>NC_044310.1:22833925-23143925 GCF_007474595.2 Lynx canadensis
GCGCGGCCTTGGAGCCGTGGGCCCGCAGGGGGAACTCCTGCTTCACGGCGCTGGCGTAGTTGACCACGCCCACCCGGGTGGCGTTGGGCCCCACATCCAGCGACTCGATGACCTGGGACAAGAACACCTTCACCTTCTCGAACTCCACGGGCCTCACGCTGCGCGAGCTGTCCACCACAAACACCAGGTCGGCGGGCCGGGTCCGGCAGAGGTGCCCTGCGAGGGGGCAGGAGGGGGGAGGCAGAGGGCAGGGGGCCGAGGTCAGGGGCTACTTCGACCGAGACTCGAGGCCTTAGGCAGTGTAGACTGAACCTGGGCCAGCCTTCTGTCAGCGTGTGGACGGCCCCGGCAGGCCATTTGCCAAAGGCCCCACCGCTCAGCCCCGTGGGAAAGACAGAGGCTCAGATCTCGGCCCCGGGGAACTCACTTCCCCTGCCTGAGCTCAGTTTCCTCTGTACAATGAGTCTGTACAATGAGCTGACAATCCCCTCTTTACAGGATCCTTCGGGGGCCCAAGCAGGAGTGCGTTTAGGGCACGAAGGAGGTGTCCAGCGGGGAGCGAAGGAGAAGGCAGCCTTTAAATGGTTGCAAAATTTTTTAATGTTTATTTATATTTGAGAGAGAGAGAGAGAGAGAGAGAGAGAGAGAGAAACCGTGCACAAGTGGGGGAGGAGCGGAGAGAGAGGGAGACACAGAATCCGAAGCAGGCTCCAGGCTCTGAGCTGCCAGCACAGAGCTGGATGCGGGGCTCGAACCCACGAACCGTGAGATCATGACCTGAGCCGAAGTCAGATGTTCGACCGCCAGAGCCACCCAGGCGCCCCAAGAAGACAGACTTTAAGTCATGCTTCTCAGGTTTCAGCCCAAGGTGGCTGCTATAGCAAGGGGCCGGGGGCGGGGGAGGGGGGAGGGCACAGCCCCGGGGGGGGGGGGGCATGGGCAGCACAGTGCCCATGAGCTTGGCCTCTTTCATCTCAGCATCAAAGTCAGTCACTGAAGTGGACCCAGCTTCCCTCAGCCCCGGAACCTTCTGGCTGGTGTCCCTGGGCAGGGAATAGGGCAGGGTTTCCTCGTGGCCATCTTGGCAGCCTGACCAGGTGGGCTCCTGAGACCTATCCCCAGAGAGGCAGGTCTTCCCAGACACCCCAGGAGGCAGCAGCATGGCTGGAACGAGGCTGATCACAGTTCGAATCCCGGCTTAGCTGTTCCGCAGCCCTGAGCAGCTCACTACACCTTTAGGGGCCTTGTCCGGAGGGGAG
This sequence comes from Lynx canadensis, assembly GCF_007474595.2. Lineage (NCBI taxonomy): Eukaryota > Metazoa > Chordata > Mammalia > Carnivora > Felidae > Lynx > Lynx canadensis. The sequence continues at coordinate 22,835,185 of NC_044310.1, forward strand.
GTGGGGGGAGAATAAGGCTCGCTGTTTAATGCTGTCACGGGCCTGGGCCTGCAGCTGGGCAAGGCTCGGTACAAAGGCCCTTCCCTCTGTGCCCCAGAACTGAGCAGAGCTGCTCCCCGGTGAGGGTGCAGGAAGGATCGAGAAAAAAAAGGTCTGCTGGGCCGTCCCAGCCCCCCAGCCACAACGCCCTAGGTATCAGAGTTCCTTGAGGTACCCTAGAAATGACGTTGCAGACTCTTCCTGGTCCCCACTAGTTAAGGCTACAGATGGGTAAACTGAGGCCCAGAGAGGGTGAGGGAATTAGCCGCACCCCAGAGTAGAGGATCAGGTGCCAGGAGGCTCTGGGGCTATCTCACTATGTGGTCTCAGACAGGTCCTCCCTTCTCCGGCCTCAGTTTCCCCACCTGTGCAGGACGAGTTAGGCGTTCCAGGATTCAGTGCCCAGGGCTAAAGCTCTGGGAATGGAACAGCAGGTAGGACCCCACCCCGAGACATGCTAGAAGGGGCTGGAGAAGGGAGCATGGAGCCCTGACCACCCCAGAGCGGCACTCAGTGGAGCTGTGGGCGCGGCCCCAGGCTCGGTGCGGCTCCAGACGTCAGCTGGCTCTCGGTGTAGCCTCTGTCCTCGGGGAGACTGGCCTTTGCACCATGCATGGTCCCTGAGGGCGGCCTGGGAGCTGAGACGCCCCAGCGAAGGCTCTCAGGCCACAGAGAGAGGTCCCGCTCGCGTCCCCCAACAGAGCCGACTGAGGGTCACCCCTGCCCTGACCCTTGTGAATGTCACCATTGCTGTCTGCTCCTGTGCCAGCCTCCGGCCACCCCTGCCTCCCTGCCCCCCCGACCCCAGCGCACCCTGGATCCCGTTGAACCTCTGCTCATCTCAGTGCCCAGCCGCCCCCCCAGGCTGTCGGCCAGTGTGGCCCAGCTCACAGGGACCCCCCTCACCTCTGGACTGGGGGGCGAGGCCCAGCGTGCACGGGGCCTGGAGCCACAGCAGGAGGCCACACAGCACGAGGCTGGTGCCCGAGATGGCCCTCATGGTTCTGGCAGCGAGGGCGGCAGCCGGCACAGTGGTGGGGGCCGCTGGGGTCCAGGTCTTATCAACCTCTCTGCCCAGCCTCCCAGCCAGGCGGCCCCCCACTGGCGTGGGGGTGGCTGCCCGGGCCCCTAGCCCCTTTGGGGGGCGGGGCCGGGGCTGAATGGAGGTGTGTGTGCCCAGAGAGGGAGGGAGACGCCTGGCCTGGGCTCAAGAGGCCCCTCCGACCACAAGGGCTCCTTTGCCTGCCTGCCGAAGGAACTAGAACGGCAGCTGGAACTCAGGAAATCTCGGGTGGGCGGAGGGCGGTTCCGCCACGGGGCCGGAGCCTGCACAGACCCAAAGCCGCCCCTCCAAGCCCGGGGAAGCCTGAGGCCCGGGCCCTGCCCTGCACCCTCACCCCCCGCCCCCGTCCTCTCACCTGCCCCCGCTTCCAGCACGCTTCCCCTGCACGCCTCGGCTGTCCCCTGCCTCTCCGCGCACTCCCTGCTCTGCAGGGACAACTGGCTTCTCAGAGCTCAGCTCCGGGCCTCTCCGGCAGGGTCATCCGCCCGGAACGCCCTTCCCTCCCATCCCTTCTCTGCCTAACAGAGTCTTTCCAGATCGTAGCTCAAACCGACACGCGTGTGCAAGGCCGGGAGAGGGAACGGTTACGAGCGCAGACCTGAAGCCAGATGCCCCCGGGGCTTGCCACCCGTGTGACCGTGGGCAGGTTGCTTCCCCTCTCTGTGCCTGCCTCCTAGGGTGGATGAGGGGAGCGGGGTCAGAGGAAGTGTCTCACGGGATTCCCTCGACAAGCCTACCATGACACCGATTTTGCAGAAGAGCCACAAGTGGAGAGACGAAGTGACTCGTCTCAAGTCGCACCGCTGAGGGGTATCATCACCAGGATAGGGCCCCAGGCCGGCGCTCTCAGCGCCGCCCCCCTCCCCACCCCCACCCCCGCTTGCTTGGGTGTAGCCTGGCGGAGGCATCACCTCTCCCCGACTCCTCGAGGGTTAGGACCCCCTCCCCGTGCTTCCCTACACTGCGTGTCTCACCCACGAGCTGGTGAGAGTCTGATTGGTTCATTCATCTCTGCATCCGGGCCCCGCCCGGGATCTGCGCTGAGAAGGCAAAAATAAGGGCTCGTACAGAAAGGAATATAACCAGGCATGGCCCCTGGCGCTGCAGAGAGAGGTCCCACTCACAGTCCCACCCTAGGAGGCAGGCACAGAGAGTGGTTGACGGGTTAGAGTAGGAAGAGCATAGGCTTGGCCAACTGACATTCTGTTACTGAACAGCTGTGTGACCTAGAGCCGGTAACTTAACCTCTCTGAGCCTCAGCTTGTTATGCAACGGGAATGGTAGTTCTTGGCTTGCCTGCCTCACTGGGACCACGTGAGGAAGCAGTGAGAAGACAGCAGTAGAGACGAGGGTCAAAGGCGTCTCATCTTTCCAGAGGATGGGATCATCGATATTTCAGACCCGTGTGCCTCGCTCTTCGTAAGTTATACCTCAGAAAGAAATGTAAAGACTTTTTTTTTTTTTAGGGGACACAACCAGGGCGCCTGGGTGGCCCAGTGGGTTGAGCATCTGACTCTTGATTTCAGCTCAGGTCATGATCTCACAGGTTCGTGAGTTCAAGCCCCACGCCGGGCTCTGCCCGTTTGGGATTCTCTCTCTCTCCCCCTCTCTCTCTTTCGGCCCCTCCCCTGCTCGCACTTTCTCCGTCTCTCAAAATAAATAAACAAAAACTTTAAACAACTAAAAAATAAAAGCGCCCCACCCAATGTTCGTGCAATCTTGACCAGTCACGGCGGACACGCTCTGTTATGTGTCTCTTTGTTCTCCAGACAGACCCGTGAGGTGAGCAGCTCCAAGAGCATCAGCCCATTTGTCAGACGAGGCAACTGAGGCCCGGAGGAGCCCGTGACTTGCCCGAAGCCACCCAGCCGGTTTAGGGACGGAGCCCAGCCTGGAACTGAGGCCTCTTGCCTCTTTGCCCCAGTTTTAGAGAACAAGGAAGCCAAAAGCATTTCCCTTTGCCGTTTCCCATTGACATTTCATTTATTCCTGACATTCATAGCCCTCCCCAGCCCCAAACACCCACTGAGGCTGCCGGTTCCTTTCCCCTCTCCCACTGTTAAGTGTGATCCTTTTCTGGAAAGACACTGCAGGGCATCGCGACCGCTCTGCTTCTCGCCTCCCCAATTTGGGTCTCAGCCGGCTCCCCCGCTGGCCGCCAGCGCCCTCCGAGAGGGGCGGGGGGGGGGGGCTTGCGCGTCACAGTCACTGCTGAACCGCAAGACCCGGCACGAGTCCGGAACAAGGGATCCCGTGAGCAAATGAAGAAGTGAATTAAAAGAAGAAACAGATGACGAACGGGCTCCATTTCCCTGTGAACCGACGAGGGTCGGAGTGGGGTCGGCGGTGGTGACCGTGGGGCGGGAGGGAGGGGGGCGCAGGGTGCTGCCCGTGACCTTGCTGGAGGTGCACGAGGGAAACGTGAGCGGCAGCCTCGTGGCTCGGGGTCCCCTCCCCGATGCACGGGGCTGTGGCCAGACTTCAGGGTACACAGCTCTCTTGGCCGGGGCGGCAGCTGGGCCCATGAAACAGCTCTTTCAGCTGCACGTCTGAATGGCCGTTCTGTGGACCCCTCGGAGGAACACAGGCACCTTTTCTGTGTCACCCCTCCGCTCATTAGCAGGGCCACAGAAACGCGCCACAGGTAAGTCTCCAGGAGCAGAGATAGGGTCCCCCCAAAAGGGGGCGGCTGTCACATGCCACGGCGGGAGCAAGGGCTTTGGGGGAGGAAGTTCAGCACATACGCCGAGGAAAGAAGATAAATATTTGTGTTTTCGGGATGTGAAGCCTTTTGTCCCCCAGGAATGAAAATCGGGAACGGCGTGTCCGGTACGAGCCAGAGGGGAAAAAAACGCTCGCGAGTCAGACAGGCAGCCGTGAAGGGCTCTCACTGTTCCCTCTCCTTGTTTTCACATACCTCAGGTTTCCAGAAACTTAAAGCCTCTAGTGTTTTATCCAAGGAAGCGTTTGCGATCAAGCGAGAGGCCCCCGGCAGGCGCGGCTGTGTACGAAGGGCACAGGACTCCCCTTCCCAGGACCCAAGACTCCGTTCTTTTCCTAAAGAGCAAATCCTGGTCCTTCACCACCATCCCCCCCCCCAACCATCCCAAACATCACAGTTTGGCCGGGTCCACGCGTACCTTTACTCTTGTTTGTTTACTCTGCCTCCTGAACTCCAAACCAGCCAACTCACTTTGTGAGCAACGTTCTCCCCCTCCGACACATCACAGCCGTGAAATCCCCGGCTCGAGGCCCAGCTGGCGAAGGTGTTCCGGTACGCCTTCAAATAAATTCGAAGCTAATTAAATTCAGCCCCTGCATCCGCGCGTGGCCAGAAGTTACCTTGGGTTCCGCCGGCCCTCGAAGTGCGAAACACCAGAATCACACCCAGCCGGGTGTGAGCCCCGGTTCCTTCACCCACCAGCTGCACTGACTTCAGGTGAATCCCTTCACTTTTTCGCTCTTCCGTGTCACGTCTGCAAAGCTGGGACCTCCGCGCCGACATCACAGGGTGGTTGGGAACGGCATGCGTGAACACCGCATCCGAGTTTATTTTTTACTTTTTCGTTTTCGTGTTGCCTTCTCGTATCAGCTAGGGTAAGCAGACTGACAAATGAAGCCTCAAGTGGCAGTGGCTTAACACGAGGGTGTGTTTCTCTCTCGTGACACGGTCCGGCGCTAGACAGGTGTCCCCCCTGCCCAGACTCCTCCCAAAGCCACCTTCATGTGACGATCCCACCGTTTCCAAGTCCTCTGTCTCTGGCCACAGGAATGAGGGCGAGACGGCGAGTGTCAGATAAGGAGTGCACATCACCGGCCTCTGCCTAGACGGCCAGGGGCAGGACGTGGGTGTTTAGTGGGCAGTGACACTCGGTCACCCTCCCCAAGGGCAAAAAAGCCTTCCGTTGGCCCTCTATCACTTCTAAAGGAAAAGTCACGCTTAAGCGAGTATTCAAGCCTCTTCACGATCTGGTTTTTGCCGCCTTTTCCAGGCCGTTCCGGTCTCCCTCCCTCCCCTGCTCCGTCCCCTCTCTTCTCCGCCCCAGAGCGAGTCACTCCCTCCTCCGTGTTCTCTAAGCATACTTTTTTCCCTCCTTGCAGCAGGGGCCGTGTCGGGTTTTACGCTTCCAAGGTAGGGCCCCTGCCTTTTGCACAAGCGCGTTATTCGTTATCCGAGTGTGTGCTCAGTAAACGGGGACTCGTTTTGCTTGGGGGGACACATAAAGCCTTGACTCTCGGGCTCTGAAGGAGACTCGAAGGTCATCCAGGGCGGTCTGTCCACCCTGGCCACCCATCAGAGCCAGCTGGAGAGGCTGTCAAAAATACAGAGCCCGCCGGAGTCAGATGCCCTCTCAAGGCCAGCGGGCCAGCCCACCCCCCTTTCCGTGGGGGATGGCTCCCACTGTCAGCCAGGCTGGGAGAAGGAATGAGCGTTTGGAGGAGAGGCTTCGGTCTAGCGCCGGAAGCCACAGCAGAGCCAGCTGGGACCCCTCAGGCCCTTGGGGTTCACCTACAGCCACGGGCAGTTCCCACGCACACGGACAGGGAGCGGGGCAGCCTGGGGATTTCACGTTCCCCAGGGCGGCCCTCAACCAGTGAGGGACAGGAGCTGAGGATAAATGGCTTCCCCACTCCCTGCTGGAAGGTTCTGACACGTGCTTCTCGCGGCTCCTCCGAGGGTCTCCAGCAGGATTGCGCCCCAACTGCCCGCAGAAGTGGCCCGTGTACCAGTGCACCTTTTACTGGCTTTCACCCCCTCCTGGCCTCCCCTCCCCTCTCATCGTGCTTCCTGGGGGCACACCCCCCCCCCAAGGAAACTACCTGCACCCACCCAAGTCCTTGTCTCAGGAGCTGCTTTGGGGAGAACTTGAAAACAAAGCCAATGCAAAGCCTTCCCGGGTGTGGAAGACCGAGACGAGGATGTGTTTGGGGGGCCCTCCTGGGGGTGAGGGGGAGAACAGACCTCTACAGCGTTTGGTTAAGATTTTTCAAAAGAAAACTACAGATTCCCAGGGTCCACCCCAGACCTGGTGAATCCATATCTCTAGTTCCGATGCAACTAAACCGCAGACTCATCCAACCTCCCGTAGGAAATGTGAATTCTCTCCCTGTCTCGGAAAGCTGCTGTCCAGCCCCTGGTAGAACACCTGTCGGGCAGGGAGTTTGCTTTCTTCCAGAAGTGTTCCATCCAGCTCCGGGAGTAAGCAGGTCTCCAAGTTCAATGACCTGAAGATCGCGGTCAGGGCCCCGCTGCGTCGATTGCTCCCTGATGAGAACAACCTCATTTCCTACAACGGCTTTGCGAAAACCCAGCCTGGTGCCAGCTCGTGCGGCTTTTCGATTTGTCTCTCTCCCTCCTAGAGATTTGAGCTCTGAATTTCAGATAACCCTCCAGCTGGCAGAGCAGCATATATTTTCTCCTCCATTTTCCAGAGTCCCTCACCTCTGTTCAAGCTGCCCGCAGCCCCTGCCCTGTGCCCCTCAGCCTCCAAACAGAGCCTCGGGAGGCCCCAGAAGACCACAAAAGATGTCCCAACAGCGGTCAGCTCCCCTGTTCCATCCTTCCATGTCAAAACCCTGGGTCTACACTGACCGCGACCTCAGCCCTTCAAGACTGTTGGTTCTGTTGCCACTTTGAAGTTGAAGGAGGAAAAGTAAAACGTCCTCCAGGTTCGGAAAGAGCGATACCTTCATTTTTCTCTTGCTGTGTACCAAGGTAGGGCAAGCGTGGTGGTTTAAAAGACTGCAAATGTATTACCTCACAGCTCCTGCAGGTCAAGGTCAGAAGTCTGGGCACCACGACACCGGGTGTCCCCTCACACGGCTGAAATCAGGATGTTGGCTGGGTCTCGTTCTTCGGGAGCTCAGGCCCCTCTTTCAAACTTACACAGTGGTTGGCAGAATTCGGTTCCTTGCGGCTGTCAGACCGAACCCCCTCCCTGACCCCCACCCTCTGGCTGGCTGTTAACCAGCGGCCACGCTCAGCAGCTTGTCATGGGGTCCTCTCCAAGGCCCACGCAGGCTTCAAATCCCTCCCATGCTGAGTCTCCTTTAAGGGGTCACCTGATTAGGGCAGGCTCACCCAATCTCCCTTTCTTCGCGTCTCCTGTGCCACGAAACATAATCTACTCACAGGGGTGACTATCCCATCCGTCTTGCAGGCTCCGCCTACGCTCAAGGAGACAGAGCTCCCCAGGGTCATAGGTCAGCGGAGGCCATCTCAGAATTCTGCCTACCTCAGGTGGTATATGTGTGCGTGGAATGAGGGAGGGCGGGAACGAGGGAGGAGGGCAAGAGATTGACAAGGAAACACAGCATCTTCAGCCTGCGGAAAGTTGTTCCAGGGTCAGTGTGGGAGGGGCTAGGTGCTAACTAACGTACCCAAGCTACAGCGCAGTGGTTAGTCTCGTAATTTGGTCTCCAGGCCCTTCCCTCCGTGGTGCCTTCCACGATGAAGGATGGTGGGAAAAGCACCCCCCCCCCAACCATGGAGCTTCATGGAAGATCTGGTTCTGTTCTTACTCGCATAGTGGCTGAGGGCAACGAGGAGTATTTGAGGGTCAAGGTGGTCCGCCTACAGCCTTCCCAAGGATGCCCAATGCCGGAAACATTTAAATCTTCCCTCTCCGCCCTCCCCAGAGACGCCTGACATCACCTCCCCAGGACAGAAGAGCCAGGAAGGTGACCAGTAGGATTCCTGGTGTGGTTTTTTTGTGTTTGGGTTTTTTTCCTCCCATCGCCCCATTCGAAATGTTTTAGAAAACCTTTGACTTTTCCCAAAGCCCTCTGTTAGGAACTCAGCTCCACCAACTGTAAAATTTCAACCACTTAGGGGCGCCTGGGTGGCTCAGTCGGTTGAGCATCCGACTCTTGATTTTAGCTCAGGTTATGATGCCAGGGTCGTCGGATCAAGCCCTGGGTTGGGTTCCTCACTGACCAGGGAGCCTGCTTGAGATTCTCTCTCTCTCTCTCTCTCTCTCTCTCTCTGCCCCTTCCCACCACCCCACCCCCCAAAAAATCAGCAACTTGGTCAAGGTCAAGGCTGAATGTAATCATGCCGTTGTTAAGTTGTGAGGCATTGCAGGTGAGACTCCTGGGCTGGAGCCACATGGCCACATGGACATGTGGTCCCATGTCCGGGTCTTTGCCCAGGCCGTCCCCCTGCCTGGGTCGGCCCCCTGGCACGTAGAGCAGACGAAGCTGCAAGGCCAGCATCCTGCCTGCCCAGCTGGGCCACTGAGGTTGACCAGATGGACTCTGTTTATTTAGGGCCCTGGCTCCCTTGTGCCGGCTGTTCTTTGCCAAGCCGGCTGCCTATCAGAACGCTCTTGGTGGCTAATTAGGCAGGCTTCCTCCCGGCGTGCCAGGAGACTAGAGTGTGAGCTCGGGCTCCCAGAGAGCCCATCCAGCAGGTAGCGGGCACACATCCAGAGTAGCTGCTCCTTACCCCCACGGGGCCGTGGGTGCCACCCAGAAGCACCCAAGGCGGGCCCACGGGTGGGTCATCCCCTTCCTTTAACCTGGCAACTGCTTTTCCTGACGCTTTTCATGGCAACCTGGGGGCATTCCCAGGGTGCCTGAGTGGCCATGAATCTGAGCTCCCCGAAAGTCTGAAGGGACCCCTCAAAGTGGAGAACTTGCCCTGTCAGCACAGGGCGAGGTTTCCCCGTCTGCAAAGTGGGTATGATCACCCCGACGCCCCGGGGCCGATGGGGCGCAGCTGGTGCCCGTCCTGGCCGTGGCCCCTTCGGGACACACCGCCGCAGGTGAGGCCTCTTGTGTGCCCATCAGGCCTTGCACATGCTGCCTTGGTCACACGCCCTACAAGCAGGCAGACAGGGTGGGAAGCTTCTATCTGAGGGCACATCCAGCGTGGCCACAGGTCAGCATTATGTCCCCCACTGTGTCCCCAAGGGAGCCTAAATGCAAACAGAGCTCAAAGCACCTTCTTCTGCTCCCCATCCCGCGTCCTCACCTCAAAGCCGGGCCCCACGATCTCAAATGCTCTCCAGACATGGGCACCAGCCTTGACCTTCCCTCTTCCTCTACATCCAAACCCTGGGGGTCCTGCCTCCCAAAATGTGTCTTGAATCTACCCAGCCCCGTGGCCACCGCCTGAGTGCATGCCCAAAGCCTGCCTCCTCTGGACCACGGCTGAGTCAGCCTGGGTCTGGGCCCTGCGCCCACAGTGGACCCCCATCCCCCACCACAAGCGGCGCCCTGAGCCAGGCCTGTCCCGAGTGCCAGGTGCACAACAGTGATTGCATGTCAACCCCTACCTTCAAGGGCCTGTCCCAGCCTCTAAAATCATACCCCTGATCCTCTCACCTTGTCGGGCAGACAAGATAAGCTAGCAAGGACCAGAGAGACGAGCTCAGACTCTGGCCAGGCCCGTCGGAGTCCAACCCCAGCCCTGCCCTCCACCCGAACGTGACTTTGGGCAAGTGATCTGTCTGCTCCGAGCCTCGGGACTAATCACCACACGACACCTGCCGCCCGGGGCCCATGGGAGAGTCGCAGATACGACCCTGAACTCCACTCAATTACAGGGGAACGTGCCCGCTACCCACGCAGTCCTGAGACACCGAAGTTCCTGCTCGGGGACCCGGATCTGATTTTGCCGACTCTCCTTCCCTCTGAGAGACAGCCTGTGCGGGCGGTCCTCACCTGCCCAGCCTGCCGGCAGCCCGCTCTTTCCTGGGGCTGGCTCCCTTCCGGGCGTCCAGCTCAAACAGGCCCCCGCAGTGGGTCCCAACTCAGCCCTGTCAAAGGACCCCTGTGTGAGCCTCAAACGGGCCATTGATAGGGCCGTAGTGAGCGCTGCCCAGTGGATGGTGCACTGGCTTGGCTTGGCCAGGCCACTCGACTTCCCCAAACCCAGCTATTTCCTGTTTCTCGGGCCAGCCTCCTCTCGGCCGCCTGGCCACAGGGCACAATCCCACCATACAGCCCAGCCTGCTTCTTGGCTTCAGGCCAGGAGGGATGGGAGGCAGGAGGATGTCGCTTCAGCCGGTCCTCCGGACACACGGCCACGGCCCCCTCTTGGTGTCCTCTTGATGAGGATACAAGGCTGGAGACAAGACCAATCCCCTTCCCCCTGAGAACTCTGTCCCCAGGGCTCATTTGATGGGTGCTTCTGGGAAGCTCCTTTCCAGGGATCGTCTCGAGAAGCAAGAGCTCACACATGCTGGGGCCTCAGACCTTCTTAATAGCCCCCAGCGTAGTAGAGAACAAAGGCGCGTGGTCCAATCTGTGGCTGCTTTGTGGCCTCGAGAAAGCCACCGGATGTCTCTGGACCTCCATTCCTTCGTGTGCGAACGGGAGCTTGCTACCCTCTGTCGGAGCCTGCGTTGTCAGTCCCTTGGGGATCCGACAAAGAGCAGGAAACACCACGAAGAGGGGCGCCCGCGTGGCTCAGTCGGTTGAGCGTCCGACGCTTGATTTGGGCCCAGGGCATGATCGCACAGTCGTGAGATCGAGCCCTGCATCGGGCATGGAGCCTGCTTCAGATTCTCCCTCTCTCTCTCTCTCTCTGCCTCCCTCTGCCCCTCCCCTGCTTGCACCAATGCACTCTCTGTCTCAAAAAAAAACCCACAAATAATAATAATAATAATATTTAAAAAACGAAGAAGTGTCCTGAGAAAAGCTGACACCTCCTTCATCAGCCTTCTTGTGGCTCCCTGCACCTGCTCTCATCCTTCCTAGAGCCCAAACCCGACCCCGCAACACCCCTGTCCAAACACTCCGGGGACTCCCTCGTCCCGGTATCAGCCCCCGCTCCTTGTGCAACATTCAAGGCTCGATCAGCACCGGTGACCAAGCCCAACTCAGGCTGCCCCAGGCTCTCTATTGACTTCACTCTCAGGCAGGCCCTCCGCAGCTCAGCCTCAGAGGATAAAGGCCAGAGGTAGAGAGAGAGAGAGACAGAGATCATTGAAAAATTTGATTCCTAGGTCCGACCATGCCCAAAGCCAGAAATCGCTGCACTTGTCGTTTATGTGAGCCAAGAAATATCACAACCACCTTTTTTTCTTTTCTTTTCTTAAGTTGGTTCGCTAAGGTTTCTGTTCCTTGCGACCATCTCCTTCCTGCAAATGCCCTTCTTGGCTAAAGTGAGCCAGGGTGGGCTTGCGGTCAAAGGACCCTAACGACTGCCAAGGGTCTTCACGATCCAGGCCCACGACCTGGCCAGGCCCCCCATCCCCACGTGCAGCCACACCAGCCCACCCACCCCTCCCCTCCCCACCTCTGCGGGGGCCCTCCACATCCTTCCCCTCTTTGTTTACTGCTGCCTGCCCGCCTTTCCAATCCCGCTGGGCGAGAGGTCCTCCAAGAAGCCTTCGCTGACTGTAGGGGTCTCTGGGACTCCCCCCATCGTGGTGTTGGCCGTGGGCTATTATAATCATCATGGATCTGTCTTCCCCCACCCCAGACTGTGGGTCACTGGAGGCAAGTCCGACCCATTGCGGTCACCCCCGGTTCTCAGCACAGGATCTAACTCCAAGTAGGCACTCTCCAGGTGAGTGGAGTTCACACCTTACCTGGGGAGACATCAGGGTACTTATGCGGTCCATGACTTGTGATCAGAAACAGTGCAGGGTCAAGCACTCCCAGCCCTTGTCTACACCACATTTTAACGAATCACATCGGGGGACCTGGGTGGCTCAGTCGGTTGAGCGTCGGACCTCGGCTCAGGTCATGATCTCACGGTTCATGAGTTCGAGCCCCACGCAGGGCTCGCTGTTATCAGCACGGAGCCTGCTTCGGATCCCCCGTCTGTCTCTCTCTCTCTCTCTCTCTGTCTCTCTCTCCCTCCCCCGCTTGTGCTCTCTCCCTCTCCCTCTCTCTCTCTCAAAAATAAATAAACATAAAAAAAAAAAAAAAAGAATCAGGTCAGCCAAAGAGAAGCGTGATGCTGCTTTATTGAAATTTCCTCCCCGTCACACACAAAGCAATTATCCAAGGGGCTGCTGGCAGGGAACCTCCTGCACAGCCCTCTGCCTCTGTATCCCCCTCTCAGACCCCAGAGAACGTGCCTCCATGGCCCTGTCTCCGCCTTGGGGTCAGCGTCCTCAGGAACCCCGGAAACAGGAAAAAGAGGGGGTGTTGGGACCAAAACCTTCCCTTCTGCCATCACCAACACGAGCGCCCGTGGCAGGGTCTGGGCCCACAAAGAGTCTGCCTGCCTAACCTGCGGATTCAGTCCAGCCAACGGACCCGCCTGGCGTCGGGGCTAAATTTCTGCTTAAGCACAAGCCTGGTGACGGACGGGCCAGCCTGCGGAATGGACTGGCAGTCGCTGTGTGACTATAGTGACCACGTGCGGCCAGCTGCTGGTGACGACAACTCTCCGGCAAAACCACTGTGTGTCGGGACGGTTCCGTGACGAGACGACCGTTATTTCCTGGAAGTAGCTGCTGGGTGACGTCTGGCAAGTGCCTGAATGTTCATTTGCGCTAACGATCGCTCAGCCGCCCAGAGGCGCCCAAGGGACCAGCGTGGGCGACCAGTTGCCGGGGGCGATTGCATGGCATAGTTTGGGGGCTAATTTGATTTTTGTCATTGTTATTGTTGAATGCTGTCCCTAGTTTAAAACTGACTGATGGGCGGCGGACCGTAATTGTTGAAACAAGCCGTCTGAAGAAATCGGACGGCTGTGCTTGGTGGAGGTGGGGGGGGGGGGGGGACCAAGAGGCGATGACTGGGCGGCATCGTTTGTTGTGTGAACGGACAACGGCCTGAAAGCCAACGCGATGGCTGTTGCTGTCTGGACAAACCACTTCCCTGCATGGGGAGGCGTATTTTGATTTGGCAGCCACGTGGTGAAAGCGGTCAAGTTGCAAGTTGTTTAACCAAACCCCCCGAACTTTGAATGACGAACAGGTGGGACAAGTGCTGGAGCTGGAAACGAGCCGAGGTTCGTTGGACTGAATTTCTGAGGGACTCGGGAGTCACTCCGCCGACAGCGTTGACCCAGTCGTGAGCATCTCCCAGGCCCCACGGGACAAGCAGGCCAGCGAGGGGGACACAAGCCGGTTTGTCCTGAAGTCAGCCGGGCGGCTCACCCCGGGGCCGCAGGGGCCACCAAAGCGAAGAAGCGGCTTGCGAGACAGCTCCGCCCCTCCCAGCACCAGGGCTGGGCCTGGCGGGCGTCACACCTCCGAGTAGGGGGGTGGTGCGGGGTCCCCGTCCGGGGTCTTGTATGGCAGAGACACGGCTTCCTCATAGGACGGCAGGACCGCCTGGGAGCGACAGAGAGATAAGGGCTGACGATTGGCCGGAAGGACCCAGGATGCCAACCTGGAGTCAAGGGGCTCCAACCCCCACCTCTGGCAGAATCGATGACGGTGACCAGCACCTTGCCCACCCAGGACCTTGGGTACTTACTATGCTTGACACTGCATGCACGAGACAGGGGCAGTGTCTATCCCTGTAGGGGACAGACTGGCCTCTGCCTGTTCAGCTTCAAACCCCCTTGTTCTGATAACCATGCACCATTTTCCCTGGGAAAACGTTCTCGGTCCACATGCTTTCAGAAGAGTTGGTCCCACCCCTCAGATCCAAGGACATGCGCCCTGGGTGCGGCCACGCAAAGTAGAATCTCCTCCCCCCTGGCTAGCATCATTGGTTTGGGGATAGGCTTGCGACCCAAGCTGGTCCATCAGGCGTGCTCCTGGGACTTTCTGCTGGGGTTGCTGAGAGGGTGGGATGTCAACCTAGGGATTTTGGCAGCCATTTTGCCACCACAAGGACAGGGCTACCTGAAAACGTAGCCAACACTGAGGAGAGGACAGTCCAGAGACGGAGAGAATGAGATCTCACCAGATGTCACAACTCAGCCAGCCTGAGCCAGACTTACACTGGACGCTCAAGTCCTGGGAGCCAATAAATTCCCTGTTATCACTTGAGTCAGACCGAGTTGATTTCTGCCATTGGCGACCAACAGACTCTTGGCTAATACAACCCCCGTTTTACAGAGGAGGAAAGTGGCACCAGACGTTTAAACCAGCTGCACTTTGCCCGTCACATCTCCAATCAGCTGCTTCTAAGACCGCCTCAGTCCTCTGCCTAGAAGGCCCCTTCCCCTTTCCCAGCTAACTTGCATCAACTGACAGTCTAAGACTTGGTCAAGTGTCACCTCTTCCAGGAAGTCTTCCCTGATACCCCAGATGAGACCAGGTACCTCCTCTATGCTCCCATTTCCCCCCCAACGCTACGCCCTGAGTTGCAATCAGATCTCTGAATCTGCATTCACTCTGGGCTATGCACTCCCCCAGCACAGGGTGGCGTCTTAAGTCCTCTCTGCACCCCAGGGTTGGATATAAGGCCACCAAAGAGTAAGAGGCAGAAAATATTGAATGCATGCATGAATGAGTAACATCCTAGACTATCAGGGCCAAAAGAGATCTTCCCATTTCTTCTGGTCCAATCATCTCACAGTGGAGAAACTGAACCCCAGGGAGGGAGAGAGGCTTGCCCCAAATGATACAAGGTATGGCAGGGCTGGGACATGACCCCCCACCCCTACCCTCACCAGGCTCACCTTCTGGAGCATCTTGGAGCCGCTCCTCTCCTCGGCTGAGTTCATGTACTTCATGAACTTGTAGCATCTCCACACGCACTTGAACATGTAGACCTGGAAAAAGGCCCGGGTCAGGCTACGCTTTGCCGGCCCTTCTTCTCGCTGACCCAGCACACCTGGGACAGATGCTGGGCACTCCCCGGGAAGCCCCAGCTCAGCCCAGAAGGTAGCAACCGGCCTCTGCTGCTCAGGCCCTTGTTCCGGTTGAGGGGTGCCTCACCGGCCAGCCCCAAGCGTTCCACACACTGTCCTTTTCACTGCCCCCACAGACCAAGCGCAGAAGGGGGCTCCTGGGGGCTTCTGGGTCCCCCTCCAGCCTCCCTGGCAACGGTCCTACAAATCATTCTTCTCCACCCCCCGAGCTGGGAAACTCCCCACCTCCTGAGACGACCCCGTCCTTCTTGAGACAGAGCCCGTGGTGGGAAACCTTTTCTCCCAAAGTGCTTAGGATATGTCAATCGTTAAAGCAGATTACAAAACAGCATCCTGTGTTTATAAAGGCAGAAAAAACTATATCTACAGATGTATACATCTGGCAGATGACGTCAGCAACGGTTTTCTCTTAGCAGTTGATGTAAGAAGGGGGGGGGTGGATTTTCCAAGGTGGGGAGTGAAGCCCCCAAGGGCCTGTTCAAGAAACAATAGCCAATAGGTCTCTCTCTGCCCCTAAACCACCCCCCAAGGAAGGAGAGTGGGTCCCGTCTCAGGAAGCTCTCTTGTTTTACGGAACCCCACGATGAGGACTTAGAGGTCGCAGGAATAAATAAAATGAATTATAAAAGAACGAAGTAGGAGGGGCCTGGGGAAACCAAGCAGGTGGAGGGTGGCCAGTGAGGCAGCGTGTGGGACGCAGAGAGAGCTCCCACCCAAGGGGGTAAAGAAGAGGAGGGGAGATGGGGGGGGCAGGGCTGTGTGGTGGCCTTGATGTATGACGTCAACCCCCGCGCTGGTTCCCCCAAGCCTTCCGGGAAGTTCTCGCTGCACCTCACTAAAGCCCTTGTGCTGGGTTCGCCCTTAGAGGGAAGGTTCGAAGGAGTGAAGTTCCATTTCCAGGCTGGCATTAGGTGACCCCAGAGATTGCTCGGGGCCTCCAACTGAAGGAGACAGTGACGTCCGGTGACAGCCACCCACACGGAAAGACGGGAAGGAAATGCACCCAGATATCCGGACGTGGTCCCCGGGCGGTGGTGGGTGGTGAGTTGACTGCCTCCTTTCTGCTCATCTTGTCACAGTCAGAAAAGAACCCTCTTTAAAGCCCCTTCTTCTGCCGAGTCGACATCAGCCTCCCCGCGGCTTTGGGACACGGGTTCCAGCGCTGGCCTCTGGAATCCCCATGAGGGTCCTTCGGGTATTTGAAGACAGGGATCATGTCTCCCTTGACTCATCTCTCTTCTCAGCTGAATTGCCCTGGTCTCCCTGACTCTCTCAGATGGCAGAGTTTTCTTACATCCCCACCCTCCTGGTCATGCTGCTATTGACACACTCCAGTCTGTCCTGTCTCTCTAGGAAGTCTCTAGAGTTCTTATCTCTCTAAGAACTCTAAGGTCTAAGGGACCCGACGAGGGACTTTATCCTCTGGACCGGACCACCTCCGAGAAGAATAAAACCACTCCCCTCCCTCCCTCCCATCACCCAACCTCTAGTAACATGACCTCAGGACCCATCTACATTTTGGTGCTTGAATCACAGAAAACTGTGACGGGGCAAAGCAATATTAATTACGTCCCTTTCACAGATGAGACCCAAGGCCCAGAGAGAAGTGGCTGGAACACCAGCTACACAGCTAGCAAGGGGAGAGCTGGGACTCACATCCAAGACTTTCTGAATCTGATTCTAGACCGAACAACTCCTCCTTCCCTGGATCAGGGTTCTCTCCAGGTTACACATTAAGTCCTTGACATCTGAACATGGTGGGGGGGGGGTCTTCACAGATCCCCTCCCTCTCAATGGGATGCCCCCGGGGATCCTAAGTGGGGTCCAAGGAGCTGGTGTGGGAGGGCTGGAGTAAGGAGCCAAGAGTAGGGAGGGCAGCAGCGGCTCCCCACGCTTCCCAGAGCTGGGGGGCGGTGCCTCTCACCTTCAGGATGAGGACAGTGATGAAGGCGATGGAGAAAATGATCATCATCTTGATGAACTGGCTGTGAGCCATACCCTCCTGGCTGGGGAGATAGTTCTGCAAGAGATTTGGGGGCCACGTCAGCGCCTCTGCCCGCAAGGGACTCTTCCAGCGTCCACACGTGGAGGAATGACACAGACGTGGCACAGCCATCATCCTGCCCGACCCCTGCCAGGGGCGCGACCTACCATCAGCCCCAGGCGACAGGCGAGCTCAGCAAGCCCGCCCACTTGGCTCTTTCCTGGCTGGAGCACCCGGCCCCCAGCTGCGGTGGGGCCACGCCGATGCCCTTCTCCAGAGGACGGGCTCCCGGGCGAGGGCTCTGGGAGGTACGTCCCAGCCACGCCAGTAAGCCGTGTCGGGAGTGGGCCCTCCAGATCTAGTCAAGCCCTTGGCGTCCGCGGCCCCCTCCCCACCTCAGGTGTAACCTCACGAGAGACCCTGAGTGTGAACGACCCAGCTGGGTCCGCTCCCTCGGACCCAGCGTGAGACAGCAACGGTTAGCCATTCCACGTCACTAGGTTTGGGGATAATTTGTCAGACCGCTAGAGACAACGAGTATTATTTCTGCGGTGCAATTCACACATCAGGGCTCCCTCTGGGATCGAGCGGGGCCGCCCCCAAAGTCACGCGTCCTCCCGGCTTCTCCCTTTGCCTCCCCTGCTTCTCTGACTCCTTTTCAAGCGACGTCCTGAGAGCTCTCCTTCGAGAAATCACCCCCACCAAGAGTCCTCCTCCCAGGCCCCGCTTAGGAAGGGGGCCCAGCCTGAGCACCGAGGCACAGAGAGGGGAAGCAGCTTGCTCCAGGCCGCAGAGCCGGTGATGGGTGCCGCCCCCTAGCCCAGACTCACCATGTGGTTCATGGCCTTGAAGTTGAGATAGGTGGGTACTTCCATGTAGGAGCTGCAGAGTGTCAGGACGCTCAGGCAGAAATCCAGCAACTGCAGGGTCATCAGGGGGACCTTGGGGGCACCCTTGGGAGGGCAAAGGCGGGAGGAAGGAAACAAACCGGCAGTGAGGCCCTAACCCAGAGGTCCCGGGGCTGTGGGGCACACGGTGCTCCCTCAGCCCGAGAGACACTCAGCCAAGGATGCTGACGACTGTCCAGCCCACAGCACCCAGAAAGAAATGGACGACCGTTTCTCAGACATTCCCGCCAAGGGCTGGTGGCAGGCCCCGGGGGGCCTCCCGCGGCCCAGCCCGGGTCCAGCAACCCAGTCTCTTCCAGGACAACAGTTAGGGAAAGTCTGAAGGTGACTTTTGGGGCGCCGAGTCAGGGACCGGCACCCTCCGTCACAAGCATTGGCCCTCATCGTTGGCGTGAATCGTCTTTAGCCTCCTTCCTTCCGCTAGGTCACAAAGGAGGGACAGAGCAGGGGCTGGGGACTGAAATGGCCATGCGCCCTTCCCTGTGATATAGCATCACGTGTGGCTGGCATTTGATTGCCCGCAAGGCGCTGAGCGCCCCGGATACACCTCCCATCCTGAATGCCCATAACACTGTTGATGATGTGCCATCACGGGAGCATTTTCCAGAGGAGGAGGCTTGGGGCGATCCGACGGGGCTCGGGCTCATCACCCAGGGAGGGGCCCCGGGGACTCCCACCCTCGTCAGCCTGAGCCCCTACCACCTCCCCCAGGCAAGGGGGGTGGTTGTGGGACGTGGGTCAGGGCTGGGTACTCACAACCCTGCTGCTCCGGGAGGCAAACTTGAGGTAGGAGGGCAGCTCGATGTAGGAGCCCAGCAGAGTGAGCAAGCAGAGGAGGAAGTCCATGATTTGCAGGGACAAGAAGGGCAGCAGGTACTTCTCCCGGTTCTGGAAGACAGGCCCGGCACGGTCAGGGTGTCCTGTGCAGCCCGACGCCCCCAGGGACCCCCCGCCCTCACCGGCAGCTCCCTCCCCGGGGTAGTATGGCCCTCTCCCAAATCATCCCCTCCTGGCTCAGCTGAGGTCGTTCCTCGTGGACCCACACCCCGGAGTGAGGTTCTGGGGATGGGGAGAAGGTAAGACCCAGGCCCTGAATGCAAGGCGTCTCGATGTCCCAGGAGACACAGGGCACAGTCCCCATCTACAGAGATAAGTGCCCCAGGGCCTTCAGGGGCAGGGTCTGACTCAACGTGCTCTCAAGAACCCAACAAGGAAGGGCTTTGTGCCCATTTCACAGATGAGAAGGGATCAGAGAGGACTTCCCTCTCCTTCAAACTGAGGGGGCCAGTATGAGTGCATTCGAACCCGCTGTTGGGGACAAAATCACAGAAGGGGTGGTTTTGTGGTTTCTCGGGTGGCTGTCTAAAATCACTCAGGAGGCCACCAAAACAACCCAAACTCCATCTCAGAACCTTCCGGATGCCCCGATCCACTTTTCTAGCTGGACCACTTGCGCCCCGCGACCCGCCCTGCCCAGGGTAAAATCACTCCCTGGGGTCCCGGGCTTCCGAAAGAGCGGCATTGGCTCAGGGAGTGAATGGTGGCAGTTCAGGCAAAGTGGAGGCGTTCCAAAGCAGCCCCAAACCATCCACTGCCCCACCGCTGCTGGCCTGTGAGTGCCGGGACGCCCTTGCTGGGTCCTGCTCTGGTGCCTGTGTAGTGAGGCACCACTGGCTTTCTGCCCCCTGGGGGCCGAGGGACAGACTGGTTCCTCTTCACAGGAGGCTGAGCCCCAGTCTCTCTCTCTCCCTCTCTCTCTCTCTCCTGCTAGCTGGGTGAAACAGAGCCAGAGGCGTCTACACCCCACCCCACCCCCGCCTCTGTTCTGGTTCCTCTCACTGATGACAAAACCCGCTGCTTTCTCCTCTGTCCCCAGGCCTCAAAATGACCCTTCTCTTTCCCCTGTCAAAACTCCCTGTTTGCATTGGCAGCTTACGAGCATGTGGGTCATCAGCTAGTACAACCAAAGCATCCGTGTGCAAGCCCCCACCCATGGAGCGTGCATTTTAACGGGGAACCAACGTCTCCAGCCTGACGAGTCTGGTACAGAAACGAGACTTTCCAAACGGTCAGGAAGCATGGCGATCTCTAGGGTGCAGGGGCACCCACCTCCCAAAATACCCAAAATACCCACCTCCCACCCTGTTGGCAGCCAGTGCTGCCCACTCAGTGGGTGTGAACAGGAAGGGGGGCAGGAGGGCATCCGGGGTTCCTTGCCAGGCCCCAGGTCCGGACCCCTGTCCCCTCCCCCCACCAAGCCCTCACCTTGACCACTCCGATCAGCAGACTCAAGCTGATGACAAAGAGCATGGTGATGAGCAGGAAGCTGGAGATCAGGTTGGCTGAAAGGCAAGGGAAAGCAGTGAGCAGCCCAGAGGTGCCCCCAGGAACCCCATGCAGGTTCCAGGGACCACATTTTGGGAGCCACTGGTGTGGTGGCTATGACAGCGAAGGAGCAAGCCCAGGCCCTGGCCTCCTGCAGTTCTCAGTCTTGGGGACTACTAAGGCAGCAAACAGAACATTTCGGGTAACACAGGATGCAGGGTGGGAGGGTGGCCTGAGTCTGCCACCCTCGGGCCCAGGGCGAGGTCGGGGAAGCCTTCTGAGGAGGTGGCCTGTGAGTGGAGTGACCAGGAGTCCAAGGAGCTGAGACGGGGCTGAGCTTGGTGTGGCCAGCACCACCGGAGCGGGGAGCAAAGGGACGCTGCAAGGTGTAGCCGGAGAGGTTCACCGGGGCTGGATCCCACCATGGGGAGGTTCTAGTTTATTCCAGGGTGGTGGGCAGCCATTGACAGAGGGAGGCAGGAGAGTCCTGCCATCACCTTCCTGAGCTGGTTATGTTCACGAAGCACCAGCCTCTCTGCTCTCCCACCTAGAGACTTGGGTGGAGACAGATCTCCCTTTGCCGATGAAAGATCTGAGGCTCAGAAGGGAAGGGGCAGGGCCTCAAACCCCAGCCCGTCTACCTGCCGCCAGGGCCCCTCCCCCTCCCGGGTCCCCTGGACCTACCAAGCCTGAGGTAGCCATTCTGCCAGACCTTGCAGGAGGCCTTGCCGTGGGCCACTTCCACGGAGTGCTCGATGAACAGCAAAACACTCATGATCTGCGGGCAGACAGAGCGACCATCAGTGAGGCCCGCACACCCCCACCCCTGCTCCCGCCCACCCTGGTGGCAGGCAGTCAGGGGCCTGGGAGGAGGCTCCTGGAGGAGACGGAAGGCCAGGTCCGTGGAGCATCCCGGATGAAAGTGTGGCCTAAACAGATAAGACGGCTCAAGCCCATAGTCCTCCTCCTTCCTTTTCCCAGCTGTGTGAGCTTGGGCTAGTTACACAGCCTCTCTGTGCCTCAATTTCCCATCTGTAAAATAAGGATAGCACTAGTAGCTACCTAAGGTTATCATGAGGAATAAGTCAGAGCATCCCAGGAGAGCACTTAGAACCATGCCTGGTTCTTGATAAAATAATAACTATGACTATTGAAGGTCAAGGTTGGTGGCGGGGGGTGGGGGAGGGAGGCTCTGAGGGCTCCCGCCAGTGACTGGCCCCTCTTCTGAACCTTCTTTTATAACAGGCTCTGGGCATTACGGGATCTTAGTCATGGCATCTGAGCATCATAAAGCTTCAAGCTCTTGGACTTCTCAACACAGGCCTGGGAGCACCTGATCCATGAATCCCTGGGGAGCCCTGTCAATACCAATCCCCAGGTGCCCTCAATTTCTCCATCTGCAAACTGGAGATAATAATGCCTGCTTCATACGGTTGCAGTGGAGCCAGATGGAATAGTTCACTTGAAGCACCTATGCTTGCTATTATTATTGCTATTATTCCCACTGGACTGAAGGTTCCAGGCAGGGAAGGCTTGTGTCTCTCTTGCTCACTGCTCTAGCTATTGTATTGGATGGATGGATGGATGGATGGATGATGGGTGGATGGGTGGATGGATGGATGATGGATGGATGATGGATGGATGGATGGATGGATGGATGATGGATGGATAGATGGATGATGGATGGATGGATGATGGATGGATGGATAGATGGATGGATGATGGATGGATGATGGATGGATGGATGGATACATGGATGGATAGATGGATGATGGATAGATGGATGGATAATGGATAGATGATCGATGGATGGATGGATAGATGGATGGATGATGGATGGATGATGGTTGGATGATGGAAAAATGGATGGATGGATGGATGGATAGATGGATGGATGGATGGATGGATGGATGAATGATGGATAGATGGATGGATGATGGATGGATGATGGATGGATAGATGGATGGTTAGATGGATGGATAGATGGATAGATGGATGGATGGATGGATGATGGATGGATGATGGATGGATGATGGATAGATAGATGGATGGATGAAAGATGGGTGATGGATGGATGGATGGATAGATTGATGGATGATGGATGGATGATGGATGGATGGGTGGATGGATGGATGATGGATGGATAGATGGATGATGGATGGATGGATGATGGATAGATGGATGGATGATGGATGGATGGATGGATGGATGATGGATGGATGATGGATGGATGGATGGATGATGGAAAAATGGATAGATGGATGGATAGATGGATGGATGGATGGATGGATGAATGATGGATAGATGGATGGATGATGGATGGATGGATGATGGATGGATGGATGGATGGATACATGGATGGATAGATGGATGGATAATGGATAGATGATCGATAGATGGATGGATAATGGATAGATGATCGATGGATGGATAATGGATAGATGATCAATGGATGGGTGGATGGATAGATGGATGGATGATGGATGGATGATGGACGGATGGATGGATGATGGAAAAATGGATAGATGGATGGATAGATGGATGGATGGATGGATGGATGGATGAAGATGGATAGATGGATGGATGATGGATGGATGGATGGATGGATGGATGATGGATAGATGGATGGATGATGGATGGAAAGATGGATGGATGGATGGATGGATGGATGATGGATGGATGGATAGATGGATGGATGGATGCATGGATAGATGGATGGATAGATGGCTGATGGATAGATGGATGGATGGATGGATGGATGATGGATAGATGGATGGTTAGATGGATGGATGCATGGACGGATGGATGGATGGATGGATAGATGGATGGATAGATGGATGGATGATGGGTGGATGGATAGATGGATGGATGATGGATGGATGATGGATAGATGGATGGATGATGGGTGGATGATGGATGGATGATAGATGGATAGATGGATGGATGATGGATGGATGATGGATGGATAGATGGATGATGGATGGATGGATGGATGGATGATGGATAGACGGATGGTGGATAGATGGATGGACAGACAGATAGACAGATGAATGAACAAACCCCATCCAAATCTTATGGGCCTGAGTGTTGTGGCCCTGGTGACAGTTGAAGTCCAGCCACAAAACTGCAGTTTGAAAGGACCTTGGATGTCACCTTGCCTGTGCCCTCCGCCATCCAATGTGGGAGTCCTGTGCCATGCGGCCTCTATTTAAATACTTCCAGCCAAGGGAACTCAGTCTTCTGTACGTCCGTGTTCTTGCAGCAAGCCTTCTGCTCTTCCCCACCTCTACACACAAGTCTCCAGGCACCATCGGCCCACATTGAGAATCACAAGACCATCTCCTTCCTTGTAGTGGTTGCCCTACCTCTAGTAATATGGCGTGAGTTTACACAGGCTTTCTGGGTGGCCCTGCACTAACTCATGCTCAGCTGACAGGCAACCAAACACCCACCACCTGTTTCCCCCCTGCCGATTATGTGGGTTTGGGTTTTTTTGGTTTTGTTTTTGTTTTGTTTTGCTTTGCTTTAGCTCAGACACAGGTCTCAACTTCCTGCCATGTTACATTCTGTTCAGGGGGGGCACAAAGGGACAGCCCAGAAGAGTGATGAATTGCTGAGCTCCAGGTCAGACGGAGGTGGATTTCAATCCAGCTCAATACGTGGCCTTGGGCAAGTCATTTCACCTCTCTGAGCCTTCTCGTCTGGAAACTGGCAACCACTGGATTCAGTGCGGAATAGTATTGTATTTGCAAAGCACTGAGCCTGGAACCTGCAGTGGGGGCTCAGCAGACACAATCTGCTCTTGGCCGAGGTGAGCTTACATGAGGTGCTGCAGCGGTACCAAGACCAGGGTGCCAGGGGGTGGACAGCAAGCTTGTTCTAGCTGCCCTTCTACCTGGTGCGAGCTGAGCCAAAAAAAAGGCTCTGTTTCACCAGAAAGGTTGAGAGCAGCCCCGAGCGGAAGGCAGATGCTGTGAGAGCTGCGGCTGGCACCCACAGGAAACGGCCCCAAGAGAAAAGAGCTGCTTCCTCAGCCCCTAAAAGCTGGGGTTCCAGCCCCTCGCACCCCCCACCCCTCAAGTTCACCTTTAAGGAGGGAAGGAGGAAGTGAGGTAGATGACAGCTCCATCCGGGACGGAACAGAGTACCCTGCGAGGTGGTGAGCTCCCCGTCCCTGGGGGTGTGCAAGCAGAGCACAGATAAGACGCAGCTGGGCTTAGAAGGGCACATGGGTATCTACCAGGTGTGGCAAGAGAAGACTCTGGAAGTCGCAAACGAAGCTCAGAACCAGACAATCCCAACCTCCCGTTGCTCGAAAGAGCCTCTGCCCACTCATTTTATAAGCTCCCCTCTGCTTGTTTTGGAAGCTCAGAGACGTTAGGTGGCTTGCCCAAGGACATACAGCAAGTTGGGGACAGAGTGGAGACTGGAGTCCAAGTCTCCCAGTGCTCTCCTGATTCCTTTGCGCACACCCCACTCCCCAAAACACCTCAGCACCCCTGCTAGCCAGTACCCCAGGGGGTGCAGATATTTTGACCATGCACCTGTGTCAGTAAAACCCTTTGAACACACTCCTCTGTATTTCTTCATTTCAATTTTTTTTTAAACATTTATTTATTTTTGAGACAGAGAGAGAGACAGAGCATGAACGGGGGAGGGACAGAGAGAGGGGGAGACACAGAATCGGAAGCAGGCTCCAGGCTCTGAGCCATCAGCCCAGAGCCCGACACGGGGCTCGAACTCATGGACCGCGAGATCGTGACCTGAGCCGAAGTCGGACGCTTAACCGACTGAGCCACCCAGGCGCCCCTATTTCTTCATTTCAAAACCGAATGCACGCGCCACTGTTCTGGTTACCACGAACATCGTAAAACACACACACACACACACACACACACACACACACATCCAGAAGTTAATAAAGGATATAGTGGAAAAGTTTGGAAATTCTAATACTGTCCTCCTGAGGTCCCAGCGGTCACCTCGGGTATCACCGCACTTTGGAGACCAATGCTAACCCACAGCCATCCCCAACCCTCAATTCTGGTCCTAAACATCTCTCACGGCCCCACCATCTTGCCTCCCATCCTGCCATTAGCATCACAGTCACCCCCTCCCTCCCCACCTCCACCCTATCCAATGACCCCAAAAAGAAGGGGGAGAAGGGCAGGGACCTTTGTGTACCCTGACCGCATGCCATCCGTGCCACCCACACCTTCCCGACGATCCTCCCAAACCCAGCAAAGGGACTATTCTGAATACTCCCACCCCCACTTCACAGATAAGGAAAGCGAGGCTCAGAGAGGTCCAGTGACTTGTCTGTGGCCTCCAGCTGGTAATCTGTAGGGCCAGGATTCAAACCCAGGCCAACGGGCCCGAGATTGGATTCCTTCTTCCACTGTCCTTCCAGCACCTCCCAACCTCCCGCCTCTGCCTGAAGCCTGGCCCGCTTCACCACTCCCATGCCTGCGCCGGGGGCAGAGTCAGAGGGGCCCCAACCCCCTCTCTCCCCACAGTTCCTGCGAGGTCAGCAGGTGCCGGAAGTGGTCTTCCTTGCGTAAGAATCACCTTCTTAAGGGCTCAGCCTTCCCTCCATTCCACCTTCTCAGCAGCCCTATAAGGCGAGGGAGGTAATTCTGTCCCCCAAGTGAGAGCCCTGAGACCCAGAGAAGGCAGGAACCAGCTCAGAGCCCGGCAAACTCAGAATCTGACTCAGACGCTCTGCCGGCCCCTAGCCTTCGGCAGAAGACAACAGCCCCAGTCCAGGAGAAAGACAGGAGCCTCCACTCCCTAGGAGATGGGAGGGAGAGGAACTGACACTTATTGAGCACCTACTGTGTGCCCAGACCTGCACACACAGGCCTCCATCGCAGTCTCCCAAAACCCTGCAACAGAAGCCACATTTTCCCCATTTTACAGA
The DNA here is from genome assembly GCF_007474595.2 of Lynx canadensis. Classification (NCBI taxonomy): domain Eukaryota; kingdom Metazoa; phylum Chordata; class Mammalia; order Carnivora; family Felidae; genus Lynx; species Lynx canadensis. Next base: position 22,861,159 of record NC_044310.1, read on the forward strand.
TGAGAAAATGGAGGCTCGGAGAAGAGAACTCACATGGCCGCCAGGGATCTGAACCCTGTTACCTGGGCTCCCAGGGTCCAGGGCTCCACCCAGGGCCGAGTGGGCCCAGCCCCTGGTCTTACCAACCTTCTGCCCACCCTTCCCCCGGAAGCTCTGGACACCTCCGACTCCAGAGCCGGCGGGTGGGGCACCAGAGGCTTCCCCTACTGCCTCACTGCTGTGTAACCCTGCCCAGTTCCGGACTCCTCCCTGCCTTCAGTTTACCCCCTCTGGTCATTGAGGAGGGTCACCCCCATTTGCACCACTGGGATGATCGAACTCCTTGCAAACTATGGCATGTGACACCGAGGCCACCCAGGGTGGCCCCCTGAAGCTGTGCTCTGTTCATCCACAGGCCCTCATTGCTCCACCCAAGCCCCTACCCAGGAGCCTTGGCAGTTCCCGGAAAGTAACTGGTGTTCCTACAGTGTATGCTGGGAGAGGCCCGGAGACCTCAGGAGCCCCAAGGTCCCAGGCCCCCGGCCGTCACCTCCCCCCTCGCCCCCGCCACACCCCTGCTGCTACCCACCTGGACAGAGAGCTGCCTTCTCCTGGAGCTTTGAGGGTCTGTCTGGGCCCTGGCCCACGACCCCCAGGGACAGGACAGGGCTCCTCTCCTCCCACAAGCCCACTCGCTCACCTGCTCCCCCAGGGCGGCGCCTTTCTCACTGACTTTTCTCTTCGGCGGTGAGATCACTCAGGGAAGAGCTAGGGTGCCTAGGTCAGGTGGTCCTGGGTCCAACCCGAGCTCTGTGCCCTCGAGCAAGCCACTGACCTCTCTGAGCCTGCCTCCTGGGGATATCAACCAGACCTGCCCCACAGGGTTGCGGTCAAGTCAAATGACATCCCAGCACGGGGCCAGGCGTCCCAGCAAGTGCTCCATAAACCAACACGGTTGGGCCGTGTTCGTTAACCTGTGTAGGCGCTCATTCACTCCCTCTGTTTGTTCATCCAGGAAATGCTCTCTGAGCACACAATGGCCCCAGGCCCTGTCTAGGTAAGCCACTCACCCTGGCCTGGCCCGCCGGTGTCACAGTCCCCGGGGGAAACCATGGGTGACCAGTGTGTTCAGAGTCACGACAAAGGGCCTGCAGAGGGCTGAGGGTCCCTGATGAGGGAGTGATCGCCACTGTCTGGAAGCCTCACGGAGGGTTTCACAAATGGGAAAAGTTGGAGTAGGGTTTTGAGGGTTAAGTAGGAGTTTCCCAACAGAGAAGAGAACAAAGCATTCCAGGAAGAGGGAGCATCACAGTGCAGAGGCCCAGAGGCTGGCAGTGCAGATCCAGGGAAATTCGTGGGCGGGAATGCCTCTCCCTGAAGGAGGGGATGTTACCAGTGGGCAAGTGAGACCCAGAGAGACACAATGACCAGCCCAAGTCCACACAGCAAGCCTGTCGCAGAGCCGGGATGAGCCTCATTCCAGACACCGAGCCAGGGCTCAGGCTGCAAGACCACATTAGTCCTGACCATGCTCAGCCCCCCCGCCCCGCCGCCACCCCTGCTCTCCATTCCCCCCTCTCACCCCTTCCCTCTGCTCCTCCCTGGGCTCGGTCCCCGTGCCCAGCCCTACCCTGTCCCTTCTTTCTCAATAAACACAACCTCCCTAAGCTGAGCAGGCCAGGAAGCTGGGAGATTTTCTGTTTTCCTAGTGATTCTGAGAAGCAACCGACAGCTAGAGCTGAAATAGAGGCAGCAGGGCTCGTAGGGTGAGCGGCAAAACCGGGGGGTGGGCGCGAGAGGAACGGGGTCGCTACGGAATATGGCCGTGGCCAGAGTGGCGGTGACCCTGGCGACCTTGCTGGGGGGTGAGGACCGGCTGTCACGTGGCTGGGTTTGGCGTGGCGGAGACAGTTACGATGACGTGTGTGACCACGGCTGTGGCGAGGGTGGGGGTGACAGAGGCAACTCCAGCGGGCCTGCTGGGAAGTAGTCACAGACATCGTTGCTGATGTTGATGACGTGGTGACATCTCAATTCGGTTGTGCTGATGGCAGTCACGGGGAGGGTGGTGGTGACCTGTGACATTCCCCGACTCTGGGGCTCAGACACCACTTCCCTGACCAGGAAGGTGGGCCTGACCTCCCGGGGCTCGGGACGCACCCCCTCAGAAGCAGGCAGGCAGGGTCCCAGCCTCTGGGATTCCGGGGGGTGGGGGGGCGTCACTTACAGAGACCCGCCCCTCGGTGAGCACCTACTACGTGCCAGCTGGAGCAGGACACTTTCCCGGCCTTTCACTTTATCGACGCTTCACAAATCCGCGAGGTCAGACTGTCCCCTCCCCCCGCCCCACCTACGTCCGAGGAGAGCAGGGGCCTGGATGCGGCTTGGCTGAGTTTGCACAAGGAGTCAGGCCCGGGCTGGTCCTCGACCCTCCCTCAACACATAGCGCAGCTTGCAAAATGGGAAATGAGTCCCAAGTGCACACCCCTTCCCGCCCCTTCTCCCTTTTCAGGGCTGCTCCTGCCAGACCCTGTGTCCTCTGGCTCTGGTGGCCTAGGGACCCAAGGGCTCCTGCACGCTTGGACCATCATCATCACTTTCATCATCGTCGCACCATCACTGAAACTCACCTGCCCACTCTGTTTCCCCTGCCCGCCTCCCCTCCCTGCGTATCTGGGAGGAGGAAGGGAGAAGACAGCCAGATGTATCAGCGTCAAGAGGAAGCTCTCCTCCCCCACCCCCTCCTCTGCCACCCCATACTTCCTGCCGAGGCTTATCGGGGCCACTGGGCGGGGGCCGTTCCCCCACAGCACTACCGTCCCAGTCACCTCCCCAGCCGGCCCAGAGATCATCTGCCGGGGCCCCCGGAGCCAGGGCTCAGCTGCCCTCCTGTGCCCCAGAGCCAGCTTCCCCGCCCCGAGGCTGCCACTCTGCTGTCCTCCCTGCCACCCCTGCCCCCTCCACTGTTCGCTGACCAGCAGAAGTGCCTGTGTGTGGACACCAAACCACCAGTCCCCATGGCCACGGCCACCCTATTTGTAATAGCCCCAAACTAGAAACGACCCTCCCGCAGGAGGACAGGCAAATACCTGGGGATGTATCCGTTCAGTGAAATATTACACGGCGGGGCTGCTGGCCACACACAGCAACACAGAGGAAGATCACAAACCCAGTGTTGAGGCAAAGAAACCAGACACAAAAAGGCACCTGCTGTGAAATCTCATCCCTAGTTAGTTCTAGAACATATGTGGGAAGAAGCCAGTGGGGCAAGGGTGGTGACGAGGAGATGTCACCAGGGGCCTCTAGGTGCTGGCCTTGTCCTATTTTGTAATGTGGGTGGAGGTGACACGGGTGTGTTCACCTCGTACAAGTTCAAGATGCGCACTTGTGATAGTTATGTAAGTTATGCACCAATAAAAGGTTGGCAAAAGTAAAATCAAAGAGTGATTAGCTGGTACCTACTGTGTGTCATGCCCTGGGGATTACAAAGATAAATCAGGCTTCCGGGCCCCCAGCCCAGAAGACAGGAGCCACGGGGCCCAGGAGCTGGGGGTGAGGAGCCGCCCTGGGATGGGGATGACTATTGGGGGCTCGGGGTCCAGGACTGGGGGCTCCAGGAAGGCTTCTGAGAAGCAGTACGTCTTAAAGACATTTTCTCCCAAAGGGCAGTGGGAAGGGTGTTCCAGGCAGAGGGAAGGACAAGACCAAAGTGGGTGAGCCCCATTCAAGAAACTGTAAGAAGTTCTCTGGGGGATTGTAACTTGGGGGTCATCTGTGCCAGGCCCCCAGTAAGCCCCCAGGAAACGGTAGCTGCCGTGTGGCTGGGCTGGTGGGGGGGGGGGGTGTCGGAGACATGAGGGAACAGGTGATTTTCCAGGGGCCGTGACTTTGGGACTGGCAGAAGCCGGAGAAAGGCCACTCCAGGCAGAAAGGACAGCTCGTCCAAAGGCGGGGAGCTCACAGAACATGATTCGGACGGCGCGTGCCTCGGTTTATCACACTGTAGCACAAGGATCGCCAAGATGGGAGCGCTCCATGGGGAGCATCTTGCTCCGGCCCGGGGCTGTCTGGGAGGACCAGCGTTCTATCCTCAGGGACCCCCTGCCCTCCGCATGTAACAGCCCAGCAAGACCTTCCCTTTGCCCTCTGCCGTCTGCCCTCGGCCCTCGGCCCTTCCAGACCTGCCCCTTATCCTCACTTCAGCCTTGTGAGGCAAGTTCTGTTTTTCTCATTTTCTCCCCATTTTGCAGGGAAAATCGAGACTGTGTCTTTACATGTGGGCTCTGAGTTTCTACGAACGAGCCCCCCCTCCCCAGATCTTACAGTTGATCCCTCCCCTGTCACTACCAAGAAGCGTGCCCCCCCACCACCACCACAGTCTGGGCCGTGAGCAGGACCCCCGGGCTCTCGTCCTTCATCTGCCACAGGCTGCAAAGTCGACTGGCCCCTCCAAGCCTGTTTTCTCTCCTGCCCAACGGGGGCTCCAGAGTTAGCTGCCATTTGTGGGGCACTCATCAGGGGCTAAACATGTCTCCACCTGGTTTCCTGTGAGTCCCAGAATGACCCCACACTTCTGGGCCACCGGCCCCCATATGACAGGGGAGGAAACTGAGGCTGGGGGAGGGGAGGGATGGTCTGGGTCGTAGCAGGGCTGAGGACTGGCAGGGCAGGGAGCCAGAACCTTCGCCTATGCAGCCTCTCGCTCAGCCTTCGGCCTCATTGGGCGTTCTGTGGGCCCCTTCCTCACAGGAGACCAGCACAGGCCTTGCAGTGAGCACGGAGCGAGGCTCTGGTCCCAGGACCTCAAAATAGAAGCCTCACTTCCTGGGTGACTGAGAAGACGTCACCCCACCCAGACCCGGCCTTCCAGTCATGGGGACCAGTCCGAGTGGGGTGGACGCCCTCCTCCCAGCTGGTGCCTCCCTTAGCTGCGGCCCTCTGACAGCAGTGGGTCCTTCCAATCCAGGTGATTCCTGAAGACTGGGACCACCACCCACACCCCATGCCCAGAAGCCCGTTCCTGCCCTTCCCTGGGGCCTGAGAACCAAGAAGTGAGGAAGAGGACAAAGCCCAGCCTGGGGTCTGGCCTGTCTTCGCCCCCCTCACGGGGTAAAAAAGTTCCATCGCCCAGCCCTCCAGGTCTGGTGACACAGGAAACGCTTAACTTTGCCCCCCAGGGGGCGCCCTGCGTGCAGCACCCCCATGGGTCCGGTGGGTCTGACGGCCCCCTCGAGTAGCTGTGTGGGCCTCCAGCATTTTATAAGTTAGAAGGTGGGGTGCACATCCCCGAGATGAGGAACATAGCTCAGTTCCAACGGGGCCCCTGGGCCACCCCCGTCCCACCCCCACCGGCCTCTTCACACCTCCAGGAAGGGCACAGAGTTGCAGGGCACAGACCAAGACCTTTCTGCCCCACATGGGGGCACCAGGCGTGAAGGAAGAGGTTCTAACAGACTTTCATCAGGGACTTTCCCCACCTGGCAGTTGGGGCCTATTTTTAGGCCCCAGACAGATGAGCTTTCAAAGATGCGGTCTGCTCCCCCAGCCCACTCTGGGCACCAGCCGGCAGCCCCTCCCTCAAATGGGGCCGCATCAGCTCAATGCCCCAAAGCAGTCGCCCTTGAGGCCGGGGCTACTGACCCCATTTAGGAGATGAGGAAACTGAGGCCCCGGACAGCAAAGTGCCTGCCTGCGCCAGGTCACCTCGTAAGTTAGGAGACGGCTGTGTGATTTTCAATCCCAAAACGGAGCAGAAAGGAGAGCCCCTGGGGGGGTCTGAGAAAGACAAATCAGGAGGGCTTCCTGGAGGGGGAAGCTTCCCGTGAGCTGGACCATAAAGAAGAAATGGGTAAGAAGAGAAGACTGGGTGAGGAGACTGGCTCCCTCCCTGTGACCTGGAACAAACCAGGAACCTTCCTGGACCTCTGCTTTTCTCATCTATAAAAGGAGAGGACTGGACCAAGCAGAGATCCCTCCTTTTGGCTATGAAGCCTGCAAGAAAAGAGGAACTCGGCCCAGCCTCCTCCCACCACACCTCACAGCCATCCCTCCCTAAACCCCAGCTTCACGAGCTTCCCTGTGTTCCAGACATCACATGGTCTCTCCCACCCCCAAGGCTTTGCTCAAGCTGCCCTCTCGACCTGGCCTGCACTCTTCTCCCCAGCACCCCCAAGCTCGGGCCTGCTCATCCCTAGCACGCCAGCCTCCTCCAAGAAGCCGCTCCTGAATCTCCCCTCCCCCGTCTGTTCCGGGACTGGGATAAGGCCCCTCATCTGTGCCCCCCAGAACAGTCAGCCCCGTCATCCAGCAAAGCCATTGTCACAGTTGTCCTTGGGCCTGGAGCCCCTAGAGGTCCAGACCCTGGTCTGGAGCTCGGCGCATAAAAAGAAGGCATGTTGGAGAACGTATCTTCATTAAGGACAGACTCCTTCAAATGGTAGAGATGGCTTTACTTTGTTTGTTTTGCCAATTTAAAAAGCAATATACTTGAGCAACCAAATAAATAAAGCAGCATTGGATGATAACCCAAAGTACAAAATAAATATCCGTGAGTTTCCACTGCTATAAATAAGTAAACCGTTTTGTGTTATTAACACATGAGGAAAACAGACGAATCTCCCATGAGAAATTCCAAACGCCCTCAAGAAATAACTTCCCATTCTTTAAGTGACTTTCTTCCCCAAAGGAGAGTAAGGAAGGTGGGGCAGGGGGGAGGAGTGGGGGCAGTGGGGAGAAACCTGACGATCACGACTGCCGCCAGGTGACCAAGGTCACCGTCAGCAGTGCTAAGACACATCAGGAGTCCATACCTTTGATATGATGTGCTGACGATGGCCCCTTACCCCTGTCGTCTTCCTCCCAAAAACACCTGACCCAAGCCTCACCAAGAGAAAACCCTCAGACAAGTCCCATTTGATGCATATTTGACAAAACGTATGCCCAGCACGCCTCAAAACTGTCAAGGTCACCAAAAACAGGGAACATCTGAGAAACCGTCCCAGCCAAGAGGAACCTAAGGGACATAAGGACTAAATGTGACACGGTATCCTGGATGGGATCCTGAGACAGGGAAAAAAAAAAAAAAAGATGTTAGGGAAAAGCTGAGAAAATCTGAATAGAGTGTGGACGTTAGTGCGTCGAAGGCGACCCATCAACTGTGACAGATGAGCCATCACATAAGGTGCTAACACTAGGGGAAAACAGGTGCAGGGGGTACGGAACTCTGTACTATGTCTGTGACATTTCTGTGAATCCAAAACTGTTCTAAAATTAAATTTACTTTAAAAAGTCATACGTGTGCATTGTACCGAACACGGAGAATACGGGAGTGTAGAAACAATTAGAGCTTTCACAACCCTGGCAGCCCAGAGACAGCCAGCCCCGGCCTCCCTCCCTCCCCGGCCTGGTGCTACAAGGTTTTGAAACCACAGCGGGTGTAAGCTTTTTCGTCCGGGCAATGCGTTCCTGATGGGATTCCAGGTGCCTTGGAGGGGAGAAGTCAGGGAGGGAGAGATTTCTGAGCAAAAGGGCCTTCCGGGGATCCTTTCCTCTTACCATTGATTTAAGACAGGCTTTGGGTTGCAGACAAGCCGGGGCTAAAGACCTAATTTAAGCCTCCCCAGAGAGGCCGAGTCTATGAATAGCTCTTAATGTTGTCACCCATGACTGGCTCCAGATGATGACAATCTGGGCAATCAACACATCTGGGCAATAGCTTCCCTTTTTCCATCCAGATGTTAGAGGCCAGGCCAGTATACCTGTCCCCCCAACTGCTCAGTCACAAGAAAGCCCCCAGCCCCCCTGCCCTTTCTGGGAAGGAGCAGAGGACGATCCCCCCACTGGAACCAACCAAGGACCCCAGACAGCACTGCCCGGTACAGCTTCCTGGCTTCTCCTCTGTTCTCATGCCTTATGTTCTAGAACATCCCATGGCTCCCCATGGTCCACATTACAGACACTGGGAGTGACTTAGCACCCGGGAGACATTTGGCAACGCCTGGAGGGATTTTGGGTTGTCACAACTGGGCAGGTGGGGGGAGGCTACCGGCACCTTGCGGATAGAGGCCAAGGATGCCGCGAAACGTCCCACAACGTACGACAAAGAATTCTCCAGCCCCAAATATCAACAGCACCTACCCCGAACTCCCAGAGTCCTCAGCTTGTCACTCGGAGCCCCTACCACCACCTGCACCCCAAGCCAAAGCCTCCAGCCTGGGCTGTGTAAGTGTCCCCTACACAAGCCACCACCCCTCAGCCTGTGCACTTTGCACACCTGTGCCTCACCACCCCCCATACGCTACGCCTCCCCTAATGGCACCGCCTCCAAGGAGGCTTCCCTGGTCACTGGCCCACACTTTCTCCAGCTCTGCGGGCAGGCACTGATGTCACTTCACCACGTCCTGGTGAGGACCTCACGCAGCGTGGTCAAGAAGAACTCTCGAGAGTCGCGAAGCCTGGGGCCTTCAGGACAGAGGCCAGGCCCAAGCAGCCTGCATGTGGACGCGGTCCCGCCCACACAGGGATTTCTTTTTCACCTCGAGCCAGTCGCCAACATGGGAATGCCACAACATGGGGTCTAAAAGGCCGTGTTTCCTGCTTCTCTGAATGTCAGAAGAGCGGCTGCTGGGGCCCGCATTCCTGTGTGGCAACAATCAGAGGAAGGAGGGACCGGCCACCGGGGTAGACCCAGAACAGGGCCCCGAGGTCACCGCGGGTCCGTCCGCCCCACTGCGCTCACTTAGGCGACCTGCCCGGCCCTTCAAGAGGCTGGAGTCTGAAACCTCTGCGCCAGTCCACATCCCCACCCCTCATTTTCTAAAGGGGACACGGAGGCCCGAGAGAGAAACTTGTCCGAGGTCACACAACCAGTCAGGGGCAGAGCTGGGGTACGGACCCAGGGGCCTTGTCCCCCACAGGGACGCCGCGGGGGCCAATCACCGTCCTTCGGAGAACACTGCCCAGTCCGAGCTTGGAGAGGCCCTAAGGATTTCACGTGGGGACAACCAAGGCGCCATTGGCTTCTCCCAGGATCACTGTCACGCCGGCGGGAGCTAGGCAAGGCAACCTCTGAGAAGCGCCCCAAACCGGCATCACTCCAAGTGCCCGGCAGCACACTGCGTCAGAGGCACTGCTCACAAACACTGCTGTGCGCCAGGCACCCGATCCTCACAGCCAGAGAGGTATTACTGTTTTCAATGAGGAAACCGGGGCCCAGAGAGGTTAAGTAAGCGGTCCCCAGCGGCACAGCTTGGAAGCGGGGAAGGCGAGAATTTGCACCCAGGAGCGGACCCCGAAGCTAGCTGTGCACTGATCCGCTGGGGAGCCCCGCAGCCCTGCCTGTCCTGCCCAAGACAGGAAACAGATGCAGCCAGACTTCAGCAGTTTCCAGCAGCCCACCACAACAGAATGCCGGATTTAGGCTAATTTTGAGGAAGCCCTTCTAGGCTCATGAGAGAACTGTTAACCACAGGCCCTGAGTCACCCTAAGGAGGAAGGCGCCTGGGTCTGGGGGAGCCGGGTGTGGCTCAGAGTCGTGCGGGGGGTAGACGGGGTCCGGGCAGGAGTGAACAGAGACCCCAAGCTTCACCCACCGAGACAGAGCGGGGAGCCGCTGGCCCCAAGGGGCTGTGGCTTGCCCACAGTCGCTCCGAGCGAAAAGACAAAGGCTCCACGCCGGGGGGTGGGGGGGGTTTGCACACCAGCTTCCAAAGGGGAACTGCTGGGCTGCTCCCCCTCAGGGCCAGGCAAGCCACCCCACCCCGTAGCACCAGATCTCAGATCTTCTTGGGTGGTTTGGTGGGTTGTAAACCAAGAGGATTCAGCCCCCTCCCTCCCCGCCCGGAGCACAAAGGAGAGGGTCCCCCCTTCATCCCCCCAGCGGCCCAGGACCCCCCACAGGAAGAGTCAGGCTGTGCCTGGGGCCTGACCTCATCCCCTGGCAACAGCCCCAGCCCACATTTCTCCCGAGATTCCTGGCTCCCGACGCACTTTGCCGGCTGCCGCTCCCTTCGAACCTGGCGGCTGTTCTTTGGTCCCATTTTACAGAGGCAGAAACTGAGCCCCAGAGGCAACGTGAGTTCCATTCGCTCAGCATGAAGACCCTCCTCCCACCACTGCTCCACTCTGCCAGCTGCTGCAGGCCCCCCCCCCTTCCCGGGTTGAAAAAGGGGAAACTGAGGCCCAGAGTAGGGAAGGGATCTGGCCGGGCTCCCGCGGAGAGGTGGTGGGCAGCGGTCCTCCCGCCCGAGGGGGTCAGTAGATTGGGGCCCTCTCTCTTGCGCGCACACACACACACACACACACACAGCCTCCCCGCGCCCACCAGCACACTCACCACATGGTAGATGGCCAGGGCGGTGGTGGCGATGCGGACATTGAAGCAGCAGCAGGTCTGGCGGACGGCAGCCGTGCGGGGGGCCATGGTGCTGCCGTCCCCTGCTCCTAGGCACTGAGGGAGAGAGCCCAGCGCCTGGAGCAGGGCAGAAAAGAGGAAGCCGCCAGCTACCCTCTTCACTTCCTTCCTGCCCCTCAGACAGGCAGGGGCCGGGTCGTCACCACTGGGGCGGGGCGGCTGGGAAGGGCTACAGGCTGCCTCCAGCACCACAGCTGGCCCTTTGCCAGCCCCGGGGGGCTGGGGGTGGGGGGACCTCCCTGGGGAGGGCAGGTCCTTGCAACTCCATACGTACCGTTCGGTAGAGCTGGGGTCAGAGCAGACTCACGCCCCGCTTACTGGACGCTCCCCATCGCTCGTGGAAGGCAGTGTTACCATTTTGTAGACGGAGGAACACAGGGCCAGAGAGGTCAAGGCAACCACCCCAAATCGCACAGCAGTCAGTGCTGGTGGCACGATTCAAACCCAGGTCGGCCTGGCTGCAAACGTAGCTACCGCATAGCGTGCTCCTGGATTACTTGCTCTCATGCTCACCTCTGTCCTTTGAGGGAGGTCGCATTACCAGCCCTAGTTTACAGATGAAGAAACGGGGGCCCAGAGAGGGGGAGCGACTTGTCCAAGGTCACACGGCCAGCCCACGGAGGAACTGGGATGAAGGGGAGCCGACTGCTCCGAGAGGTGGCCCCTTGGAGCTGGTGTTCTCTTCACTCTACGTCCAGCCTCAGAACGTGTCCTTCCTGAGCTCTGTCTGAACCAGGACAGGAGAATGATTACTGAGCAAAGCCCTCAGTCACACGTCTGGCCCTGGGCTGGGCTCTCCCCACAGCTGGCTCCTTTATGCCTCGTGGCAGTCTGAGAAGCCCTCAGTCAAGCCTCTCTCCGTGGGCCACAGGGACCCCGAGGCTCACATGCCGTCAGGGATTTTTCTCCCCCTCACTCTTAGGAAGAGTTGGAATTAATAAAGCGTGACTATTAGCAAGCTTCGCCGGCAAGCTAGCGTCTCTACTCCCTTCTCAGGTGACAAGTGATCCCTATTGCAGTAAAGGAAGGGCACACGAGGCACTTGGGAAATCCCTGCCGGCATTCTGCTCTGTGCTGATGCCGAGCTCACTTGCAATGCATAGTTCCCCTGGAGAACTCCTGGGCACCTGCCATGAAGCCCCACCCTCGCATGAGGTCCTGGAGTTCGGATTAGCCACCACGGCTGCTCATCGTTTCCGCCCCGGGAGAGGTTATAAAAGGTCTCTCTGCTCCTACCCCCGGGCAAGAGTTGCTCCGTTGGACTCACAAAACTTGGCCAGTAGACTTGATCAAACCTTTCTCTGTTTGCCTGTCAGACCAAAGGGGGCTCTGCAGGCTTGGGGTTCCTGGGTGGCCCAGCCAGTCCCTCCCCTACTTTATTTTCAAGCTTGTTTAGCTGGTGTCACCGGCCTTGCTGGACCAGACGTCACGGAAGGGTGGTGCAGGGTACTTGGTTCCGTGCGTGGGCTCCGAGGCTCCCGGGTTCAATTCCCGGCACCTGCCGGCCACAGAGACAACACAGAGAGAAAAGTCCTGCTTTGCCCAAGAGCGGCAGGACCAGAGTGGCAGGAGATAAAGAAAGCAAGGGCCAGAAGGGCCCCGAGGCCGCGCTGGGGAGCCTGGATTTCATTGTGCTGGGAAACCACTTGAAAATTTAATGCCCTAGCAAATGATAGCCATTAATAACATCATGATTTGATGAAACTAAAGCAGGTGTAGAGCCCGTTCCCAGAGAGAGTGCCAGAACCCACCGCCGGTGTGTGAGACCATTTCGCACGGTACGCAGATGAACACTTTTCATTTTTACGGTGATAAATTCCTTTTAATGTGCATTATAAAAATACACATAACTAGCCCATGAATTTTGTGACTTTCCATTTATGAGAGTAATAGAAAGCCTCTTTTTAAAACAGATGCCTTTAAATAAAAAAGCGGTGGGTCGGCTTACAGAAAACCATCAAGCCCGCCGCTGGCCAGGAGGCAGGCAGATGTGGCAAACAGCCACGGAGCGGGGTGGGCATCCCTGGTTTGGGAATTCTGGGCCGCGGGAAATCTCACGGTAGCTGTGTGATCTCAGACAAGGCGTTTGATCTCTCTCTCAGTTGTTGTTTCCGCGTCCGCGAACCAGAGGGCAGAGGCTCCACCTTGGAGAAGACGAAATGAGATCACGTGCAAACACGTCTGTCTGCTTCCTCCCTTCTGGGACATGCCTGCTCCCCACCCCCGCCCCCACCCGAAGGGCTGCTGAGAAGAGGCAAGGTTGGGACTCGAATTCTGGTCCGTCTGCTCCTGGGTCCGGGGCACCACCTCCCTTCCCGAAGCGATGGAGTTCTGATTGATCGTGAGCTCCTTGCTGCCCCCACCACCTGCCGGGCCCCCGGTGGGAGGAGGAGACTCAGTCACTCCCCCACGGGGCGGAAGCCCATTCCTCTTTATTTCCATCCCCTCCAAACCTCCTGAGAGAGGGATGCTTTTTCTGCCAAATATCAGACCTCTCGGCCAAGGCCACTGAGGTAAGCAGACTAAAGACACCCATAGCTCAATCCCTGGATTTAGAGATTTAATCCCACGGTTAAAGGGACTTTGCAGGGGTGACTAAGACCCGAGCTGGGAAGGTTGTCTTGGAATATCCAGGTGAGAGGCCCCAGGTAAGCAAAACAGAATCATCAAAGTGTCTCGTGCTCACCATCAAAAATGTAAGCGCAAGGGACGCCTGGGTGGCTCAGTCGGTTAAGCGTCAGACTCTTGATTTCCTCTCTGTTCATGACTTCACGGTTCACGAGTTGGAGCCCCACAGCGCAGAGCCCGCTGGGGATTCTCTCTCCCTCCCTCTCTGCCCCCTCCCCCTGCGCTCTCTCTCTCTCTCTCTCACTCTCACTCAAAATAAATAAATAAACATTTTTCAGGTAGAGATTGGAGGATGCGGAAGTGCTTACTCCGAAGATGGAGAAAGGAGACGACAGCGAAGGAACACAGGCTGCTTCTAGAAGCTGGAAAGGGGCACAGACTTTCCCTGTCCAAAGGGAATGCACCCTGCTGACCACTGACACCTTCTTCTGATTTTAGCCCGATGAGAGCCATGTCGGACTTCTGTCCTCCAGAATGGTAAGGGAATAACTTTGTGTTGTTTACGCTGTGATTTGTTACAGCAGCGACAGGAAAGACATGCTGCCCCTCGGCAGAGTCCACACTGGGCCCTGGGCCCCTCCAACACTCCACGGAAGCCACAGTCCCCATCCTCACACGTGCAGCCCTTGGCCTCCTCGCTGTGGACCTTGGGCAAGTCACGGGCTTCCCTGAGCCTCGATTTCCTTTTGCCACATATCTTATAACGATAACGTCCATCTTGCTGTTTGTGCAAACGACCTAAGGAAATGCCCAGGCGGGCGGCAACCCGGCATGTGCCCCTTACGCCTCTTCGGCCCTTTTCCATGACAAACGACAAGGTTTGGGCTTCTCCAGGCTTCTTCCTAACCTCACCGTAAACTGGTGGAAACCTTGCAAACTTGTGACCTTCCAAAGCCCAGAGAAGGAGAAGAAGGTGTTGCAGATTTCCATAGCAGCAGCCCGGCGGGGATGCACCTGCCATGACGCCGACCTCCTGAGTGTCACTTCTGACACGGGATCTTCGGGGACTCCCATCTCCTCACTGGTCGCCTTGCGTCCCCAAAGCATCCGTACCTCCAGCTGCTTGTCCCGCCTGACGTTCTTTTAGTATATATTTCAACAGACTTCTCGGTTTCCTCAAAGGCAGAGTAGCTTGTGAGCTTTCTTTGTTGGGCCAGAACATCACTGGGACTTCCCTCTTCACCCACAGGCCTGGCGGTAAAAATAAAACCCGCCACGACTCCTCCAGGTTTCTTATTCAAACAAAGAGCTGGGGAGTCTTGCCCTCTCAGTTAACCCGCAGGGTTCAGGAGGGCCTGGCTCCTAGTCACGACTCAACAGCCGGAGCTACTTTGATAGGATTGTTGCCAGGATTCTTCCTGTCATTGGCTAAGCCCTTTCCCAGCGTGTAACTCAGCTGAGCGTCCCCCAGCCCCAGCCTGGAGAGGAAGGTGGCAAAGAGGTGTCAATTGATCGGCCCCTGGCAGGCCCGGAAGGGGCAGTGGCTGGTGCACGCAGCTGGTCAGCGGCCGAACCAGAATGTGTCCCCCTGCCTGGGGACAGCTGCTTAGGAGGCACGTGAGTGGCGCGGCCCAGGGTAGTTCCGGGGCTCTCTTCCCCAGGGGGCTCCCGCGTGCCCTCTGCAGCTCACCCAGGGCCAAGGGACAAGCTTCCTACCCTACCACCAGCCTAAAATGCCCCCCTGGCTGCCCTCACCACCTCACTCCCACCTTTGAGATTTGGAGCTGGGACCTGCAGGGCCAAGGCCGGTGGCCTGGAAAATGTGAGAAAACACGCAGTACTCTTTCCCCTCTCTTTCCGCCCAAACCCGCCTGCTGGCCAGGGGCCCGGGGCCTGCACACGCCGCCTCGGGGTACGCCGCCTCGGGGTACCCCCCCACACACACCCCTGCCCTGCAGAAGGGAGCCAGACCTCGACCTCAGAGGGTCACCCTGGCAAGGACCACACACAAGCCCGTGACCAGGCGGTCGTCCCGTGGACAGGCGGAGCCCCTGAGGTGGTCTGGCCAACACGGGGTCGAGGAGGCTACTCTCAGCCAAGGAGACCAAAGGTCACTGACTGTACCCAGGGGCATAATCACACCCTGTACTGCTCTGTCACTGCTGGCGTGGGCTCTGCTGGGCTGCGGGCCCCAAGGTGATGGCACCACAGTCAGAAAAGTCACCGGATGTAAACAGTATGAAGGGCCACGCCAGTGCCCTCCAGCTGAATACCAGCACCTCCCTCCACGCAGCTGTTAACCACACCCTTGGAAAGAACCTCCTAGATCCAGGTCCCTAAAAAGTTGGTGCTAACGTGCACACCTGCCATTGAGACCACAGTTAAGAATGATCTCACTGGGACATTTCCCCCAGATAGGGGATTTTTACGTAACCAAATAAAAACAACAACAACCAAACAACAACAGCGACAGGCCCTGGAAGAGGCTTAAAGAAAAAGAAAGGCAGAGAACTACTATTTCGGGTTCTGGCCAATGTACTATTAAGGGACTTCTGGGAAATCTATGGTTACCCTGATCAGAAAGGGACAGGTTCCACAAATGCCTGCCCTTCTACCCTTTGTCCGAACTGCCCTATCGCCGCCAGGAATGCAGGCACAACGCATGGGGGAGAAGCAGCTATTTTGGAAGCATGAAGACAAGAGCCATACCCTAAGAATACTGGCGGAGAGAGACAGAGCCCGGAGTCCTGAGCGCATCACAAAGCCTCTGCACCGGCCCGGAGCCCTCTTCCTCTGGACACCTTGTGACATGAGAAACAGAAACCCTACCCAGGTCTTTTTCATTTGATATCCGTGAATATCCATTCAACAAGAGGCTTGTGTTAGGTGCTCCGGAACGCAGCAGGGGACGAGACAGACATGGTCCCTGCTCTCACGGGGTGAACGTTTTGCGGGGGGGGGGGGGGGGGGGGGGACAAACAAGGACCGGCAGAAACAAGGCCATTTCAGCAAGTAAACACTTCGCTCTACGGCCTGCACCGGCCTGGCTTCCCGTCTTAACTGGAGAACAGACTCGCCGTGGGACCTAGAATGGTCATCTCTCAATCCACCCCGACTCCCCGTCTGTAACACCAAGGAGGCGTCCCACGCCACGCTGTCTGAGGCCTGGCGCCCCTTGGCCAGGCCCCGGGGCCAGGCAGGTCATCTACTCGGAGCAGCTGTACCCGGCGCCTGGACACCCTCCAGCCTGACTGCGTGGCCTCAGATTCCTTGGCACTGACTAAAGAGCCGGGGGGCCCCGGTCGGCGGGCCCAAGCCTCCTGACTGCAGCCCTTTAAGGGCCGCCAATAAATCTCAAGCGACTGCTGAAAGCTCGGTCCCCAGCCGGCTGCGGGCTGAAAAGGCCAACTGCGGCCGAGGCTTCTCCCTGCCAGCACTGGGCACGGCCCCGGACAGGTGGGCAAGCCGGGCGGCGATGAGGCAACCCCACTGGACTCTGCTGTTGCCCCAGGGGCCACCGCCCCTGCTCTGCTCACCGCCCCCCCCAGCGGCCGCTAGCCACCTGCCCAGGTCAGCTACTGAACCTCACCACCCCCAACACAGCCCTGCGTGTACATGTATACATACATATATGTGGAGTGATATATACACATATATATGCATTTATGTGTGTGTGTGTGTGTGTATTCTTCAACAATTAAAAACACTGGACAAGTGAGGAGACCACTGAGGACCCCTGCTTGTCCCGAAGGCCACACCACCTCCCACAGAATCTGCCCAGAAGCCGAAAGTCCGGCGCTCTGCTCATGAGGCTGCCCCAATAAAAGGCACCTGTTCAGACCCTGTGGCTGCACCCACACCGGCCTGAAGGTCAAGGGAATCCAGGCCTGCTGGAGGTCCCCCTCTAGGGAACAGAGCAGCTGCGTGAATCTGCCAGGCGACCGCGTCACTCATTTATCCATTCAACAAGCCCGTATTGCGTGCCCACCATCTGCGAAGCTCTGCGCTAGGCCTTGGGGACAGAGCAGCGAGCCACACAAAGGCGCTGGCTGCAGGGCACTGCCATTGCCCGCCAGATCTCAGCCCCTCCTAGGAGTCGGAGTGGGGGCCTCCTGCCCCTTCGGGGCTCCTCCAGCCTGGGCCAGGCCCGGGGCCACAGGCAGCAGCCCCAGCGACTCCAGCCAAAACCCAACTGGGGAAGAAAAAGGCCAGTCACAGTCATGACATTAGTAAGAGCAGCACGGGGACGGGTAACAATACCACTTCTTAGTCAAAGGCATAAAGCAGATGCACCTGTGATCTAAAAAAAGCTGTCCCCTCAATGACAGGGGCATCAGGTGCAGGGGAAGTCCGCAGACCCTGGAAGGGGGCACACCCAGGTTCACTCCCCATCTTTGCCCCTAGCAAGCTGTGAGGCCAGCCTCACCACCTCTCTTAGTCTGCCCATCTGTAAAACGGGTGTAACAGTAGTCTGCCTTTCTTGCAGAATTATTATAAAGATCAAGATAACGATGGGGATGTTGGATTGGACATCAGCGGGGCATCTATTCTTCCCCCGATCCGTTGCCATCCCCCCTGCCAACCATACTTCTTACAGGCTGATTCGGAACAAGCCCTGTTTGGCTCAAGAACATTCCGCGGCTCCCCATAGCCCGTAGGATCCATTCTCTGGCAGCCGCTAATCAGAGGCCGTTACTCTGTCCACGCCACCCCAGTAAAGCCAAAACCTTCTCTGAGGGCTTCTGGATCCATCAGAGTGGGGCAGCTATGAGGCCCAGAGCCCCGACCATGTTGTCCCCGCCCCCCAAAGATACCTGGGCCAAGAGGGCTGGGGAGGGGTACAAGTACCCTGGAGGGAAACGTGGGGGTGTTTGTGGTTGGACAAGTGTGCTATTTCCCATGGGGCTAATCTGATGTTGACATTTTCCACCCCACCCCACCCCCAGCTGCTTTGCTAAGCTGCTCCTGCTGGGGAGGCGGGGGAGAGGGGAGAGGGGAGAGGGGGCCGGGGTCTGCCCCCGAGGGGGTTCCCAGGGATAACTGAGGGGGCAGCCTGGCAGAGCACCTCCGGAAGGTTGGCTTTTCACATGCGTCATCTCATGGAACCCCCGGAAGGCACTGTTCTTCTCCCCATTTTACAGACTAAGAAACTGGGGATTCCTGCCGGGAATCGGTTTGCTAGGAGTACGTTCAGGCTTGAAATCCTGTATACTTTCCACCACACCACGGGACCACCGAAGCTGCTCAGGACTCAAAAGAAATGTTGAGATACACGCAGGGTGGAGACCTTCTCCGCTTCTTCGTTTCCCGTTCAACGATGCCTGAGAGTATCCTGTCAGCCCCTCTCCCTACGGGGAAAGCATAACCCTCGCCATTCACTTTTGTAATCGATTTTGAACAGCTAACAAAGGTACGTGGCCCCACATTTAAAGTCTACGAAAGACTATAAAATGAAAAGTAAGTATTCACACTGTTCGAAGACATGTGTGAGGCAAGCCCCTAAAAGCCGAATTACTCGGCTAAAGGGTGTGAGTGTGCCAGTTTTGATCAAAATGGACAAAGTGGTCTTCACAGAGGCCGTACTAATATATGTTCCCACCCGCAACGTAAGAGAGCCCCCGTTTCCCACATCCTCACTAACACAGTGAGTTATCAAACTTTTAATCTTTACCGATGTGATAGATGAAAACATGGCTTGCTTTGTGGTTCATTTCACAGGTAGAGAATATTCTTACGTGTTCTGGAGCCATTTGCGCTTCCTTTTCTGTAAACTGGCTGCATCCTTAGCCCATTTTCTTCCGTGGGTCGGGGAATCTGTTTCTTATTGATTTGAAGGCACTCTTTACGTATTCAGGAAGTTAATCTCTGGTCAGTCATAGACGTTGCAAGTATTTTTGACACAGTTTATCTTTTGGCTGGCCGGTGAGTTTTGTCACCATTTTTAAAGGAGCCTCGAATGTGTTGATATTGTAAGTGACAGTATCTGTTAAAATGTCAGGTTATAAACATTTTCTTCCCTGGTTTGGGTTTTTTTTGTTTGTTTTTTTTTTGTTGTTGTTCTTTTTTTTTTTTTTTTTTTTTTTTTTTTTGCCATTGTTTCTGTGTCGTTTCCTCTTTTGAATTACTTGTGTGCCCTGGGTTTGGTAACATTTTTCAGGCCCTGATGACGCTGTCTCTTCTTCCTGTTATGTATTACTCTGGAGTGGAGGCTGAACCAGGCAAGGTGCAGAGCGGGTGTCCATAATGCTTGTCCACAGGCTGCCTGGGCTACTGGAAGGGAAGGAGTACAGACCACAGGAGGCCATGCGCTGTACTGGGAAGAGCACTGTACCGGGGGCCACTTCTATTTTACTCGCTTTCTGTCCTTAGTCTGTGCCTCCGTTTGCTCATTCATGAAATAAGACGAACTTCCCCCATGGACATTCAATGGTTATACGTGGCAGGACGTTAAACGGAAAAAGCAGAGAGATTGCACAAGGAGGAACAGTAGAGACCTCCAGAACCGTCTCTGCCCCTAGGTCACTGTGCCACCCGGCCCAGCTCCCTCCTCTTCTCTGAGCTTCAGAAGGAGAAGGTGTTCTAGACGCTTGCCAAGCTCCTTTCCTGCTCCCCCATCTCTGTCCCGCTGCCAAACTGTTCCTCCTTTGAGTCTAGAGGTTGGAATTGAGCCCGGGCTGTGGCAGTCAAGAGAGACCTCCAGGAGGAGGCAGGAGGCAATCTGGGAGCCAAGCATGAGAGGAAGGGTGTGCAACTGAGCCCCTGCTTCGCAGCACACGGGCTTACCTTACTTGGCCAGTCCTCACAACAACCCAGTGGATTCCCATTTTACAGATGAGAAAACCGAAGCTTCGGGAGGTTAGTTTGCCCAGGATCCTACAGCCGGTACACGGTAGGGCTGGGGCTCAAATGCTGGCTTGTTCTTGGCCTCTTTGAGGGTTGCAGGGGGTGGGGGCGGCTGGGCCAGGGTACAGACAGTGGTTGCCAGTCCGTGGCTCTCCTGTGGCAGGAGCGTGGATGGGGGAGGCGGCCAGAGCTGGGAGACAGGAGGCCCACGGACAAGGCAGGAGGTGGGCGGGCTTTGTGTACGTCCCCACAGCCGGCCCCACACAAAGGCCAGAACAGGGCCAAGCCGCTCCCGGGCCCGGCTAGGCCCACTCCTCGCTCCTCGGGTCGCATCTCAACTGAGCCTTGCAAAGCCCGCAGCGGGGTTTCCCCTGGGCCTGGGATGCCGCAGCCCCAGCCAGGCCGCCGCCGTCTCCACTGGGACAGAAAGCGGGGGTCTGTCCTTCTGCCCCACGCCAGCTGCTCGGGGAAAACAGTCGGCGGAGCCTACCAACCCCGTGCTTCCTGTGGCTGCTGCACTTGGCCTTCTCGCAGGGCACACGCCTGCAGTCTGCACAGCCCTCGCCTCGCCCGGCACCTGGCAAGCTGCTCGCGTCGCACGCTCACCTTCGGCACCTGGCCCCTGAACACCTGAGTTTGAGGACCTGAACGAGCAGCGTGGAGGCACTGGAGGTCAGTGTGCTGGGAGAGGGGAGCTCTGAGATCGCGGGGAAGGCAGCGGACATCCCGGAGCCCCACCGTGGAGCACGCGGTGCGGGGACTAGAACTCGGGATTCCTGACTCCCACCGCAGTGCTCGCGGACCTACCTCCTGTCGCCTCCCGGAAGCCCCGGGGGGAGAAGCCGAAACCCCCAAAGGAAAAGAATGGAGAAATGAATGTTCTTCTGCTGGCCGGTCCCGCAACTCACACTGTGACCCAAGGCAAGTCCCTGCCACCTCCAGGCCTCAGCTTCCCCATCCACACAGAGGGAGGTTGGACCAGTGACATCCTGGGCTTCTGGGAGCAACTGGGTCCACCTCTCCTCCTCCCTCCCAGAGACCACAGGGGACAAACGACACGTTCCTTGGGCCCGTTCCGCACGAGCTAATATTGACCCAGGGCTGTTTCCTTTGGCCACACGCAGGGGCTGTGTTTGCTCTGGCGGGACCCCCAGCCTCGCCCGCGCCCCTCTAGGCTCTGGCTGTGCTGGCCGAGGCGGGAGGGGCCGGGTGGAGGACGCGTGCCCCATGGGCCAGGAGGCGAAGCAGAAACCACTGAGAGGCCCAGGGCACGATCCCATGACCCCCACCCACCCAGCTTTGAAAGCTTCTAGTGTGTTTTTCAAAAATGAGGACTGCCCAGATACCGTTATAAAACACCTGGGTTTTTTTGAATGCTGTGTTTCATAAATAAACTCTGAGTGCACACCTAACACGCACGCACACAGCACGATAACTGCACGTCCTGCCTCGTTTGGGAATCACGTGGAAAACTTAGGCCCTTCCTTGAAGAAACGGCAGACGCCAGTGTTGGGCCAGAGACAGAACAAGATAAAGAAGGTCATTTGGGGGCGCCTGGGTGGCTCAGTCGGTTAAGCATCTGACTTCGGTTCAGGTCATGATCCCACGGTTTGTGGGTTCGAGCCCCACGTCGGACTCTGTGCTGACAGCTCAGGGCCTGGAGCCTGTTTCCGATTCTGTGTCTCCCTCTCTCTCTGCCCTTCACCCGCTGGTTTTCTCTCTCTCTCTCTCTCTCTCAAAATAAGTAAATTAATTAAAAAAAAAAAGTTTGAT
Organism: Lynx canadensis; assembly: GCF_007474595.2. Lineage (NCBI taxonomy): Eukaryota > Metazoa > Chordata > Mammalia > Carnivora > Felidae > Lynx > Lynx canadensis. The sequence goes on from NC_044310.1 coordinate 22,882,733, forward strand.
GAGGAACGGACAATTTACATGGACTCAAAGTCCCTCCCTGCAAAATGCTTTCTCATCATGAAATGGGGGAAGAGTAACATGACAGTGGAGAAGGGCAGGGTGACCCCGGTCAGCATATCCAGGGGATTTTATCAGTGTTGTGTTTGGGGGAGGGTGGCGGCGAGTCATGAATCGGTTTCAAGCCCAGATACCCAGAAGAGGCCAGGAAGAGAAACAAACTGCCTTGAAAGAGGCCAGGTCCTCCTACCTCCTCCAGCAAATGAGAGATATGGACGTCCAGAGAGGGCACCGCCCTGCCTGAGGCCACACAGCAAGTGGGGCAACCAGGCACCAGCGGCTCCCTTCTTTGTGCGTTTCTCTGTCCCTGCTCAGGCTTTCTGAGGCCTCCCCTGGGATTCTGGGCAGCAACTGGTCCCCTGGGGCCGACGACAGACAGAGACAGGAGCCCTGAGCGCCAGCCCTCACCCGCCTTGACCTGCGCACTCTCTTAAGTGAGTCTGTTCCCGTGTCTGGCCCTCCAGCCCCCATCTGGTCCAAGAGACAAGCTCAGTCCCTCCTATGCTCTCGTTAGTGGCTTTCTCTGCAGCTGGGAGGGGACTTGGGCTCGGCCACTCCAGCCTCTGACCCGCTGGGCAACCTGGGCCAGGTCACTTAACCTCTCTGTGCTTGTTTTGGTGTCAGCACGTGGCAGGATAACATGTCGAAATGCCCACCAGTGCCTCTCTCCCCAGAACTCCCAGGGTCCCCTCCCCCCACCCCCCCTCCCTTCCTCCCCCCACCCCTCAGTCCCCACGACTGGGGGCAACCATGCTGCCGAAATAAGGAATATTTCCAGTTCCCTGCCTTCTGAGTTTCCAAAGTCCAGACCCTGCCACAGTGTAGAAAATGTGGAAGCCCACGTGATGAGCCGGAGGCGTCCTCCTGCCCTTGAGGCCAGGTGGATCTCCAAGCTCCAGAGGAAGCACGCAAGGAGCAGTGGACAGAGCTGGGAGGCCGGGGGTCCCCGAGAGCCCTCCTCTGCAGTCTGAGTTGTCCAGATGGCTCTGGACCCATGACAGAGGGAGGCCCCGGGATGTGGTGAGAGTGGAGGTGCCGCCTGGCACAGGAGCCAAGGTCGTGGCCCTTCCTGGGGACAGATGCGGCAGCCAGAGCCCCGCCCCTCGGCGGGCGCCCAGAGAGCTCTCCCCTCAGACGGGCAGGTGCTGTGCAATGCCCGTCCCTGTCCCCATGGCCACACATGCCCAGCACCGACGTGGCCCCAGGGAGCCGGTGGCTCTGAAAGGGACTTTGTGATCAGGAATGAGGGAGGATTCAGCAAGACTGGACAAGAACAGGGACAACGCAGGGGAAGCCAGAAGACGACAACGTCGGGGTCTAACGTGTCCCTCCCGACCAGTGTCCCCGGCGAACCCCCCAGGCCATAAGCAAAACCCTGGGACAGGGCCAGGGGGCCAAGAATGGCTAGAGGATGACGTTTTCATGACTTCGGGGGGTGAAGACCTCAGGAGATAAGAAGAAAGCTGCTCTCCTCACACATCTGTGTTGGCACATCACAAGTGCTCCCCAGCACACGTTCGTGAGCAAGCGAGCAGAGCAGCGGCCCTCCTGGAGCAGGCCTCCGCCCGCCTGCGGGGCCAGCTGGGCCCGAGCGTTCCCGACGGCCCTCACAGCGACCTGATCTGCCACCCTGGCGGTCACACAGACACCGAGGAAATTGGCAGATACTAGCGGTCAGTGATGCTGTCGCCACTGGTTTTGTTTTCCAGACACTCTATTTCCCAGCACATCCTTGACTAGAACCTCCCCCACAGGGGGTCGTGGGCACAGGAAGATTATGCAGATTGCGTGCCACCAGGCACACACTAGACGTTCAGGAAATGATGGCTGCTGTCACCGCAACTGCCCGCACAGAGCGACAAGGAGGTCCGGCCTCACCTCCGAGCCTCGTCCCTTCCCCGTCTCACTGCTGGGGCTTGGGGGATCTCGCAGCCCTGCGAATCATCAAAGCTGTCCCGTGTGAGGGACCCCCCTGAGAAAGCCTTTACTTACTACAAGATTTGTAAGGACGGAGGCCTGCTCGGGGGAGGCAGGTGGCACCTTCTCAGGCCCGCCCAGGGGAGCTGGGAACACCGGTCTCTGGGCAGGACTCAGAGAGAGCTAGCAGCAGGGTACTGAGCCCCTGACCGGGGGAGCGAAGTGGCAGCAAAGAGGGAGAGGGGCCCCTGGACACCCAGATGCTCAACTTAGCCAACTTCGTTCAGAGCTAAAGCACTCCATGGGGCGCCCGCGTGGCTCAGTCGGTTAAGCGACCGACTTCAGCTCAGATCATGATTTCATGGTTCGCGGGTTCAAGGCCAATGTCAGGCTCTGTGCTGACAGCTCAGAGCCTGGAACCTGCTTCGGATTCGGCGTCCCCCTCTCCCTGGCCCTCCCCCGCTCACTCTCTGTCTCTCAAAAATAAATAAACATTAAAAAAAAAATCAAAAGAAAAAAGAGCTAAAGCACTCCAGCAGGAAAATTACAGACTCGTTTTGCCCCGGCCCACGGGCTATGTGTGTGTTTGTCACCAGCGGGCAGGAAAACGGTTTTGTTCCTGGTCTCAGGCTCAATCGAATGCCCGGTCACACACCGTGGAGGCCCCACCCACAGGTGACACTGAGTTTGCTTATGTTATTTTATTTTTATGTTTAATTTACTTCGGTTCAGGATGCCCCCGCCTGGTCCCGAGACCGCACTGGCACGACCAGATCAGGACACTTCAGGATCCTGAACCGGCTCCACCCAGCCCGGGTTTAGGGAACCCAGGGCATACGCCGGATTCCGGCCACCCACCAGCCACGGAGCCGAGCGGAGCGGTTCACGAGGGCGGGAGGGGGATTTCCAGGCCTCGCTGGTTGGGGCAGTTTATTTGGATGAGGCCCAAGGAGCAGTGGCCAGGTGTCCCAAAATAACTCACGTGGCCAGGGCTGGGAGCCAGCGCCCCCATGGAAAATTTAAATTAATTCTTCTTGGCTGCAAGTCCGGGCCTCCGGAAGGGCCACCCAGAATCACCTGATTGCTGTGGTTCTGATGGTTCCAGAAGCCCGAGGAAGCCAGCCCCCCGGTGTCTGGGCTCCCTCACACAGCCAGAGGTCACGATACGCCCAGAGATGGTCGACCCAGCCGCCAACTCCACGGACTGTCCAGAAGCCCCACTGCTAGCTTTGTACAGCTGGGGAAACTGAGGCCAGAGTAGGAAAACTAAAACCCTAAGAGCAGAGGTGAGGCTTGTCCAGTGCTTGTGTGGGTCAGGCACTGTGCTGAGTGCAGATGAACACCGAAGACGGCAGCTGGGCGAGTGGGGGGGTGAATGCTGAATAGGTGAGTAGAGGGAGGGGGCCGCAGAAGTTCAAAGAAAGGGAATCCCAGCGTGAGTCGTCGGAGACGGGCCTCGAGGGGGCCACGCAGGTGCAGTTTGCGCCCAGGAAAGAGGGGAGGCTGAGAAAGGTACGGGCACGGCAGGAGCAGGGTAGGCAAAGGCAGAGGTGGAGACGGCTGTCCCCGAGCACCCGCCTGGCAGATAACAGAGCACTCGAGGCACAGGTCGCGTTTCACAGCAAAAGGCCACCCTCGGGTCACACGGTAAGAAAGGGGCAGAGCCAGGACTTGAGCCTCTTCCCTGGTCCCGAGGGGTGGGCCCTTTCCATGACCTGAGACTGCCCACCCAGGGGCTGCAGAAGCCAAGAGCGGCCCCCAGGGGCCCTGGCACCGCCCTCCAGCACCCTGCACTTGGGCCTCGGAGCGAAAGGGTCTGGCCTTGGGAATCTTCTGAGGAGAGAGCCTGGGGCCTCCGAGTCAGGCCGACGGAGCCGCTCCCAGCTCCACTCGCGGTCTGCTGATGGTCATGGCCGATGCCGCTGAGCTCCCACCTGCCACGTGCAACATCGCATTCAACCCCCGACACTCAGAAGGGAGCCCTGGTATCATCCCCACTTTACAGATGGGAGGACTGAGGCACAGAAGATTATTAGCGACCGGCTCAAGGTTGCCCAGTATTAAGGGGCCAATCCGGGAGTTCAGCCCCAGGTCACCTGACCCCAAGGTTGTCACCCCTCGCGGCTCCCATCTCCTCACAGCCACAGTGGCCCCTGAGGCGTAGCGGGGAGCTGTCAGGGGAGAAGTCAATGAAGTAATGAAATACTGCTTCTCAGGGACCTGGCCTTTTCCCAGCCAGATAGCCTACATACCCTCAGGCCCCATCCCCTTGACCTTCCCCAGGGTCCCTGGCACCAAAGACAAGGTCTGGCCCCTCCAGCCCATCAGGGGTTCAGGGGAACGGGGCTGCTCCAGGGGCCCTGGTGAGGGCAGGGACTGGGCAGCCAGGGGCACACCAGCCTCAGCCTCCTCCTCAGCCTCCTTCCAACCATCTGGACCCTCCCTGCTCCCCTGGGCCCCCTGGGGACTTGGGGTTTGCATACATCTGATTAGCATAAGTTAGCAGCTGCCAGCAGGAGGGAGGAATGTTGTATTGGGGAGGGTAGTGGGGGGGGGGCGGCAGTCTTGTTTTTGGAAACCTTATGGAGTTCTGCTGAGGGCTCCCCTTGTTCAGAGGCCCCTGGATGGCGGACCGGTGTTTGTGTACCCAGCAGAGGCCCACCCCAGCCCCCGCCCGGTGAGCCCACGGCCGGCAGGCTCCAAGGATAACACAGAGGGAAAGAGCGCGATGCCCAGGAGGGGGCGCGATGCCCCAAGGAACGTGGGGTCTGCAGACTCGGGCTCCTAACACACAGACAGGACTCTGCCCAGGGTAGTGGGGTTCTCAGAGGGAGGGACACAATGGCCTCCTCCAGCTTGCTCCCCGGCCAGGGCAGCATCCACAGAGCCCTTTCGGCTGGGTGCACCAACCCGGTTCCTGGGGGATGAAGCTGATGAGCTCTGACTCTCCCAGGAAAAGGAGGGGGATTTTTCATCCCAAAGAAGCCCCACTGTGTGCCAAGCCCAGCGCTGGGTGCCTTCTGTGTCATCAAGGACCCCGTGGGCGATAGAGGGCATAGATAGCTTTTGTCTGCCAGGTGGCCCTTCCCTCTGCCTCTGATCACTCGGCAACCTTTAGAGTCATTCTTTGGGTGACCCAGCAGCACGAGCTCTGGAACCAGACTAGGTTCATATCCAGGCTCACCGCTCACCAGCTGTGTGCCCCTCTGCCTCCGTTCCTTTGCCCGTAAAACAGGGTCGCTGAAGGGAGCATTCAGTGAAGTCCAAGATCAAGGCACCTGCAGATTCAGTGTCTGGTGAGGGCCTGCTTCAAGGTTCATAGGCGGCTGTCTTCCGGAACATCCTCACATGGCAGAGGACAAGGGAGTCCTCAGGGTCCCTTTGACAAGGGCACTAGTCCCCTTCCCAAGGGCTCTGCTCTCCTGGCCTAATCATCTCCGGAAGGCCCCACCTCCTAATACCATCACCTTGGGGGTTAGGTTTCAGCAGGTGGACTGCAGGGAGGGGGCAGGGATGAGACCATTTCCTCCAGAGCCTGGAGTATCTTGGGGGCAGAGCTGCTAGGTGATGGAACCAAAAGCCATGGCCTAGATCCCAGGGTCCAAGGAGGGAGGGAGGGACGGAGGGGGGGCCACTTTCTCTCTTCATCTCCCCTGTCCCTCCTGGGGTGCCACGTTGGCCCTCTGTCGGATGGCTGACGGAAGAAGGGAGAGCCTGGGTTTGAACTCCGGCCCCGACATTTTCTGAACTACCCACATCTCCTCTCTGAGCCCAGTTTCCTCATCTGTAAACCAGGGAGAACAGTCCTTACTCCACTAGTCGGTGGCGGCATAAAACGGACTGTCACATTGAGGGTGCCCCCCGCCCATTTAGCACCCAGCTTAATGTTCGCTTTTCTCTTTCCCCCAGACAAAGAGCAGATGGCCTCAACCCTCCAGGAAGCCAGAATGCCTCAGGCATGAAGGAACTTTCATGGTCTCAATGGATCCTCAGGACGGTCCAGTAACGTACCCAAGGTCACACAGCTTGTTAATGAGATCTCCCAAGCTTTGACCAAGTTGCCCCAAGTCCCTGCCCCAGCGTTCTTTACAGTCAGGGCTGAGAGCCCACATCAGAGAGGTGAGGGTCTGGCAGGTGGTATGGGACTCATAGGGGGTGAGCCCTGAGGGCTCTGCCCAGCTTCCAGAGGCTTCCAAGCTCTGCCCTCCCCACTCCTTCCAAGCCTAGACTCTGGGTCCTGGGTCGAGGGCTCCCCATGCTGGCCATGAAAGGAATGTGTCCGGGGCTCCTGGAAATCCCAGGGAAGGCACCCGGTGGGCAGGCTAGGAGCTTGACCTCAGACTCTGCCTGACTCCTACAAGGTACCTCTCTGAGCCCTGGTTTCCCATCTGCTAAGTGGGGATGATAACGGTGTCATAAATAATTCTGCAAAGGGCCTGGCACCATGCCCAGACCGGGAGTTCTCAAACCTGAGTGTGCATCAGAATTACCCAGAAGGTTGGTTAAAACCCAGATTGCTGGGAGTTTCCCATTCAGTCGATCCTCCCTCGATGGGGACTGAGAATTTGCACTTCTGACAAGTTCTCAGATAATGCTGAAGCTGCTGGTCTGGGGGAAATAGTGTTAATTCAAAAAAGGCAAGACTGATAAGCACAGGAAAAGATGCTCAACAACATTAATCATTAGAGAAATGCAAATCCAGACTACAAAATACCACTTCGTACCTGCTAAGTTGGCCTCTAGAAAAAAAGCAAAAAGGAAACCACAGGTGTCGGTGAGGCTACGAAGGATCCTCGGTGCTTGCTGATGGCAACGTCAAATGGCGTGACCGACCGTGGAAAGTGGTATGGCGGTGCCTAAAAACCAAAACCAAAAAAATCAAACACAGAATTGCCATATGATCCAGCCAATCTCACTCCGGGCGATCCACGCAGAAGAACCGCAAGCAAGGTCTCAAATGGACAGATATCTGTGCACCTGCGTCCCGAACAGCATTATTCACGACAGCCAAAAAGTTAGGAGCCACCCAAGTGTCCGTCCACGGATGAACGGATAAACAACACGTGGGGTACACATGGAATATCGTTCAGCCTTAAATTTTTTTTTTCAACGTTTATTTATTTTTGGGACAGAGAGAGACAGAGCATGAACGGGGGAGGGGCAGAGAGAGAGGGAGACACAGAATCGGAAACAGGCTCCAGGCTCTGAGCCGTCAGCCCAGAGCCCGACGCGGGGCTCGAACTCACGGACCGCGAGATCGTGACCTGGCTGAAATCGGACGCTTAACCGACTGCGCCACCCAGGCGCCCCAACGTTCAGCCTTAAAAAGGAAGGGAATTCTTGGGCGCCTGGGTGGCTCAGTTAAGCATCTGACTTAGGCTCAGGTCATGAGCTCACGGTTCGTGGGTTCCAGCCCCGCATTGGGCTCTGTGCTGACAGCTCAGAGCCTGGAGCCTGCTTCGGTTTCTGTGTGTGTGTGTGTTTGTGTGTGTGTCTGTGTGTGTGTGTGTGTGTGTGTGTGTGTGTCTGCCCCTCTCCTGTTCACATGCGCGCTCTCTCTCTCTCTCTCAAAAATAAATAAACGTTTAAAAAAATTTTTTTAAAGGCAGGAAATTCTGACATACGCCACAACATGGGCAAACCTTGAGGACATCATGCAGAGAAATCAGCCTGTGATTTCTGCTTCTATCAGGCCGCTCTAGTGGGCAAAGTCACAGGGACAGAAAATAGAATGGGGGTGCCAGGGACTGGGGGAGGAGGAAATGGGGAGTTAGCGTGTTATGGGTGCAGAGTTTGAGTGTGGGATGATGAAAAAGTTCCCGCGACGGATGGAGGGGATGGCCGCACAGTGAGTGTACTTAACGCCGCTGAAATATACACTTCCAGATGCTTAAAATGGTCGATTGTGTTATGGGTATTTCACCACAAATAATAGCTGATAATAGATAATAACTTGGCGCTTGAGTTGGGACCTGCAGGATGGGCATCCGTGCCTCCAAAGATGGGGAAGAGTGTCGCAGCGGTGGGAATGGGAGCCCAGCCTGGGAGGCCAGCGGCAGACTCATCCCTGAGACCCCCGAGTCTCAGTCTCCTCTCCTCAGAGAGCATGATCCACCCTCCTCACAGAGACAAGGTACCCCGGTGGGGTCCGCAGAAACGAGAGGGGGCGGAGGGGGGGTGGGGAGCCAAACCAGGAACTTGGTTTCTCTGAGTGAGGTGGGGAGGTGGCAGGCAGGGTTACATTTGGGGGCCCAAAGCTTCCCAGGAACTATAGCAACCCCACCTCCACTCATCCCCCCAAAAGGAAAGAAAGCTGCTTCCCCAGCCTCCCCCCCCACCCCCCCCACCCCCCCCCCCCGTTCCCCGGTACCCGCCGCCCCCCCAGCCCCGCAGAAAACTCTCGGAGACCAGGGCCTCCACGAGCAGTGTTCCGAGAAGCCACCAGGGGGCGCACTGCACCCGCAAACCCGGCTCTCCGGACAGAGACAGGGAGGTTGACTGTCCTGGGGCATCTTCCTGGGCAGGGACCTCCGAGGTCTGTTGAAAGCTGACCCTGGGCGGGGGACACCCCGAGTCATGGACTCACAGCGCGGAGTCACAAGGGGCTTAGAACGGGGACATTTTTACGGAGGGGAGGAACGCAGAGAGGAGAAGGCAACCACCCATGGTCACACGGCAGGTCAGGGGCAGAACAGGGCTGGAACCCCTGGAACCTGCCTCCCCCAGTACACTCACGCCAGCTCCTCCCGGGCCCCTGGAGAGCTCAGCCCAGACAGACCAGGGACCAAGGCAAATGGAATTGGGCAGAGGCGGCTATGGTGCTCCCACCATCCCCAGGATGCTGAGTCATGGGGACACTGAGACACAGAGAGGCAGAGCGGGCCAGCGCCCCAGAGTGGGTCCCAGTGAGCCTCGTCCGCTCCTCCAAGGGGTGTATTCGGGGACAGTGCTGTGGCTGGCCAGGCAGGCCCCTGCCGGGCCTCCCGGCGCTGGTGGCTGCGGGTCCCACCTCCCTCCTCAAATGTCGACTGAAAACAGCACCTCCTCCCTGTGGAACAAGACCCTCCAAAGGCCCTCACCCTTCTAGTTCATTCTCACTTTCCAGCGGGGGAACCTGATGCCCGCGTGGAGACAGGGAGTTGCTCAGCGGGGTTCCCACACCTCAACCCCCCGCGGCCCAGGCCCCGTTTCACAGATGAGGAAAATGAGGCCCAAAAAACAAACCGTCCTGATATTGAAGCTCTCTGGGCTTCCCGTCGTTGCCCGGACCTTGGACGACAGAGGCCCCCAAAAGTCCCTCCATGCCCCATGTCTGCCCCGGGTCAGAAGTGGGACTGGGCGGGGGACACTGAGCAGGTGAAGAGACCTGCACGGAAAGACCACAACTGAAGGCCAAGCAGGAACCGAGGGTGGCCCCCAACGCCTTTCCCAGCCACTCTTTCACTGACATCTGAAACGCTAGAGGCTGGAAGGCTAAAGTCTCGTTTTCCCAACTACCTTCCAGCCAAGGGTAGCCGGGGGAATGTTCCGGCCCAGGAGACCTAAGCGGGAGTCTGCTGGAAGGGCTTCACTTTCCAAATAAAAAGACAGAGCTTCCCCAAGTTAGAGACCTCTTGTCCTTCCACTACCTTTCTGCGTGGAATGCAAATGAGAGCGCTGGAGGTATGGCAGCCGCTTTGGAACGATGAGGGCAAAACCCACAAGTTAGGAACATTAGAGGGGAGACAGCCTGTTCTCTGACAATATTGGTAAGCTGCTGTGCCAGCCCTAGATTCCTAATATGTGAGAATGATAAGCCCCGAGTTCTTTCAACGCTGCTAAGTTTCCTGTTGGTGCAGCCTACCGGGTTTGCACTCCCATCTGATACACAGCAGCACCGAGTAGGGGGTTAAGAGTGTACTCAAAATCTTAGCCTACAGATTAGCAGCCGTGTGACCTTGAGTAAGTGGTTTTGTGGTCTCAGAACCTCAATTTCCTCATCTACTAAAGGAGCACACGTGTACCTACTGCAAACTGGGTGCCTTCAGCCCAGGACAGCACACACACATAAAGGTCAGCTCTTACTAGAAAGACAGAAAAGGACATGAGAAGAAACAGAGACTAGATGCCCTCCCCTCAGAAAAGGACGTTTGGAAATGAGGTTTGACGGAGGGAAATTGAACAGCAACCCCTGACAGATCAGGAGCCCCAGGCCATTGACTCCCCTCCCTTTTAATTAAGTGCAAAGCTTAACAGACTCAGTTTACTGGCCCACCAGGCAAGGGGGCTGTTTTCAGTTCAGGGCGGGCTGAACTGAACACACTGGGGATGTGGGAAGGACCCTCCCACACCCACCCAACTTCAGCCTTCTAAGTCTCTTCTCTACCACCTATCACAGTCAGGCATTCCACTATTAGAGATTCACTCCTTTGGATATAACAGCTTGTGGGAGTTGGCTTCCGAATCTCCAAGGTGGGACTCAGGGCATGGGTCTTTGTGTAATTTTCTAGGTGATTCGGGCTGGCACCCCGATAAAAAAGCTATGGTTGTAGGGGGGCGTCCAGAGGCCACTATTGAGGTAAGTGCCTTGAAACATGTCACCTTCCACGCTGAGGTGAACACGGCACCTGGGAGCAGAGAAGCAGACGGAGAGGCACTCACACCTCGAAGCCATGTGTTGCACACATGTCCCTCACCCACTTTAATCAGCCCGGCAATCCCGGAAACGGGGGTCGTTGTCCCCAAGATGAGATAAAAGCGTTAGAAGAGGTAAGGGACGTGCCCAAGGTCACACAAGTAGCATCGAGGAGCTGGGATTCACACCCAGGCCTCTGCACTCCACAGCCCAGCCCCACCCCTGACACATGAACTTGGGCCAGTTCCTGAACCCCGCCGTGCCTTCAGGTGCCCGTCTGTAAAGCCGGGGGCGGGGTGGGGAGAGCAGTCAGGCCTTCCTAGGGTCCTTGTGAGAATGAACACAGAACCCACACACGGAAAGCACCTAGAGGGGCCGTATCTGGCACACGGTGAGAGCCACCGCTGCTTTGGTACCCTAGTCACTCCTGTGGGCGGGGAGGCCCCAAACAGGTGCCCCGGAGCGGGGAGGCAGGAAGCAGGCTGGGGGTGGCCGAGGCAGAGCCGCGCAAAGCCAGGGAGGGAAGCCGTCCCCAACAGTAATCACCATATCTGTGACATAACAGTAATCGAGGTCCACCGGGGCCCGGGGCCCTGCGATGGTCCCACAAAAACAGGGGGGGGGGATGGTAATAAACCCCAGCTCCCCACTTCCCGGCCTCTCAAAGAGACCCTCTGTCTGGGGGCATCAGAGGCCGGTTCCGGCCCCACGAGGGCCTGACCGAGCTCCAGAGCTGACCCAGGACAAAGGGCCCTCACACGGCTCTGCCCAGGACACGCCCGCCGTGCCCCAACTTCCGCCACCCGGGTGGCCGACCAGGGCCCACGCACGCACGCACGCAGCCTGGCCAAGATTAGAGGCTGCGGGGCCAGAGGCCGGGACCCACGGGGCGCGGGCGGGTCAGAGGGCGCTGATGACGGGGGCAGCAGGAAGGGGCCCGGCAGGGTGTGCTCAGAATCAAAGGCTTCTGAAGTTCCCCGTTTGAGAGCCAGACAGCAATTTTAGAAATAAATAAAGTGCTCCAAGTCTTCTAGAAGCTTCCACCATCCTCCCCCAAGCTCTGCCCCTGGTGGCCTGCCTGTAGAACTTTCCTCTCTGACGTCCCATTCCCTGCTCCCCACTTCTACTCAGGCCTTGCTGAAAAACACATCCCCAGACTGCTGCCCTCTGACCCCAGCTCTTCTCGGGCCCTGTTGCCAACCCCTTCCCTCTGGGGCCTCCGCTCCACTGTCCCCACCGCTCTCGTCCAGGGCAACAACCACCTGCCTGGTGCTGAGCGCAGAGGCCAAGCGCCAGCCCTCGGTTCGTGGGACCGGCCCCGGCATGGACGCGGGGGACACGGCTTTCTCCTCTTGACTTCTGGGGACAATCTCTCTCCCGTCAGTCTTCCTCCTGCCCCAAAAGTCGGGGCTCTGCTCTGCCCCTTCGCCCCCTCGCCCCCTCTCCCGGTGGCCCATGCAGTCTCGGGTCTAACCCCCTTCTTTCTGCTGAAACTCACGCCTCCAGCTTCGACCTTTCCCCACATCTCCAAATTCCTGTGTCCATCCTGGCCTCCAGCAGGGGTCCCCGCGGCGGAGCAAAGCCACCAGGCAGCCCCGCCCTCCCGGCCCGCACGCGACGCTGTCCCGCGGTCCCCGCTCACCCTGGCCCTTCCAGCAGCTCTGCTCGGCTGACCCCCCTCCGAGCCTTCAGGTGTCCGCGTAAACATCACTGGATCGGAGCAGCTTCCGTGGCCACAGACCAGAAACCACCAAGGCACCCTGCTGACTCAGCCGTTAAAGCACGCAGCTGTTGATCTCGGGGTCATGTGTTCGAGCCCCGCGTTGGGTATAGAGGCTCCTTAAGGAAACTTGAAACACAAAACACATGTCCCCCAGCCACACTCCCTCTCTCTCCCTCTGGGCTGGAGGTTCTCCATAGCATTTGTCACCCACTGAGGTCCTCTGCACCTGCTGCCCTCCCTCGCCCCCAACTCCGCCGTTGCCGCCACCACCGGGAACGGGCTCCATGAGAACGGGGACTTCACCGGGTCAATGCCAGCACCTAGAACAGTGCCCACACATGGTAAGAGGGCTCCAGAAATATTTGCTGAATCAGTGAATGAGCTGAGCCGAGGGCTGAGGAAGTGTGTGTTCGCCGGATGGGTGTTGGGAAGAGAGGCCAGGCAGAGGGAACAGCGTGTACCAGACGGGGGCACAGAAGAGCTAAGGTTATGTTCAAGGAGGCAGGGAGGGGAGGTGTGCAGGGCAGAAGGTGGAGCGTCTGAGTTTAGGGCTGGGGCGTTAGGCAAGAACCTGGTCACAAAGGGCATTTGCTCATTCAATTGTTCATTTAATATTTATCAAGTGCTGTGCGGAGCCTGGCCTTCTGCCCATCGAAGGGGGTAGGTAGGACTTAATCCTGAAGGTACTTGGGAGCCATTGAGAGACACAGAGCAGGGGCAGCACCTCTCACTGCTGGTCACGATGTTCCAGGAAACGCCAGGGTGCCCCCGGATCTTCCCCCAGGGGAGGCTACTCTACCACTGCCTTTGCCCCTGGGCAGCCCTTTGGAGGTCTGGGGAGAACTGTGCCCACTGAGGTTGCTCCTGGCGATGTTGCACAGCAATGGAGTCTCCGGACGAGCCAGCCCTTCCACCTGTGACCCTCCCAACCCAGATGGGGAACTTGAACTTCCCAGGCTAGAAGAACCTCAAAGAATCCCAACTCTTTCATTTCCCAGATGGAACAACTGAGACCACCACAGAAAAAAGGACTTGCCCAAGGTCACGCTGTGTAGCAGTCTCAGCTCTGTTGTTTACAAGTAACAAGCACCCAATTCAGATCGATTTGGAGGAGGAGGAGGAGGAGGAGGAGGAGGAGGAGGAGGAGGAGTGGAGATTTGGCTCACATAACCAGGATGTTGAGAGTGAGCTTCAGGTACAGTTGGATCCAGCCCTCAGAAAATGGCTGGCTCAGCCTCAGACACACGCTGCCCCTTGATCATTGGGCCGGGGGTCTGCAGAACTCTCAATGGCCAAGCCTGGGTATAATATGCCTACCTCTGAATGGGGGGGGGGGGGGGGGGGGGGGGGGGGGGGGGGAGCAGTGTCAGCCGGCCATGACATCCCAAGACTGAGAAAGGGCAGAGTGGGACCTCAAAGGAAACCCGGAGTGCCGATCCGAGAAAAGGGGGACGCAGAGGTAGATGTGGATCCACCACACCCAGGAACTCAGTGACAGAACACAGACCAGAACCCCGGGCACCTGACTCCAAGCCCCTCACACATCCCACTTTCCCGAACCACGTCAACAAGGTTAACTAGACCTCAGTGTGGGGGAGGGACTGGGCCGGAGGGGCCAGTCAGGAGGTCGTCTAGACAAGAGGTAATGAGCCCCTTGGCAGAAACGAATCAATCTCCTAACGCCCTAACCCACTCTCCCACTTCAACATTTTGCTGAGGGAAACGCCTGTCACTTCTTCAAGATGGGTGATACGTCGCCACCATTATTAACGTATTTTTAAGTGGTGTTTAGAAGCCACTTCATTTGAAATCAAAGAAAACGACATAGATCTTCCCTGACTTGTGTGGACCCTAGAGGCACTGGCACCTCATAGCAGCTGCCTAAACAGTGTGATGTGTGGCCACGTCCCCCAGCAGGTGCCCAGAGCCGGGCCCACGACAGCCAGTAAGCCCAGGTGCACAAAGCCCCTGGCTTTGTGGGACACCCGATGCTGGGGGGGGGGGGAGCGAGATGAAGAATTTCCTCTACTGCTGGCAGGACTCAGTGCCATTTTTCTGGAAGGACATTTAGCAGGATGTTTTTGTTGCTTAAAGGAGGTTCACAACCTTTGGCCCGCTCACCCCCCACTTCTGGGAACGCCTCCTGCAGGCATCTTTGGAGATGTGACCCAAGCTTGGGGTGCTGAGGATGTTCGTCACGGCCTTTTTTATGACAGAGAGAAACTGGAAGTCACCTCGATGTCCCACCAGAGGACAGGGGTAGCGCAAGCGAAGACGGGTCCGCTCGGCAGAACGTTTCATGTCTGTTCGAGAACGTTGCCAAGGAAGATTATTGACTTGAGATGATTTGATTGGAAAAGCAGGAACTGAAGGAACCTCAAATCGAAAGGAAGATTATGTAAGTGCCAGAGGCATTCCCCCACCATCCGGCTGCCGGCAGCACAAAGGAGGGAACACAAAACCCGCCAGGTCCCAGGGCCGCGTGTGTCCCCTGCGCCCCCAGGTCTAAGACAGGGAGGAGACGGCCCAGGCCAAAGCTACACGGTCTTTTCTAACCTAATCTCAGCAGTCCCGTATCTTATTGGTCACCAAGCCCAACCCTGGTACAACCCCAGGACCTTGTGGACGGAAGGCACCAGGCAAGGGTGTGAACACCGGGAGGATAGATTGTGGACCAACTCATTCTGTAACAGTGGTTTCCAATGTGTATATGCTGGCGGGGGTGGGGAGGGGAGGGGGGCGGCGCCTGGGGGGCTCAGTCGGTTGAGCATCCGACGTCCGCTCAGGTCACAATCTCACGGTTCGTGGGTTCGAGCCCCGCGTCGGGCTCTGTGCTGACAGCTGGGAGCCCGGAGCCTGCCTCGGAGTCTGTGTCTCCCTCTCTCTCTCTGCCCCTCTTCTGCTCTCTCTCTCTCAAAAATAAATAAACATTAAAAAAAATCAGTGTATATGCTGGCTCGTTGTCAATATTCAAAATCAACTGAGGGGAAGCTAGTCGAAAAGAAAGCTTTTTTTTTTTTTAATTTCTTTTTAACGTTTATTTATTTTTGAGACAGAGAGAGACAGAGCATGAACGGGGGAGGGTCAGAGAGAGAGGGAGACACAGAATCGGAAACAGGCTCCAGGCTCTGAGCCGTCAGCCCAGAGCCCGACGCGGGGCTCGAACTCACAGACCGCAAGACCGTGACCTGAGCCGAAGTCGGACGCCCAACCGACTGAGCCACCCAGGCGCCCCAAGAAAGCTTTTTTAAAACAAGACTTGCCTTTGATTACTTCTACTGGGTCATTAGGGGTCCCGGCCGAGCCAGGGGGGACCGGACACACCTAGGGGGCAACTAGGTCACAAAATGGCAGCAGGACCAGATTACTTTGGGTTCAGACACACGTGAGGCGTGCCTGGAAGAAGAAAGGCAGACACCCGGTGGAAGCCAGGAAGGACCATCAGGAACCAAGGAGAAACCCTTCCTAAGAGAAAGCACAGAGTCCGGGTGGCAAGCCAGGGGCCTCAGGATGGGGGGAGTCTTGGGTCCGGATCCATCCTGCCGGCTGGTTCCTGGACCTGTTACAACCCAGTCACCAACCTTGGGAGGAGGAGGCTGAGAGCAAGAGAGGGAGCCGTCCTATGAGTGGTCCCAAACAGCCCTGCTGGGGGCTCCCACCCTAGAGGAGCACTCCTCCCCTTAGTGATCCGCAAACAGGGAGATCCTGCAGCGATCTAGAAGCAGAGGCAGGCGGGACCTGGCGGGACAGGACCGTCACGGAGAAATTGAAGGGGGCAGTGGAAATGGCGGTTGACGGGGACAGAGGACGACGCAGGTGGCCGTGTCCCCGGATTCGTGAGCGCACAGGATTCGCCCACACACTTGAGAGGGGAGAGGAACTCACGCAGGACGCGGCTTCCCGCGGGGGAAGGTGGGGGCTGGAGCCAGCAAGATGAGGATATTAAGAATAATGCTACCAGTCAGGCTTTCATCATTTAAGATTCTTAGAGCCGCAAAGCTGGAGGGAGCTCATTAAAATCCAGTCCAGGGCGCCTGGGTGGCTCAGTCAGTTAAGCATCCGACTCTTGATTTCGGCTCAGGCCACGATCTCATCGTTCGTGGCATTGAGCCCCACATCGGGCCCTGCCCTGCCACTGTGAAACCTGCTTGGGATTCTCTCTCCCCGCCCCCTCTCTGCCCTTCCCCTGCTCATGCTCTCTCTCTCTCTCTCTCTCTGTCTTTCTCCCTCTCTCAAAATTAATCAACATGAAAAAAATTGTTTTTAATCTAGTCCAAACCCATCTGGGGTTAGGATCCTTGGTCCACACATCTCACTCAGGCACTCAAAGCCTTGAACACTCCCAGGAATGGTGGGCTCACTACTCCATTAGGAAATTCATTCCCTAATTGGACCGCGCCGACACGTAGAACGCTCTTTCCGAAACTTGAGACAAAGTCAGCCTCCCTCTGGGTGACATCCTGTGACCATCATTTCACATCTACCAGAACGGCTAAAACTGGAAAGACCGACGAGAGCCAGTGGTGGTGACGATGTGGAAGCCTGTTACCCGCATAGGCTGCTGGTTGGGGGGTAAAAAGTTACGTCCGCCGTGGGAAACAGCCCGCAAGACCCAGCCTTTCCATCGCTAGGTATTTACCGAGAGAAATGAAAATTCGTGTGCACGCAAAGACCGGTACGTAAATGTCCCTGACGGCTTTATTTGTAATAGCCAAAAACAGGGAGAAAAACCAAATGTCCATCCAAAGGTGCGTGGAAAGACAAACTGTGGAATATCTGTACAACAGGACAGTACTCAGCAGCACAAAAGGATACACGACTGCATGGTACATCTTCAAAAGACTGTGCTAAAGGAAGGAAGCTGGACCCCAAAGCCTTCACATGGTATGATGTCATTTATATCAACTTCTAGAAAAGGCAAATCCATCTACAGTGACGGAAAACAGATCACTGTGTGCCTGAGAACGGGCGGGGACAGCTGGGGAGGGGCAGGTTATTTTTGTGTTTTGAAGGAGAGAAAGAGAGAGAGAGAGAGAGAATCTTAAGCAAGCTCTACACTCAGCGCAGAGCCCAGCCCAGCATGGGGCTCGATCTCAACAACCATGAGATCACGACCTGAGCCGAAATCAAGAGTCAGACACTTAACTGACTGAGCCACCCAGGTGCCCCTGCACGACGTATGTTAAGTCGTTCTTTACAAACTAACATGTGAATTCGTTGATTGAGTGATATAACAAACTGGGGCCAAGCGGAGGGCCTCCCGGGTCGGGTTGGAGGGAACCCCTTGTCATGAGCACATGGAGGGACCTGAACAGTTTCTCCTTAGTAGGTTTAGACCCGTTAAGGTCTGATTCTGGAAACTGCCTTGCAGTACTCAGCAGAGGTCATTCAGCAGAGCCAGGAGTTCAGCCCAGGCCTCCTGATTCTCGGGCTTCTTCCCCACGACGTAAGAAGAAATGGAATCCAAGGCTATGGAGAGCTTCGCTTCGAGGTTCTCCAAGCTGCTTGACATCTGTAATCTCATTTCCTGGATTAATCCCATTTAACACAGTTGAGTGTGTAATAGATCAGACGGGGCCGGGAGAACATACCGCTGGTTTATTTACGGCAGGCGTCTATTCTGATGGCTTGGGGCCCGGCCAGGCCAATTGTTAACTATCTTGAATAACCCTCCAGGGTTAAGTATTCAGGGCTTTGGAGTCAGACAGACCTGGGCCGGAATCCAGGCACTACCGCTCACGACTGGGACAAACCATCCAACCCCTCTGAGCCTCAGTTTCCTCCCTTGTAAAAAGGGGATATTAGCAGTAACTGCCGCTTAGTGCTACTAGGAAGATTCAATGGGATTGCAGTTTCCAACACATAGTGAACACTCAAAGTCTAGAAATAATTGCTACCATTGTTTCCAGTAACGCTTACAATACCCTTATGAAGTAGGTCCTATTATTATCCCCATTTTACAGATGAACTGAGGCTCAGAGAGGCAAAGTGATTTGCCCCAGATGACACAGCAAGTCCTCTATATGGCTCCAAAGCCAACTTTGGCTCCCGCGTACCACACTGCCACCTGCCCAGGTCGCGGCAGGTGCAGCGAGGGCTATAAGATGGGAGGGTATGAGGGGCGCCTGGCCGGCTTAGTGGGTGGAGCAGGAGACTCTTGATCTCAGGGTTGTGAGTTCAAGCCCCATGCTGGGTGTAGAGATTACTTACAAATAAAATCTTTAAAAAAAAAAAAAAAAAAAAAAGATGGGAAGTTATGATCAAATTCCCCTCAAAGTTGGCCAGTGCCTATTGTTGCTGAAGGAAGCTGAGGCCCGGCAGACTGGCACGGCCAAGGTCAGACCGGGAGTCCCCTTCTGGACCCTACAGGCCCTGCCACCAGGACAGCACAGAGAAGAAAGTCCACAAGGAAGGGTAATCTCTCCAACTCGAGCACATCCCTGAGAATGACCAGGCCTGCTCCTTCCACCAGTGTCCCCAACCCACAAGGTCAAGGTCATCGGAGTCTGCACTCAAAACTGCCACAGGGTCAGCAGGTAACCTTGGGCAAGTCCCCGCCGACTGAGAGCCCTACATCCAGCCATCAGCTAAGGGCACTGGGCAAGATGATCTACAATCACTTGTCCAGCTCAAACCATCTTCGTTTCCAAAGCAACAGTTATGCCTGGGATGCAGGTGATACTTAACTCCAGGTGGAGTGGGGCCTTTGAAAGCAGAAATGGGGGGAGGAGGGGTCCCAGAGTACCCGGGAGCGAGGTCCTGGCCCCAACAGGGGGTCACTGATCATCCAAACAGGCAGCCCCGGGAAGGAAGAGAACAGCCTTGGAGACAAGAGACCGGGACCCAAATTCCACTCTGCTATTCACTAGCTCTGTGAGCCTGGGCTTTTCCTTGCCTGCTGAACCTTAGGGGTCTTTATCCACAAATAGGGACAACCACACCAACTTTATAAGGTCATGTGGCACTTAAATAAAATCATCTATCTTAAAGCACCTGTAAAGACTCAATAAATGACGGCTGTTTTATCCACTGTTTCCCACCTTCACCATTAGAAGCAATATTCACGCAGCTTCCCCAAGGGTCTGAGTCCCCAGATTTCAAGGAAGTTCACCTGGAAGTTCTTCCAAGTATCAGGCCACGGTCCTGCTGCTGCTGCTAATGCTGCTGCTGCTGCTGCTCGAATTCACAAACCCACTAAGCAGCTGGAACAGGATCGAGACCAAAATTTAAAGAGAACTTGAGTCCTAATGCATAGAGGCTAGAAAAATGGTCACCAGGGGATGTATCACCTCGGGAGGGACACGAGGGAGCCCCTGGACCCAGATGATGGTCCCTCGGTTGGACCTATGTAAAAATCCTAAGCTGTACACCTAAGATTTGTGCACCTTCCTGCATGCAAATTACATCTCAATTCGTAAAAATCCTCAAGTTTCCCCCAAACGTCCAGGAACGCAGGCGCACAGCTGTGCACTCTCAGGCAGTGCCCACAGATAGGCACCCCCACACCGGGCACCCCAGCCCAGCACGCAGACACGTCTCCTTGTGCTCAGACACAGACGCGTGTCCCCTCAGCCCCCACACAGTGACCCACGTGGAGCCACACGGCCACCTGAGCAGGTGCACGTGAGCAGACGTACACACGACCTCTGTGCGCCAGAGGACTTTGAAGCAGAGGCTGCTGGAAAAATGTGGAAAGCCGTCAGCAGCTCCGCCGCCACAGCCAGCTCCCTGCCAGGATTTCCAAAAGGGGGCAAACACTGCCTCACGTCTGTGGCTGGGCTGCTGGAGGCGGCCCTGGCCTTGGTGCTGCTTCGGCAGGTGTCTCATCAAATCAGCAGGTCTCTAGCACAGCCTGGAGCACCAGGGGTTCTGCAGAGAGGAGAAGCCAGGTCCCGGGAGGAGGAGAAGCCTCCTCCCTGACTCGTGCTCCTTCCAGGCCAAGGCTGTGCCAGACCAGCCTTGGGGTCAGCCGGTGAGGGCATGAGTCCCCAGGAAGCCAGGATGGGGAGTGTCCTGGTGGGCAGGAGGCTGGACAGAGAGTACGGGGATCACCGTGGCAGGATGATGGCGTGGTCACACAAGAAGTTTTGGAGCAGGCGAGCTCTGCTTCGTCCCCCAGCCCTGCCATTTATTAGCTGTGTGGCCCTGGACAAGTCACTTAACCTCTCTAAACCTCAGTTCGCCCACCTATCAAATAGAGATAATATTACCTAGTGGGGTGGTATTACATGATGGGAACACCAGGGGGGCGGGGGAAGGAGGCAGTCAATTGACCTCACACGTGCCCCTGGACATAGGAAGTACCTCAACAGTGTGAGTCACTTTTATCAAGGGTCCAAGGACAGGAAGAGACCTCCAGAGAGGCCTCCAGAGAGCAAGCATCCCATGGATGGCAAAGCGACAACCCACGAGCCCAAAGGCAGCCCACACATGGAGACTGTTCTCCAAAACCACACGGTGTGTTTCTTTTTTCTGTTTAAATTGTCATCAACATCTCGAAGTCAAATTTCACATCAACATCCCAATGTTCTGCTTCTCTTGAAGAGTTCAAACATTTGGCAACCTTGGGCCCACACCCCCACCTGGTAACTGCCAGCCAGAGCCACTCCCACCTGCCTGCCCTTGCCCCTGCCCAGCCCTATGGCACTACCTGGCTTGGGGACCGAGGGGGGACAGGCACCCACCGGGAGCCACGCGGCCAGTCAGTGGCAGAGCTGGAAACAGAATTCAGGTTGCCAGATTCCTTGTCCTCCCTGAGCACCGATGAGTTGCCCGGGAGAGAAACCGGCTGTGTTCCCAAAGTTCCCGCACTCACGGCCCTTGCTAGAGAGACAAGGTCATCACCGGGCAGGTGACTGACTCCTCTGAGCCTCAGTTTCTTCCTCTGTAAAACGGGACAATAATAATAGTCCCTTCCTTGGGATGATTGTGAGGATGAAGTAAAGTAAAAGAGGGGCAGGGACCACAGAGCAGCTCTCAGCACCCGCTCGATCTCATGGCTTCCTCGAAGCGACTGTGACGGTACGTTACTTAGCCCCACCTGACAGATGGGCAAACCGAGGCCAGGGGGCTAGGGAGCCAGGCTTTGGAATTGGAACCCAAGTTCAAGCCAGGACTGTCTGGCTCCACACATCAGCTCTCTCCAGACATCAGAAGCCTCTGCGAAGTTCACAGATAATTCCTGAGGGCCTCCTATGTGCTGGGCACTGTGGCAGGCAGAGGGGACACGGCACACAACAGCACGAGGGGCCCAGCCTGAAGGAGCCCAGTCTGAGAGGCAGGGGTGGGGCAACGGTCAATGAACAAATCACCAGGCTGTGGCAGCAGCAAGTGCCAGGCAGAAAAAAACGGGAGAGCGCTATGGAGGGTGGGAGAGGGCACAGCGGGCACCTTAGCTGGACCAGTCAGGAGGGCCCCCACCCCCACCCCCGAGAGGTGACATTAAACAGGAACTTGAAGGTTGGGAAGGAACCGGCCAGGCGACAACTGAGCAGGAGGAAGGGTCACTGCAAAGGCTCCCGACTGGACAAAGGGGGTGATCTCCAGACACGTGAGGAAGGCCAGCGTGGCCGCAGCAGAGCAAGGGAGAAAGGCACCGGGGAAGTGAAGTCAGAAGGCAGGTGGGGGCCTGATTACCAAGCAATGGAGCACCCCATTTTTATTATGTTTATTTCTTTTTGAGAGAGAGAGAGAGACAGAGCGTGAGTGGGGCAGGAGCAGAGAGAGAGGGAGACGCAGACACCGAGGCCCAGGCTCCCGGCTGTCAGCACAGAGCCCGACCCCAGGCTCGAACTCACGGACCGTGAGATCACGACCTGAGCGGAAGTCAGAAGCTTAACCGACTGAGCCACCCAGGCACCTCTATGATGTTAATTTATTTATTTTGAGAGAGACAGAGACAGAGCGTGAGCAGGGGGAGGGCAGAGAGAGAGAGAATCCCAAGCAGGCTCTGCTCAGTCAGCACAGAACCCAGCGTGGGGCTCGGACACACGAACCGTGATATCATAAAACCAAGAGCCGAAACCAAGAGCCGCACGCTTAACGGACTAAGTCACCCAGGCGCCCCAACAGAGCACCCGATTTAAAAATAACAGTGCCCCCCACTTACCTCCTCCTCCCCAGTCACCCGTGAGCCACAGCTCCCTGATACTGTTTGTCGGGTAAAAACACTGAGATTCCCAGAGAGGCAGAGACTTGCCTGAGGCCACCCTACTGGGGGTGACGGGTGCAGGCCTGGAACTCCCATCTGAACCCTAAACCAGACTAGGCCAGGCTGTCACCATGCACCCTCTATCAGGGGACAAACCAGGGCCCCCCAGTCTCTGTGTGACCGGAACAGGAAAGGGTCATTTGCCCAGCCCAGGCAACCTCTTCCTGGGGCAGTAAGGCTCTAGAGGCTCCCACCCCTAGTGACACCAGGCTTCCAGCCCACGAGCACGCACGTGCACAGCCCAGACACACATCAGACGCCCACGCACACGTGCACGTGCGCACGTACACGCATGCACAGCTGCCCAGCCAGGAAGAAGTGCTGGGGAGGGTGCAAGGGACCGTCAGGAGGACACAGTGCTCTCCATACGCAATGAGCTTCCAGGACCCAGGTGGCTGTGCGCAGGTCCCCCCAAGCTGCTCATCTCATTTGGAGGTGCAACCCATCACCCAGGCCAGAAGCCGGGGCAGCACCCTCACCTCTCGTCTCCCCGACGCTCCCCGCCTCTGACCTGCTACAAACCCCCCCCCCCCTTGCTCCGACATCCATCCCTATCAGCGACCCTGGCTCTAAAGGCAAGAATCTTTCCAGCGTTCGTGTCCCCTCCCCCGCCACCACCTTACGCTGGAGAACCAGGGGCAAGATGGTAATGGCAGATCTTGGGGACTTGGGGGCGGGCTAACCAGTTTAAAAGACCGGAGGGCCGCCTGGGTGGCTCAGTGGCTTAAACGTCCGACTTCGGCTCAGGTCATGATCTCACGGTTCGTGGGTT
The DNA here is from genome assembly GCF_007474595.2 of Lynx canadensis. Classification (NCBI taxonomy): domain Eukaryota; kingdom Metazoa; phylum Chordata; class Mammalia; order Carnivora; family Felidae; genus Lynx; species Lynx canadensis. Next base: position 22,906,026 of record NC_044310.1, read on the forward strand.
CGAGCCCCGCGTCGGGCTCGGTGCTGACAGCTCGGAGCCTGGAGCCTGCTTCGGATTCTGTGTCTCCCCCTCTTTCTGCCCCTTACCCCACCCATGGTCTCTCTCTCTCTCCCTCTCTCTCTAAAAAATAAACATTAAAGTTTTTAAAAAAAAAAAAAGAAGAAGAAGAAGAAGACCAGAGTTTTAGTACAGTGATGTCACTAGCCCAGGGCACCTGCTGATAGACACCAACGTCACCCCTTGAGACACACACACACACACACACACACACACACACACACGCCCTTGAGTTCCTATTTCATAGCTATCAGGTTGCATTGACTCTGCTGCTCCAAAACAAAACAAGAAATCCAGCGGCTGGGTCGGCCAGATGGGGCGAGGGGCTGAGAACATGAAACCGCTCCGCTCCCCGCCCAGTGATCACCCCGCATTCCCCACCCACAGCCAGAGCTCAACTCCAAGGACCCTCCCTGGGGAGGAGCTCACCTCCCGGGCCCGGGCATTGGCAGAGCCCCCTCTAGGATTCAGGGCCCGAATTCCTGCTCTGTGCGAGCTCCCTGCCCCACACAGGGCCTCCTGTCTCCATCGGTAAGGCGTGGGTGGACGATACTCCACCTTTTATGGACATTTTGGTTCCCAGCCTGTGGCCGGCCGGCTCCAAAGCCGAAGGTGCAGTTCACATGAAGGCCAGCTGGGGGCGCGCAAGCCTCGTTGACAGGAGGTCCGCTCCTCCAGAGGGAGGAGGTGGGGCTTAGAAGGACCCTGGAAACTGAGTGTTGACTCGGACCCCTCCCCACTCTAGTCTTCCTAGAAGTCCGCATGGTTGCGCGACTGTCCCCACTCCTCTGGGCAGCCGCCTCTCCCAGGGGCTGCAATGGATCCACGGTGCGGGTTGCAGCTCTAGCCATGAGCTGGGAACAACACGTTGGTAGATGGATGGAAGGGAGTGGCTACAAGCAGCCACACTGCTCTCCAAAAGCAGTTAACATGGCGAGGAAAACCTCTGGGAAGGAAATCATTTCATTTTTTTAATTTGTTTAATGTTTATTTATTTTTGAAAGTGAGAGAGACAGAGTGCAAGCAGGGGAGGAACAGAGAGAGAGGGAGACACAGAATCCGAAGCAGGCTCCAGGCTCCGAGCTGTCAGCGTGGAGCCCGACGCGGGGCTCGAACTCACGCACTGCGAGATCATGACCTGAGCCGAAGTCAGAGGCCCAACTGACTGAGCCACCCAGGCGCCCCGGGAAGGAAATCATTTTTAAAAATAAAGCATTTATTGATACCTGGGTAGACACCGGTACCCGGTATAATGATCTTATTAAACCGACCAAACTCCTTTGGAGGAGGTAATAATACCTCCATTTTACAGAGGGGGAAACAGGTTCAAAGAGAGCAAGAACACTGACCAAGTTACTCCGCCAGTAAGTGGGAGACGCAGGATTCGAACCCACATGTGTTCACTCCTCATTCTGCTGTTAGACGCAAACGTCAACTCTGAGCTCATGTCCCTGCCCCCGACCACCCAGCCGAGTCCTCTGTAGAAGCAAGCACATGCAGACAGCCCCCACCCGACCCTGAGCTGACCGGCGGCCCTGGGCCCAGTTTTTCACGAATTTCTCCCCTGACTCTCAACGTGGCCCCAATTCTGGAGAACCTAATTCTGACCTCGCTAATAACATCGAGAACCTAATTCTGACCTCGTTAATAACAGCGAGAACCTAATTCTGACCTGGTTAATAACAGCGAGAACCTAATTCTGACCTGGTTAATGACAGCGAGAACCTAATTCTGACCTCGTTAATAACAGCTAACATTTACAAAGTGCTTACCTTGTGCCAAGCACTGGGGATACAAGATTTGTGACCCTGACAAGAGCCCAACATGAAGCATATCAATCCCCATGTTACACACGAGGAGAGAGATTCAGGAAGGTTACAGGCTGGGCCAAGGACACATGACCCACAGAAGAAGAGGTGGGATTCCAGCCCCCGGCTGTCGGTTTCCACACCCAAGCTCTTAACTGTCACTTACACGCACTTCCTCCCATTCTCCAAACGGCCTCTCCCGCCAAGCCTCAGCTGCTCTCTCATCCTGAAGATGTGATGACCCTGCGCATGCCCCCTGACAACCAGAGTCCAGGCCACGGCCCCAAGCCCTGGCTTCAGTTTGATTTTCTGGGATTCTCCTCCACTTTGAGGAAAGTGAAAGGAGCCCCTATCCCCTCTCCAGAAACACTGGGGTCCCCAGATCCTTGGGTTAAACATGCCCTGAATCACCTCGATCCTGGCTCTGCCACCACCTCCTCGGGGCTTGGGAGGGCCCCTGAAGCGCTCTAAGCCTCAGTCTTTTCATCTGTAAAATGAGCTAACAGTATCAGCATCCCAGGGCGACCAGGGGCATTCCTGGCACACTCGGGGGGCTCCTCCACGCTAGTTCCCTTCCCTTGAACCTCCTAAGGCTGATCCACAGACCTACCGTTGGGAAGACTCCCATTCATTCACCCAGCAAACCTCTGCGCACAGCTGACTTACGCTGGGCTCTGCGCTGGGAAGAAGGAGGCAGAGAGAGGGCTGGTTCTGCAGAGAGACTGGCTGTGCCAGGTCAGTGCATATGACCTTGGGCAAGTCACTTCACCGGACCGTGTTTCACTTATCATCTCTAAAATGGGGATGAATGTGGCACCTAGCTCGTCCTGCCGGGGAAGTCAGGGAGGGCTGCCCAGAGGAGGTGCCATTTGAAGGATAAGTAAGATTTCCCCATGAGGATGAAGGAGGAAGGGCATTCCTGGCAGGGAGAACAGCAGCAACAGAGGCCCAGAGGCTCTCGGAAGCACAAGGAGGGGCTCACTGGAAGGGTGCTTGTGTCTGGGGATGTCTGGGGACACGGAACTGGAGAGGGGATGGGAGGTGACACTGCACAGCCTTGTTGGCCTGCCGGGGGAATTGGGACCCTCTCCCGGGGCAACAGCGGGCAGGAGAGAAACCAGATCCAATTGGTCTTTGAGAAGAATGATCCACGTGGCAGCAGGGTGTGGGAGGAGGGCACAGAGACAGGACAGGAGGCAAAGTCTGGGGAGGCTGCACCTGACCTGGGACGAAGGAACCTCCGCAGAGGAGGGGGGAGGCACGAGGGGACAGAGGAACAGTGTTCAGACTCTACAGCCCCGAGACACTTTTCAGGAAGAAAGGGCTGAGGCAGGGCGAGGGGGTGGGGTGACCATGACCCCTGTCAGCCAGGACCAGAGTTGAGGCTGGGGGTTGGGAGGGGGCTGCCAGCACACTGAGTCACTCACTGGCTTATTGGATTTCTGAGAAATTGCTCTCCTCCCCCACAGCCCGGCAGCCAAGGCCCCTCCATTAAAGCTGCGCTGTCCTTCAGCCGAGGAGGAAAAGCCCGGGTCGTGAGCAGGGATGGGCCGGCACAGAGGGGAGAGATACAGGACCCCAGGAATTGTCAGAATCGGCCCTGGAAGGCCTGATGCTCGGAGCTGATCCCACGGGGAGGCGGGAAGGGGAGGTGGTGAGGGACTTGGACACTGGAGCTGGCCAGCCTGCTTCTAATCCTAGTTTGGCCTTTAATGGCTCCGTGACCTGAGGCCACTTCCTTAGCCTCTCGGTGCCTCAAATGGGAATCATCAGAGGGCCTACCTGGGGCAGAGCGTTGGTCTGAGGGTTCCTAAATAAAACCTGTCAGGTGCTGGGCACGCAGTCTTGGCGGGGGCGGGGCCATACTTTCTGAGCCCTTAGTGCCACCACCCCTGTCTCAACCCTCAGCTCTCAAAGGCTCACTGAGACGAAGTCCATGCTCGGCATCGAGGCCGTTCACCGCGTGCCCTGTTCCCCTCCCCAGCCTGCCCCTGCGCCTACCATCATGAACCTCCTAACGACGCTTCCTACAAGTTATGACGGTTCACACTCCCACGGCTTTGCCCAGGCTGGTCCCTCTGCCGGGACACCCGCACCTCGTCCCCTCGTAAACTCTCTGCTGTTTCCATGGCGGGCCTCAGCTAAGAAACCCTGCCCTCTGATTTGGGGTGTCCTTCCTGCCCCTCCATCCCGGACCATCAGCAGTGGCTCCCTCCTCTAACCTCCCTCTCGCAGTTCGCAGTTCGGGGCTAACGCTTGCCAATTACGGTCTACACTTGTGATCAAGATCGACGACCCCCGAGGGTGGGGATTGTGTGCAAATTCCTGGTCGGGGCACATCTGTGGGCATCAGCTAATAGTGGGCAACTAGAGGAACTCACGAGCACTACCCAGCCCTGACAGAAGCCTCCGGTTGGTTAGTAAGCACCTCTGTCCTCACAACAGCCCCCTGGAGCAGGGAGTGCTATAATGCCCACTTTACAGATGAGCAAGTCGAGGCTCCACGCCGAGTGACCGTCCAAGGCCACCCAGGCAAGAAGGGGCAGAGCCCGGATGAGAATTCGGGTCTGACCGGCCCTCTGCCCAGGTCATAGCCCCCCCCCCCCCCGCCTTGCTACAGAGGTGACCTCAGATTCTCCTACACACCCCCCAAAACCCTGCTGCCCAGCTCCGCCCTGATGTTTCCAACGGTAATCTGCAACAATCATCTGCCATGGACACCCCGCCCTCTTACAGATGGGGAAACTGAGGCTCCAAAACCTGAAATGCCTTGCTTCAACGTAACAGCAAAAGTTACTGTTTTCAGCACCAAACCAGTACCTTCCCCAAGATCATTCCCCAAAGAGTTGTTACCCTTAAGGTAAATGCATCAAGGTACCACCCTGCTTACCCTAAATGCATCAAGGGACCGCTCCAAGTGACCACAGCCAACACTTATTGAGTACTCACTGTGTGCGTGTTCTGAGCTTTACTGGGACTGACTCGTTTATTTTCACGCCAACCCTAACGTGGGGGCGATGATTACCCCCAGCGGGAAACTGAGGCGCGGGTAGTTTAGGCGCCCTCCCCAAGGTCGCACTGCTATTAAGGGGCTGGGCCAGGATCAGAACGCGGGCGGGCTGACCCCAGACACAGCGCAGGTGGGGAGTGAGGTCGGGCCCCCTAATCCAACCCGGTTGTGGAGCGCGGAGACCTGGAACCCGAGCCTGGGCGCCTCCCCCGCCCCCCTCCCGCCGTTCCCCTCCCCCGCCCCCAGGCCGGCCGGTAGATCCGGGGACTCGGCGGTGGGCGGGACAGGAGGACGCCCCTCCCACTGCGCTCCCGCCCCGGGGCGGGGGGGGGGCCCCGTGGCCGCTGGCGCGCGGGGTGGGGACCCGGAGCCCTGGCCTCGCCGGAGGCCTCAGGCCCGTCCCGGCTCCTGCCGCTCAGATGTCACGTCCCCTGGGACGCGTCCCTAGCGCTCCTCCGGCGCGCGAGCGGCGCGCAGCGGGCTGGGCTCCAGGCCACCCTCGATCCGTGCACTGACAATGACCACGGCGCCGAGGACGCCCTTCGGTAATGAGATTAATGAAGATAATAGCTCACGTTTGTGCCACGCTTACGCCAGTCGCCGCGAGCATGCTTTGCACACATCAACTCGCGCAGTCCTCCACACGTCTCCAGAGGACTACCAGCTACTGTCAGCCTCACTTGACAGGCCAGGAAACTGAGGCCCAAGGTCATGCACAGCAAATGGGGGGCAGCCATGTTCTGGAAATTTCCACCCCGCTGAAGGAGGAGAGCAGTTGTCATTTTAAACCTCACCACCCTTACCGAGCATCAGAGAAAGTTAATGAGCTTTCCTACGTTTTGCCTATTAAATTGGCGAAGGAGAGACTCTCCGGATATTGCCACCTGATCTCCTGCGGGGGTGGGGGGAGTCGAAGGGGGGCTTTGAACCTGGAGCTACACTTGATACCCAAATCTCATTCTTGCCACTTGTGCAGAGGCCTTTGCAGGAAAGTGTCATGGATGGGAGCTTCCAGGCATGGGAGCACAAGCAGAGAGATACCAGGAGGGGCTCCCTAGACTAAGTGGTACCTGGACTGGGTCTTGAAGGATGCATAGGAGTTCACAAGAGGGAAGGGAGAGAAGCAACAGCCTGTGCAAAGGTCAGAATCCCCGGGGACCAATCCTGATTATCCCTCTTAGTTGCTGGGTGATTTTGTCAGTCTGTTCACCGCTCTCAGCCTCAGTTTCTTCATCTGTGCAATGGGAATGATAGTCCCGAAGTTGGCAGGATGCAGTGAGATTCTGGAAGTGTAAGTGCTTGATCACCTGTCACCAGGGGAGGGGGAAGGTACTCTGCATGGCTGACCACCTGCTGACTCGGTACAGGCTGCACAGGAGGGTTTATCAGCTCCTCCTGGAAATGATGCTTCTCCACTCGTGAAAAAAAAAAAGGCAGATAAATGATATTCCTATTCTATCAATGAGGAAACTGAGGCCCAGTGAGGTTAAAGAGCAGACCCAGGGTCTGCAACTGGCAGCGTCAGGATTTGAACCAAGAGTCACCTGACTACAAAGCCCATCACTCCCACTGTCACAGCTCCGATGGCTGCCCCACATCCTACGGGCTGACTGTCACCATAACCTCTCTCTGGTCACTTACTGCACACTGAAGCAGTTTTCAGTTTTACATTTTTTTTTTTTTGCTTTTAATTTTTTTAATGTTTATTTATTTTTGAGAGAGAGACAGAGCACAAGCAGGGGAGGGGCAGAGAGAGAGGGAGACACAGAATCCGAAGCAGGCTCCAGGCTCTGCACTGTCGGCCCAGAGCCCGATGCGGGGCTCGAACTCACGGACTGCGAGATCATGACCTGAGCCGAAGTCGGACGCTTAACCGACTGAGCCACCCGGGTGCCCTCAGTTTTCGACTCTTGTAAATAACGTTCGCCTGAACGTCTTTGTGCACAAACCTTTGCCATACTTTATGTTACTTCCCAAGACTGAGCCTCAAAGATTGTTGGTTCCAAAGGTATGAACATGGTTATGGCTTTTGAAAATTTTTTGCAAATTGCTTTCAAAAGGGTTGCCTCTTGATATCCCACTTGCCGCCTATAAGACATGTTTTCAGTGGATTCTCACCAGTTTTCTTATGTTTATTTACTCTGAGAGAGAGAGAGAGAGAGAGAGAGAGAGAGAGAGAGGAAGAGGCAAAAAGAGACCTGAGCTGAAATCAAGAGTCAGGCACTTAACCAACTGAGCCCCCCAGACGTCCCTCACCAATTCTTTTTTTTTAACGTCCCGAACGTCCAAGATGAAAAATAGTATCACCTAGTTGTGTTGGCATCGGCAGTAGCAGCATTACCAATGAAGTTTTTAAGGGCTGGAAATGTGACCGGATATGTATCAGAAGTCACAGACCCTTGGGAGGCCCTAGAGTCAGGTGGGTAGGCACCCAGAGCAGAGAGCGTTAATTCCTGGTTAAATGCTTGAGAAAAGAATGCACGGTCAGGGCGGGAAGGCGTTTCTGGAGCCTAGGGACAGGCTTTGGCTTTTGCTCTTTCTTCGTTCTAGAACATTCTTTCCTGGCTCCTCAGCAGCTGACTGCGAGAGGTCCCGCCTGCTGCCCACCATGATAGATGCCACCCTCCCAGTGCCTCTGATTTATTTTCTTCACGGCCCTCAGCATACCTGAAGGGCTTATTCATTTATTTCCGGGACTCTTCTCCGCCTCTGCTTCTAGAATGTGAGCCCCCCTTGGGAACAGGACGCAGGCTTCTTCATCTGGTGCGTGCAGCCCGTGCCTGGAACAATGCTTTTAATGGATTACTTGCTGCCACGTGTGGGTCATCTTGCCATCCAGTGGGGCTGTTGCCCACGCAAGCTGTCCCCTTTTCTTGCACCCCCCCCCATGCCCGTGATACCACTGACACACGACACTGTGTGCCCGCCGACTTTCCTGAAGTCTCTGCGCACCATGTCGCTCAGCAGGTCTCCCGCAGAGGCTCTGCTCCCCAGGTGACAGGGCTCCCCCTTCCTTAGGACTCGGCACCTCAGACTTCCATCCCCCCCCCCATTATGTGACAACAAGTTCACTCTCCTCTCTGCCCTGCCTCTGGAGACCCTCTAGCATCCCCGCTCCCAGAAGGGCTGTCCACTCCAGGTTCCCGCGCGGAACAGGACAGGGAAGCTGGCAGGGGCATCCCAACGTCCCCTGGCCCCTTCTCCTTCTCCCATTAGGCTCTGTGCGGCGAAGGGAGCGGTCTAGAATTTTATCTCCCCTTAATACGGCTGTGCCACCACAATCCCGTGCCCTTCCTTAGAAGCAGAGTGGGGAGTGATTCAGACTGTTTTGAGTTTTAATATTTTTTTTCTCTCTGTTCCCAAACTGTATCTGTCTACAATCACCACCGCATAATGGGATTTCTCCCCTGGAGCCTCCCCGAGGCCTCGTGTGTGGACAGGAGCCGTCGCTCTAATTTTAAATGGCAGGGGCCATCTTCCTTCTTGCCAGTTTCCCTGGAACTCCAGAAGCCACCGTGGGGGCTCTGCTGCTCACTCCGCCGAAATCACCAGCCTGTACTTCTGCGCTCTGCCCATGTGAGGACAACAGCCTCAGAGGCCCCAAGGAGAGGGCTTCTGGTGGCTTCAGATGTGTTCAGAGGGAGACAAGACAGTTGGTTCCCTTTGAGAAACAGGTTGACCTCAATGAGTGGCTAAAACTGCAAGGCAGAGCAAAGAAGTCATTTCGTTGCTAATGAGTATTGATTACAGAGAGGAAACAGGTTAATTGAGTGAGTGGGTAAGTTGGTTGCTAAGGTAACATCTCACTTGGAATAAAATCATCACCACGGAGAGTGCAAACTGTGCCTGGATAAGGACCAGAGGTGCCACAGAATGTTTTCTGTTTGGGGACCGAAAATAGGAAACATTAAAACGTTGGAAAGTACTGGAGAACGGGAGTTTAACGTCTTCCCTTTAACCGAAGCTAATTCCTTCCTACCAAGAAGATAGTTGCACCCGAGGCTGAGAACAGAAGCCTCTGTCCTCACTGGATCTCGTTCACAAGGTGCAGGCGGGAAACGTGGGGGCATCTCTCTCTGGTGAGCGGGCATGTCGTCGACTTTCCACTGGAAGTAGGGGGAGGGGGAAGAAGGCGCTATTTTCCTGAGATTTAAAAGAAGAGTCAACGTAGGGACGCCTGGGTGGCTCAGTCGGTTAAATGTCTGACTTCGGCTCAGGTCATGATCTCACCGGTCGTGAGTTCAAGCCCTGCGTCGGGCTCTATGCAGACAGCCTGGAGCCTGCTGTGAATTCTGTCTCTCTCTCTCTCTGTCTGCCCCTCCCTGCTTGAACTCTGTGTGTCTCTCTCTGTCAAAAATAAAGAAACATTTTAAAAAAATTTTTTTAATAAAGAAAAGTCAATGTTTATTTACAGAGAAGTTGGCAACACTTGAGCTCAGGAGAGAGGTAAGGTATACGCCTCAAGTTTATATTTCTTTACTTTTTGCTCGATATTGGATCATGTTAAATGCTAAAAATAAGCCCCCGGCCAGATCAGGGCAAAACTGACATCCCAGGCTGGCAAATAGTCAATACCTTGAGGCGTGTGTTTTATTTACCGACTTCCCTTTTTTTTTTTTTTTTTTTTTTGGTCTTATTTTCATATCCTTAGCTTCTCTTCACCTTGATTTCCTCAACTGTTTATCCTATTAAACTCAGATACAGTATAATTTGGCAAGCCACCTCAAATCCTTTTTGGAATGAGAGGAGTATAAATAAATAAAATCTGTGATTTCGTTAGGCCTTTGTAATGATCCCGCGTACATTTTTCATGCAAAAACCAAAGAGGCTGAATCAAGGTTGAGAGCCCATCTCGCAGCGCTCCCCGCCTGGAGAAGGCCTTCCTGATACCCCTCAGATCATGTTTACCTGGTTACAATGAACAGAACCCTAAGAGTTCATAGCTGAAAAGGTATAATACACCTCTATTTGTGAGGATCAAGGGAATAAAACTGTCACAGCCTGTAGAAATACGAGAAAAAAAATGTTTTTGAAAGGGTGACTGCAGAAAGTCTGGCTGCAGACTCTGTGGGAAGGTTAACAAAAGAAAAAGATAGGATAAATCTGTGAATTGACCTGGGCGAGGTGTGGTTTAACCAGAATCGTGCTGGATTATCACTCGATAGACCGTGCGCAGCTGGGCACAGAGCAAAAGCCCAAGACGGGAGGGCAGCTTCCTATGGGTAAGAGTTCTCGAAGCGTAGACGAGATTTTTAAACAGCCTTAACTGGTTTTATTGCTGAATACCACAGTTATCACCTCGGTGTTTTAAAAGTTCCAGGTATTTCGGTATGCACACGCACATTGTTTTCTAACAAAATTGAGTTATATTGTACCTTTTTGACCCTTGCTTTTTATTTACATAATAATATCTCATGAATATCCATACCAACGAGTTCCCGTCTATAGCATCATTTTAAAGGCTGCACAGAAATCCATTTTACGAGTGGAACATCTCTTATTTATTTATTTGCCTATTTTTGCACCTTTACGGGTGAGGATTTTTTTGTTCTTTTTTGGGTTTTGTTTTAGTGTGGAATCCGGGGCGGGGGGGGGCTTGGGGTTTTTGTGTTTTGTGGGGTTTTTTGCTATTGTGAACAATACTTGGAAATCATCTTTGCAATTAACTCACTGGCACATCCTTGATTATTTCCTTTGAATAAATTGTAAGAAGTGACATTTCTGGGTCAATTTGTATGCAAGTTGTAAAGCTTTTCATAGGTATTTCCAAATTGTGGGACGTTTTTAAGGTCCAGCTTACATCTGGAAATCACGTCTGTAAAAAGATCACTGTTTACGTATATAGAGAGAAAAGTCAGAAAATAACATGAGCATGGGGCACCTGGGTGGCTCAGTCGGTTAAGCGGCCGACTTCAGCTCAGGTCATGAGCTCGCGGTCCGTGAATTCGAGCCCCGCGTCGGGCTCTCTGCTGACAGCTCAGAGCCTGGAGCCTGTTTCAGATTTTGTGTCTCCCTCTCTCTGACCCTCCCCCATTCATGCTCTGTCTCTCTCTGTCTCAAAAATAAATTAAAAAAAAAAAAGTTAAAAAGAAAATAACATGAGCAGAAGTATGAATGTCAAAATCACACGTGGTCTTACCACCTAGACGTAGCCTCTGTTACTGTTTCGGGACCCACCACCTCTCTGTCTCGCTCCCTCTGTCTTGTTCTCAGTCTCTGTCTCTCTCTCTGCCTCTCTGCCTCTGTCTCAGTCTCTCCTAGGTCTCTGTCAAGCCCTCTGTCCCTCCCTCTTTCTCTCCCAAATCTCTCCCTCCCTCTCTCTCTTTCTCTACCCCTTCCTCCCCCCCTTTCTTTCTTTCTCTCTCTCTCTCTCTCCCTCCCTCTCCTCTGTCTCCCTTTCTTGCCCTCTGTCTCTCTCTGTCTCCTGGGTCTCTCTCCTCTCTCTGTTCTGTGTCTCTCTGTCTCTGTCTCTCTCTTTTTCTCTCTCTCAACGGACCTGGGAGTGTGCCTCACATGGTCTTGTAGCCTGGGAGGCTCTATTAATTCCTCGCGCTGGCGAAGCATTTTCACATGCTATTATCACCCTCTTCCAGGTGAGACCTGGAGGCTCAGAGCGCCCGTCTTCCTTGCCCAAGACCCGGGCTCTGGAGAGTCTGTGCGGCAGGCCTTCGAGGCTCTCTGCTGTCCCTGTGACTGTGCGGGACCACACATGTGCCACCAACACGCACGCACCCGCCTGTGCCGTCCCCCTTGGCGATGTCTGGCCGCAGGGTCACGCAGCTACACTAACATGGGGGGGGGGGCGCTGGGCTGTCGCCAGGAGGTGCAGGGGCCCCCCCCCCCCAGGAAGAAGCTAGAAACCACATGGTTGCTCCTCCCCTCCACCTGCAGGCCAGTCTGCCTCTTCCATCACCCTGCAGTCAGGCCCCCTCCCCTGTACACCTCCCCCCCCCCCCGCCATCCTTCTCCCCTGCTCTCCTCCCTTCCCCTCTTCCCTTCTCCCCTCCTTTTCCCCCTCCCCTCCCTTTTCCTCCTCTCCCTACTTCTCTTTTCCTCCCTCCCCCTTCCCTCCTCCCACATCCCTCCAGCTTCTCCCCTCCTGCCTCTCCTCTCCTCTCCCCCTGCCCATCTCTGTCTACCCCTTCTCCTTCTTTGGTCTCACGAGCCCCAAGGCTGTATACGTCCCGTCTACCCTCTCAGCTCCCACGCTTATGTCTGCATCCCAGACCCCTCCCCAGAACTCCACACCTCAGTATCTCACGCATAACACATCCCATCGCGAGGTCTGGGCTTTCTCCCCCAAAAGCCAGCCGTTCGGCATGGCACCCCCCTCCCCCAGTCTCGCCCTGGGGTGCCACATCTCAGGGAGCGACGTCATCATCATCCCCGTGGTCACTGTGGGCAGGAATTAAGAGGCACCCTTCGTTCCTTCCTGTTCTCATTCCCTACCTATTTCCATCAACCCCTTCTGTCCATTTCCTTCCAAATTCTGTCAAACTCAGCAGCCCCTCCCTATCGACAGCCAGCACCGCAGCCCAGGTGCCACCGTCTCTAACCTGGACACCTGCGCCGTCCTCCTGGCCTCCTCTCTTGCCCCTCTCCTACCCACTCGCCACACAGCAGCCACCAGGAGCGGCATGGCCTCAGTCAGGGTCCTGCACCTCCTTTACCTCAGTGTTTTAATTGGGAATAAGAATCCGGCCTCGGAGTTGTGAGGAGTAGATGAGATCATGCAACTGCACTTCTCGGCACAACAAATGCAGTAAATAAATAAGTGCTTGATAGATGCAGGGGTTTTTAGCACATGTTTTGGATGAATAAGCCGCCTATTTAAGGATGTATTCAGGGGCACCTGGGTGGCTCAGTCGGTTAAACGTCCGACTTTGGCTCTGGGCAGGATCTCATGGTTCGTGAGTTCGAGCTCCGAGTTGGGCTCAGCACTGTCAGAACAGAGCCTGCTTCGGATTCTCTCTCTCTCTCTCTGTCCCTCTGCCACTCTCCCCACCCCACCCCTGACTCTCTTTCTCTCTCAAAATAAATAAGCTTAAAAAATTAAATAAAGTGTGTATTCAGAGATGTCGAATCCAAGACTCAGAGAGGCAGTGACTTCTTCAAGGTCACAGGGCTAATAGGTGTGGAGTTTAGGGTCCCCTAACAGGTCTAGCCAAGCAAATGCATCAACAGTGTGTTGATTTTCCAAAACGGGGTACGTGGGGCGTGGTGGACAGACGGTAGGTTAAATAGACCAGAACTCAGAGACCAGCAGGGCCAGGAGAGAAACATAACGAAGAGAGCCCAACCCTGGGAGTGAGACAGACCAGGATGCAGGGACAGAACGGGCAGGACATCAAACAGTGGCCACATAAAGACTGGCCCCTAGTTTGTCTAAATATACAAATTATTTGGGAATAATTGCCCAGGGAATTTGGGTCTCCGTGCCCTGAGTTTAATGTGGGATCCTGGAGCCACCCGACAGACCCTGCATGCTGGAATTACCACCTCTCTGACCTTGGGGACTCTCCCGCCTCTGCCAAGGTGGAAGGGGCAGCAGAGTGGCACCGTGACCCCCTGGACATCTCCTCGGGATGCTGAGGCCGTGCATCAGCAGGTGGGCTGGGGTCCAGGTCCATCTTGGGCTGTGAGTTTCCATGGAGCCCGTCGCCATGGTAACCAAACCTCAGCGGCAGGACTCCAGCAGCGCGGGGAAAGACAAGCTCCTTTCTTGTCCATATCCCAGGAGCCTAACAGGAGGGGGTGAAGGGAAGTGGGGACAATCAGGCTTTCTGAGCCAGGATGGGGGTGGGGGCAGGGAGAAGTGGAGGTTGTCTTCCTGCTCGGTGGGCCAGCCACAAACCACCAAAACGTGGCACCGTATTTCACGCCTCCATGCCTTTGCTGACACTCTTCCCTCCTGTGGAATGCCCCCACCCCCACCCCTTCTCCCTGGAGTGCTCCCAAATGACATCTGTGCCTCGCTTTCTACTTGCTGACCCTTCCCGGCTGGCTCAGCCCCTCCCTCCCCTGGCCACCCAAATTCCTCCTCTCTCACGTATCCCCAGGATGTCTTGGCTTACTCGAGAGCTTGGGAAGGGTAGTGGTGGTTGAGAGCACGGCCTCTGAAATCAGAGCGACCCCAGTTCAAATTGTCGCCCTGCCATTAACGTGTCGGGTGACTCACACAGCCTCCTCATCTGTCATCTTCTTGCTGTGTGATCCTGCATGCGTGTGCCGGCCCGTTGGGGGGGAGGGGGAGGGGGAGGGAGGGGGAGCAAATGTTTTAACACACACACCCTCACAAATTCTTTCGCGCACACACACCCACCACACAAACCTGATGGCGGAAGGTGCAAGGACATCCCTGGTCACTCTGGTCAGTGTCCCAGAGAGCCCCTCCCCCCATGACCCTATTTCTCCCCAGACTGCTCCCTGTGGAGTCCAAGCCCAGGCTCTCCGCAGTTGAGAAGTGAAGCTGGGACCCTTCCTGGGCTCATCTACCGGTGACTCAGTCTGCGGAAGTCAAAAGGCCAGGTGACCGGCCAGGGGACCAGCCAGACCTCTGTCTACCTGAACGCAGGTCCCTCTACCTTTAGAAACACCTGCCACCAGGGATGGTGCAGCAGCAGCGGCCCTGCTGAAGTGGGCACAGCTGGGGACTATCTCCACTGTCCCCCTTCTTGTGGCCGCTGCCCTGAGTGCCCTGGCCAAGCCTTGGGTCTCCACCCACAGCCCCTCTGTTCCGTCCTGGGCATCGGAGTTCACAAGACAAGGCCATATCCCCCGTCTCCCTGATGTCCTTCCATAACCATCCTGAGAAGCGGGCAGGCGCACGGTCACCTCCCCGAGCCACAAAGCTGACAAATGTCAGCTAACGCTGATGGAGCACTTATTTTCCACCAGGCACCTTACTCAGCACTTCACCTGTATAACCCCTTGATTATCGCGATATCCCTATAAGGGAGGCAATCGTATAATCCCCACTTTATAGATGGGGAGACTGAGGCGCAGACAGGTTAAGGAACATAGCTAAGAGGGGCGCCCGGGGGGCTCAGTAGGCTGAGCATCCAACTCTTGATTTCGGCCCAGGTCATGATCTCACGGTTCGTGGGTTCAAGCCCCGCATCGGGCTCTGTGCTGACAGCTCGGAGCCTGGAACCTGCTTCAGATTCTGGGTCTCCCTCTCTCTCTGCCCCTCCTCCGCTCATGTTCTGTCTCTCTCTATCTCTCCCTCTCAAAAATAAATAAAAACATCAATCAATCTTCAAAAAATAAAAAATAAATTAAAAAAAAACCAAGAGGGTGATACTTGAGTTAAGACCTGAAGAGAGTAAGTAAGGCCATGTACTCACTTGGGGAAAAAACACTTCAGGTTGAGAGAACAGCATGTGCAAAGGCCCTCTGGCAGGAGTGTGACTGGGCAGTCTGGAATCAGCATGATCAGTGTAATCAGAGCGAAGTGACAGGAAGGAAAAAAGTTGGGCAAGGCCACTGATAGATGGATAAAGAGGCACACGATGGAATACTACTCAGCCATAAAAAAGAATGAGATCTTGCCATTTGCCACATGAATGGGCCCGGAGGGCGTTACACTAAGTGAAATAAATCAAAGACAAATACCCTATGATTTCATTCATATGTAGACTCTAAAACACAAAACAGGGGGGCCTGGGTGGCTCAGTCGGTTAATTGTCCTACTCTTGATTTCAACTCAGGTCATGATCTCACGGTTTGTGAGACCGAGCCCCGCTGTCAGCACAGAGCCTGCTTAGGATTCTCTCTGTCTCTCTCTGCCCCTCCTCCGCTCATGTGTGTGTGCACTCTCTCTCTCCTCTCTCTCAAAAATAAGGATGAAAAATTTTTTTTAATAAACAAAAAATAAAACACAAAACAAGCAAACAAACAAAACAGAAACAGACTCATACATCCGAGAACAAACTGGTGGTTGCCCGGGGAGGGGGAGGTGGGAATGGGAAAAATATGTGAAGGGGATTAAGAGGTATGAACTTCCAGTTATAAAATAAATAAGCCACACAGATGAAAAGTACGGCACAGGGAATATAGTCAATAATATTGTGATAACGTTGCACAGTAACAGGAATACGCTTACCCTTGAATAGTTGCGTAATGTATAGAATTGTTGAATCACTGTGTTAAACACCTGAAACACACTTCAATTTAAAAAAAAAAGTTGTTTTTTAAATGTTTATTTATTTTTGAGAGACAGAGCGCGAGCAGGGGAGGGGCAGAGAGAGAGGGAGATGCAGAATTCAAAGCAGGCTCCAGGCTCCGAGGTCTCAGCCCAGAGCCCAACGAGGGGCTCGAACTCACGAACCATGAGATCATGACCTGAGCCGAAGTCGGACGCTTAACCGACCGAGCCACACAGGTGCCACACAGGAACTTTGGGTATGTCGTGTGTCCTGCCTGGGCAGGGCTTGCCCCGCCCTGAGTCCCAGCACACAGGTCAGTGGCAGCCCAGAGGAGGTACTTGGCCATTCACTGAAGGCAAGCATGTGCCAGGCCTGTGCCAAGTGCTATATAGGCAATATGTCCCTCACATTCCAGCCTTTGAACCTGCAACTCTCAAGATATTTCTGGGGATCATCTGAGGACCAATGATCTCACAACTCCTGGACGACAGAGGAACAGTTGGGCCCTCAGCTGATAAGAGCCAAGGCTCAAGGTCTTGAACGGAGCCTCACACCCTTCTCACACAAGGCCAAAGCTCGGAGGGGCCTGGCCCTAGGTGTCCTTGGGCAGCCCCTTAACTAACTGTGAGACTCTGGGTCAGGTCACAGGAAGGAGTCCCTGGAGCCTCAAGTTCCTCGCCTGGAAAACGGAGGTGAGGTTATGGGTAGCAGGTGCTCTGAGGTCTAAATACGAGAACCCGCAGGAAACAGCTGGTGTGTCCATGGCAAACGGTATGGTGCTTCTTAGTGGGTGGGGACCGGTCCCTATTCCAGCCCAACCGGGAACAGGATGCCGCGTACTGCAGTGGCTTTCAAAAACAATTGCTTGCACTTTTTCAGCCTCTAGATCAGTGGTTCTCAACCTTGAACTGCCCCCGAATCTCCAGGAGGGCTTGTGAAAATACAGACTGCCCTGACCCACCCCTAGAGGTTCTCGTTCCTCAGGAGAGCTGGGGTGGGAGCTGAGAATCTGCATTCTAACAAGTTCCCAGGGACCAGGTGATGCTGACGCTGGAGGACCACTGCTGTCATTCTCCACCCCGGCTGCACATCAGCAATGATCTGAGAAGGCACCGGGGCCTGGGTGGCACCCCCAGACATCCCCATGTAATTGCTCGAAGGCATAGCCCAGCACTGGGAGTTTTAAAGCACCGCCCCCCCCCGCCCCCGGCCAAGGTGATTCTTTTTTTAAAATTTTTTTTAATGTTTATTTATTACTGAGAGACAGAGAGAGACAGAGCATGAGCAGGGGAGGGGCAGGGAGAGAGGGAGACACAGAATCCGAAGCAGGCTCCAGGCTCCGAGCTCTCAGCACACAGCCCGACGCGGGGCTCGAACTCACAAACCGCGAGATCATGACCTGAGCCGAAGTCGATTAACCGACTGAGCCACCCAGGCACCCCAATCCCCGCCCCCCCAGGTGATTCTAAAGTGGAAACCAAAATTGAGAACCGCTGCCCAAGAGCACAGGGAGGAGCCCTAAACTCCTGCACCCACCCCAACTGCTAAGAGAGGTCAGGTCAGCTGTGGGGGTGGGGGGTGGGGGGTGGTCAAGAGCTCTATCTTTGCTAACAATGACAGCTAATGTTCCTGCGCAGGCGTGCACACGCACGCACACACACGCACACACACACACACACCAGGCACTGTCCTAAACAGTGTACATCTAGTGAGTCATTAAATCCTCATAACAACCCCATGAGGTGGGTAATTACATGCATTTACACTGGAGTCTGATCCACAAAGCCACTCCTTGCGAGTCAAACAGAAAACGGAGCCGGATTTGAACCAGGTTGCCCACCTCAACGTTCCTGCTCTTTGCCACTGGGCCAAGCAGAATGTATTCACGATTGATTCTTGTGAAACAAAGACTTTTCAGGATGCGGGGGAAGGAATCCCATTTTTACGTCTACTTATTTTATTTATTTATTTATTTATTTTTTGCTCCGGATGCCTTTCTGGGGCGCGGGGCCAAAGGCGATACGATGCAGACTTGTAAATATTTGCTGAGGTACCTTTTCCAAAGCACATTTGCAGGCATTGTCTTCTTTTGAAGGCCCCCGTGGCAGGCGCCCTCCCTACCACCCTTCCCCCAAGCCACGCTCCAGCCAAATGAACTACTTTGCAATTTAATTCAATTAAGCCAACATTTATTAAATGCATACCTTGGGCCAGTCGCCAGGCTACAGCCTGAGGACATTAGAGATGCTGAGACTCTGAGGTCTCAGAAAGGAGGCAACCTGCCCAAGGGCAAGTTAAAGGCAAAGCCAAGGCCCAACTCTGTCTAAGATGGGCAGGAGAACAGGTGGTGAGGCTAGAGCGGCCAGTGCCACTGTGGAAACCCGCAGGCCAGGGACCCGCACGGACACTAGGCAGGAACTGGGGAGTGGCATGAATGCCCAGGCTTGGGGCAAGTAGGGGCTCAGACTAGGCCTTGGCTCAGCCCCTCCCCATCCCCAACCGGGCACCTAAAAGGGGCAATTACGCCAGGCCACCGGCAAGGCCGTAAGTCCCTCCCAACACCACTCTGATCTGGGCTTTTATATCCAAATGAGATCAGACACGCCCTCCCTGTATCTTTGTTCATAACGTTAATTTGTAAATGTGAGCCAAGTAAACAGCCACCATGTTTGCTCCCCTGGTTTTGGCACATCTTAATTTTTGTCTTTAACCGTACCCAGAAGACTTAAAATATAGATATGAAATAAAATTTAAAAAAGAGGCCCAAGCCTCTCTGCACCTCTAAGAGGCTCTGGTGACAGATCAGAGGACAGCAGCCCGGAGAGGGAGAGTGACTTACTTGCTCAAGGCCACACAGCAAGCCAGTGTCAGAGTCCAGATCACAACCCAGGACCCCTGACCCCTAACCACGTCCCAGTCCTTAAGTGGCCTCAGTAGCCACCTTTGTGCTGGTCACCCCAGCCCAGACCTTCCCCCAGACCGCGCCACCTGGACACCCCACAACCATCTGAGGCTCTGCAGGTCTGACTCTAAATGAGTCACCTTTCCCCTGAAATCTGCTCCCATCCGTGTTCCCTCTCCCCCTTCCCCTGTCCCATGCTCAGCTGCTCAAGCCAAAACCACGGCGTTCCCCAGGGCACCTCCCTCTCCCTCACCCCACACGGATGCCCGCCACACCATGTCGCCGCTCAATCTCTCAGACAACCTCTCCCCCTAGGGTCACGCTTGCCTTCAATGAATGCCCAAGTACCTCCTCTGGGCTGCCACTGACCCGTGCGCTGGGACCCAGGGCCGGGCAAGACACGCGAGCCCCGCTGCCAGTGAGACTGCACGAAACCCCCATCTGACCATATGCCTCCCCACTTCAGATCTCTCCCGCGGCTCCCCATCACCCTGGCATCGAGGGCAGACCCTCCATCCAGGGATTCACATTCCTGGATCCTCTACCTCCCCCCCCCTCCCCCCCCACCATGCATCCCTCCAGACTGCCCTAACGTTCAGCCCCACCTAGGCTGAGCCAGACAAGCTATTGGCCTTCTCCCAAGCAAGGTCACCGCCTCCACGAAGCTGCCCTGGGAGCTGAGTTTTTCCCTCTCCCGGAATCCCAACCAAACCCAGGATCTGTGCGTCTGCCTCCCTGACTGGGCTGCGGCTCCTAGAGCCCAAGGGACGCAGAGCCTGGCCCTCAGAGGAACCCATACGCTGCCCTGATGATGGACCAAGAGACAGGAGGGTAGGGCAGAAATTCGCGCACTCACTCCAATGGTGCCTACGCATTGGTCGTTTTCTGGAAGCTCCTCCAGTTGCCTAACCTAACCCCCTCTGCTGTAATTACTGAAGTTTACGCCTGTCCTCAACGCCCCTCCTTGCCCCAAAGCACAGACCGGCCGGCCTTGCGCTTAACTGGGTGACAAGTCAACGAAAACGAATGTCTGGCGAGACACGCCAGATAAAGGCCCAGCCGGCCTCACCAAGGCCTCCAGACCTGGGCCCGGGGTGCCAGAGGTTTCCGACAAGCTCGGGAAGAAGAAGGGCCTCGGAGCCTAGCGAGGCAGAGCTTGCGGTTTGCAACAGTGGAGTCACCTTCTGGCTGCCAGTCAAGGAGCCCTCACTGCGCCCTTGTTTGGAGAAGCGCCGGCCAGCGAGGCTGGAGCGAGAGATGGACGGGCGGCAGAGATGCAAGGAGACAGGGAGACGCACGCGGAGACACAGAGACACCCCCCACCCCCGCCCCGGGGCGGAGACACAGGGTCGAGAAGGAGGAGTCACCAAGCCCCCAAGGGGGACAGACGCAGACAGAAGGACCGAGACAGACGGAGACAGGACGGACGCGCAAAGAAAGAGAGACGAGCAGGGGAGACGGCGCGCACAGGGAGAGCGAGCGAGGGCGGGCCGCGGCGCACGGCAGCGGGGAGCTCGGCGCACCCACCCCGCCGCCCGGGCCCCCGCGCCGCCTCTCCCACCCGCGGCCCGGCCGGCCAATGAGCTGCGAGACCTGGGCATTACCTCACCACGTCCGGCTGCCATTGGCTGGCCCAGCCGCCGGGGCGGGCTGTTGCTATGGCAGCGCAGGCCGGCTCCGGGCAGGAAGGAAAAGTGCAGGCTCTGCGGGGAGAGCCGTGTCGCACCTCCTTCCAGCCTGTAGCGGGGCCCGGGGACCCCCGCTCAGCCCCACGCACCCCACCTGCTCTAAAGGCTCCCATTCACCCCTCCCACCGCAGCCCGGCCCCGCCCCGCCCCCCAGCCCCAGAACGAACACCCATCCATCCCCTCCTCCTGCAAACAGCAAGCAGTGAGCGCCATCCACAAGACAGGGAGCTGAGAACACCTCCATCCCTCCCTCAAGGAGCCGCTAGTCTGAGCAGCACGCAGTCCCTCGGAGAATCACACGGCAGAGTGTTAAGGACTGAAAGACAGGCAGGCACAGGGCCTGTGGAAACACAGAGGAGGGGTCCCCAAAAGCTTCCAGGAGAAAGAGATGCCCAGCGGGGACCTGAAGGAGTTAGCAGATGAGGAAGGGTGGGGAAGAGAATTCGCGGCAGAGGGAACAGCCTTCGCAAAGAGAGGAGGCAAGAGAAAGCAAGGTGCACTTGCAGGCTTGGAGGGCTCTGGCAGGAAATTAGATGGGGGGAGGGGGTTGACAAGGAGAAGGAGCTCAGGGGAAAGCTGAAAAGGGAAGCGGGAATAAGATTCCACAGGGCTCGAAAGTCATGCCAAGGGATCTTGGACCATAGTCCAGGCAAGTGGAGGGATTTCAGGGGAGGGGCTAGGGTTAGGTTTGCATTTCTGGAAGGTCTTCACTCTTGCTGCTGCGTGGAGGATGGGCTGGAGCAGGGCTGGGAGACCAATGATGGCAGGGACTGCTGACAGGTGGGGGGAGGCAACTAAGGCCCCTAGAGTGGAGATGGGGAGAGCCGAAGTCAGGAGGGGGTATAAACATGCTGGAGGAGATGCCACCACCTCACCCGGGACACTGTGAGGGTCTTCGTGGCCTCCAGATAGGATCATTGCTTCCCCATCTATACAACATCCACATCTGTGTAGGCAACTTCTGTGTTGAGAGGCATGCTGCACTGAGAAGATGTCTGTTTCCACATCTGTACACACACACACACACACACACACACACACAGAGTTCATCTCTATTCCCAGCACAGGGCACAGCGCCTCTCCCAAGGACAGGGATGAACCCCCATTATCTCCCACCCCATGACCAGCCCCTGGCTCCCGCCCACATCCATCCTTCCCCTCCCTGAGCCCCTCTCCCCTCTCAGAGAGTCGCCCTCAGCGAGCCCCACCCAGAAGGTGGGGCTGGCCCCTGCCCCCATCAAGCCCCTTCCTCCTCTCACCCCCAGGCAGAGAGGGAAACTTGCCTATCTGTTGGGTCGGATGTCAGAAGACTCCATGGGGCCCGTTTTCCGGTTAGCAGAGCCATTATAATATAGTCATAGAGTTGTTACTGAGAATTAAAGCTTGTGGCCTGGCACACAGTAACTATCCAATCAATCAGTTCTAGTGGTGACATTACTCTTACGGAGTGTTAGAGGGGGAGGCAAGGCTGGCCAGGCCGCTAACATGACACAGCTCTGCGCCGAGATATGAGCCGTTCACTTTGCTGTCACAGAGTGGTGTTTTGACTTGTCATTCGTCACACGTGCTTATCACACACTCCCCGGGGGGAAAACAAAAGATGAAATATGATGGCAAGACAAGACTTGTAGATTTTGGTCATAATGCCATAGTAACACCATCAAACCCTCACCTAGATGGGGGCGCCTGGGTGGCTCAGTTCGTTAATCGTCCGACTTTGGCTCAGGTCATGATCTCGCGGTTTGTGAGTTCGAGCCCCGCATCGGACTCTGTGCTGAGAGCTCGGAGCCTGGAGCCTGCTTCAGATTCTGTGTCTCCCTCTCTCTCTGCCCCTCCCCTGCTCATGCTCTGTCTCTCAGGAATAAATAAATGTTAAAAAAAAAATTTTTTTTTAAAAACCCTCACCTAGATCCCTGATACAATGCTTACAGATGTCCTCTCTCAAGGAACACGGGTGAAACACCCTGGCAGTTTCTTAAATGCCAAGAGAATCGATCCAGATGTTATAATGAAGGGATCTTCAGGAATTGGGAGTTGAATCCTTTTATTCAACCATTGGTTTCACAGATGAGGAAACTAAGGGCCAGAGAAGGGAAATGACGTGCCAAGTCCCCCAGTTAGTTGCATGGCAGAACCAGGAGATTTTATCAGGTGCTCCCACCTCCAAATCCACCGCAATTTTCCAACTCCGATCTGCCTTGCAATTGAACAGCGGCCGAGAACTCCTTCAGCCCAGGGCATACTTCTTCACACACGTGACAGCCCTGCAAGGTAGGCATCATTATTCCCAGTTGAAAGGCCCAGAGAGATCAAGTGACTCACCTAAGACTGCACAGCCTTCCTCGATCGAACACAGGTCTGTCAGCTTCCAAAACCCACGTTCTTGGCTTGACAGCCAGTTGACCCTAGGACCACTCAGTGTGGTTTGTTTGGGGGCTTGGGGGCTTCAGGGAGAGTTGCCACCGTAATCACTGAAGGAAGAGAGGTGGCCAAAGACAAAAGGGGCCCTAGAATCTCTTGCACGTTTGTGTTTCACACGCCTACCCTGTTCTGAAAACACTCCTCCAAATAATATGACTTGAAGAGTTACGGTCCAGCCTGGGGGTCTATTAGGGGACCACCCGGGAGGCTGATTCTGAGACTTGGGCACATTTTCAGAGTGAGATGCCACCCCCCACACTCTCTGGCCCACAGAGCAACACACAGGAGAGTTAACTTTTAAGGAGACCTTGGCATGAGTCTGTGGGTCTTGAAGTGATCATGCGTCCAGGGGATCCTGGGGGAAGGGCAAGGATGGCGTCTACGAGACAGTCCCAGGGACAAATGTGACTCTGTTAACTTCGTGTCTTTGGAGGCTCCCACGACACAGTAGCCTACAGCCTCTTCCGTGCCGGCCGTGCCCCTCAGTCCGCAAGGGATGTCATTCTTGACTCACAGGAACTAGAAGGTTCTCTGTCTTCAAGAGGTTCTATCTCTAGCTCTAGAAAACACCTTGACTGTGGATCAGGAAAAAGAAATGCTGTGTCTGGCTCTGGAAATAATCTCTGTGCCTCTGGAAAATATTCATGGGCTATTTATAGCACCACAACATTGTTGACTGTAGGAAAAACTCCATGGCTCCTGAAGATTTTCAGCTCCTGGTTCTGGAATTCTCCAGCCTGTCTCTGGTGGACCCTTCCTCCTTGATTTTTCCCTGCACCGCCTTCCTGGCTCCGTCAGATTATCCAATCCCAGCTCTGGAAAATGGTCCAACTGTGCAGCCAAAGGACTCTTCATCCCTGGCTTTAGAGGGCTGACCCTCCACGGATCTGGAGGCCACCACGACTGGCCTGGAACACTGTCCCCACTCTTCATCTAGGATATGGACTCAGCCCCCCCTGGCTCAATGGGGTTGGCCGTCCAGGAATGTGGAGGGTCCAGCAATGCTAAATCTGAGTCTGTGCCCCTGGACTTGAGACACTTCTTCATTTCTCGCCTCTGGAATAGGAGGAGGGGTGTTGGATGGGTCAGGGGGGTGGGAAGATAGGAAAAATGGAGAGGTTGCCGTGGTCTCTGCTCAGCAACCTGGCCTGGGTTTGAGTTCCCGTGGTCAAAGTGTAGAGGCCCAGAGTTGTTCAGATTTCATTTACATGGGCAGCATGGTGGGGTCTGAGCATGACAAGCAGAACTACTTTGGGAGCCTGCAATGCATGTGGCCGGGAGACAGGGAGGAAGCTGTTCTCGCCGTGGCTCCTGACCCCAGCAGAATCTGAAGGTGAGGTACGTGGGAACATCCACAAACGGCAGCTACGGGGAACACACGAGCGTTTCCAAGATCGGCAGAAGTAGCGATGGGCCCTGGCCAAGCCTCCTCGTGGACAGCAGGCCCAGATAAGCGGAACAGGGCAGAAAAGGAAGGACGTACCAGAAGTCCCGTGGAGTTTGCATTTGGCCATTCGAAGGTCTTTCTCACCGTGCCGCGCTGCCCTGACCCTCTCGGAATACCCAGAGCCAGAAGTTTCCAGCTTACATTTCCCAGACAGCCTCAGAGCTGGGTTCCCGTTGGGTTCTGACATGGGCGCGGGGTGGGGGGGTATCCGGGTGAGATTAGGTGGCAGGAAGGAGATTAGGCTTCTGGAAGAAGCATCAGTGGGAGTGCAAAAGCTCCTATCTCCTGAGTGACGGCAGTGACAACAGTCCGGCTGCATCGGCGGTGACTGTACCCCCTGTTTCCTCCACTGACCCTTCTGACGTATTTGCAACCGATTCCCGAATTAAACCGCTGAATTGAACAGCGGTACCCACAGTGCTGTTTTCTTGACTGCAGCCTGAGGGATACGCTCGCCAAGGACCGATGAGGGCCTGCTACGTGCCAGGTGTCGTTCTGAGAACTAGGAATGCGACAGTGAGCGAGACCAGCATATTCCAGAGCAGGGGACACAACGACAGACACATCCATGCGTAGGACTATTTCTGGAACATGCGCATGCTTTGAAAATAAATGAGTACCGTGATGCGGCAGAGAGTGAGTAAATAGGGTTCAGTGCTGCGGAAAGTGTAGGATCAGGGGCCACAGCCTGAGCAAGGAAGGTCAGGGAGGCCCCCACGGAGGACGCCGGATGTGGGACCTGAATAAGAAGGAAGGAGTCGTGTGAAGGTCTGGAGAGAGTATTCCAAATCCCTCTGTATATATAAAGACTCTAGGGGCACCTGGGTGGCTCAGTCGGTTAAGCGTCCGACTTCGGCTCAGGCCATAATCTCACAGTTCGTAGGTTCGAGCCCCGCGTCAAGCTCTGCGCTGACAGCTCAGACCCTGGAGCCTGCTTCGGCTTCTTTGTCTCCCTCTCTCTCTGCCCCTCCCCTGCTCATGCTCTGTCTCTCAAAAATAAATACATGTTAAAAAGAAATTTAAATATAAAGGCTCTAAGACAGGAGAGAGTGCACCCCACCAAGGAAGAGGGGGAGGCCAGTGTGGCCAAAGCACAATGCACAGGAAAGGGTGGAGGGGTCGCAGAGGCGGGCGCGGCCAAAGCCACACAGGGCGCGTGAAGCCATAGGAAAGAGTTTGGGTTGCCGTCTGATTTCAGTGCCAAGAGCATCATATGCAGGGGAAGGGAGGGATGGGATTTGTGGCTTGGAAAGATCGTCCTCACAGCTGGACTCTGGCGGGCCCAAAGAGGGACAGGGAGAGGGTTGGGCTATTTGAGAGACTCAGGCTACAGACCGCGGAAACTTAAAGTGAGCGAGGGGGCGGAGTAATTTCAACATTTGCTAGATCGTGATGAAGGCAAGACACTGCGTAATGACTCCCGGATAGGGGAGAGGCAGGACTGTCATTAGGCACAGCTCTGAAGGAGAAAAGGCTGCTACTCAGGGCCACACGGGGATGGGGGTGGGCACCGGGCAAAGGTAGCAGCAAGCCGGAAGTAGCAGCGTGGGGTTAGGAGGTTTCAGCCTCCTGTGGCTGGAGTATTATGAATGAGTCCAAGGGCCCAAGGAAGAAGGGTGATCCCTAGATGTTTGGCTTCAGGGCATTGCCACCCAGGGGAGTCAGAGTCAGATGAAGGGAAGAGGTTGGGATGTAGTTTTAGCAAAATGCCCGCAGAGAGGAATTACGCATGTTCAGCCAGGCTCCCCAAACTGGGTCAAGACAGCACTCAAATATCATATTAGGGGCGCCTGGGTGGCTCAGTCAGTTAAGTGTCTGACTCTTGATTTCAGCTCAGGTCATGATCTCACAGTTGGAGGGTTTGAGCCCCACGTTGGCTGCGGGCTCTGCACTGAGAGTGCAGTTTGTTTGGGATTCTCTCTCTCCCTCTCTCTCCGCCCCTCCCTGGCTCACCCGCATGCACTCTCTCTCTCTCTCTCTCTCAAATAAGTAAACTTAAAAAAAAAAAAAAAGAAATATCATATCAGAGGTTGACATCCAGGGGTTGGGGTCCATTTTGGAAGCATAGCTGAGGGGCGTATGAATGGACACACTTGAGGGAGAAGAAACTTGAATGACCATGGACTTCCAGAAACTGATGCCTTGGTTTTCAAGACCAGCTGTCCCCTTAGAAACAAACAAAGATGCTAGATAAAATTTTAAAAGCTTCTTCTTCAGAACAAAGAGCTGACGGGATCCTAAGACATGACCAGGGCAGGTTGGGAGGAAATATAAGAACCCAAAGAGGAAAGTGATCATGGAAACCACTTTTGTCCTGAGGACGTGGAGAAAAATACAGCGCAGACACAAACAAACAATGTCAAAAATAAAAGGAAGGAGGGGTGTCACTGAAGATGCTACAGACATCCAGAAGAAGAAGAAAACACGACGAAAATTCCATGCCCAATAAATTTGGAAGTTTAGGCGAAGTGGACAAATCCCTAGAAAAATATGGCTTACCAAAACTGACTCGAGAAAAAAAAATGTTACAACCACTTTGGAAAAAGAGCTTGGCTTTTTCTGGGAAAGTTGAAAATAGATATACCCTGTGACCAGCAATTATAGTTCTAGGAATACACTTTAAACAAATTCATGCATTTGTGTATCATAAGAATGCACAAGAATATTTTTAGAAGCATTGTTCACACCAGCTAAAAATTGGAAACAATGCAGATATCCATCAAGGGTAGACTATGGCTTGTACCTTATAGCGTATACATTATAGCAGAATAATAAACAACGATGAAAATGCACGGGCTACAGGTACAGGCAACAATAGTGTGAGTGTTACAGACACAACGTTACAAACACAAAGACATCAAAAGATGCATTTAGTGTGACTCCATTAATATAAAGTCCAAACATAGGCAAAACTAAAAAATATATACTCTGATAAATAGATATTTAGATATAAATTACACTATATATTATAATATATAGTTTACTATAAATCTTATAGTATATATTATAATATGTTTTTTTTTAGAGATTTATAAGAAACTTTCGAACATTGGCAGTGTTATTTACTTCTTGGCTTGTAGGGTAGTTACACGGATGTTTGCTTTATTTGTTAAATATGCATTGAGTTTTTATGTACTTTCTGTATGTAATTTTTCTCTCACAATATAAAAAGGAGTTCAAAAGAATGGGGCCAGGCAACTGGATGAATAATGGTGCCAACTTCTGATTTGGAGAGGAGGTGAGAAGAGAGAAGATAGAGTCCAGAAATAAGAGATCCATTTTTGCCATATAAAGTTTGACACATCCATTGGACACTCAAGAGATCTTGAGTACGCAATCAAGTACCAAGAGACCCAGACTCTTGATCTCAGCTTAGCGGAAGAAGATATTTACAGCAGACACATCTGGTAAAGAACTCACATCCGGCATATCTAAAGGACTCTTACAAATGAATAAGAAAAAGACAACCTTGTAGAACAAATGGGCAAGAGACTGGTTTGTGGATGGTTTGTGTTTATTTATTTTGAGAGAGACAGAGAGAGAGGGCATGAGCAGGGGAGGAGTAGAGAGAGAGAGGGAGAGAGAGAATCCCAAGCAGGCTTCGCACCTTCAGCACAGAGCCCGACCTGGGGCTCGATCCCACGAACCGTAAGATCATGACCTGAGCCAAAATCAAGAGTCAGGCAGCCCCCAAGTAACCCAATTTTTAATGCAAGACAGAAATGTAGTTCACCTTGACGACGGTGAAAAATGTATAGGTTGACTCACACATATTTCTTTTAACATGAAAAGACAATAAAGAAATAAATCATAATACTGAACATTTTATATAAATTGTGTTTACATTTGTAGTAAGAAATTTTATAATCATTGTTTTGTTTTATGCATGTTCTCCTTGTTTTTTATGTTTGACACAAAATCTGAGCAACTAATTTTATGTCGGATTTGATTTACAAAAGTTATTTAAGTGCTTGGGAATAATTTGTTCATCAGATTTGTAAATCTCCCTTGTCAGGTGTTTGAAGGGTTTAAATCAGATAAATTGAATGTGTAATTGTAGTTTGAGATATCTAAAGGAATTTGCTTAATTCAACGTGTAAACGGTGCTAAAAGTTTGTGGGAATTTAATCTTTAAAATGTATGAGTTAATTGAATCTGGATCAATAAACAAGTAAATGTGATCTTACTTTTTACATGAAAATTACTAAGTTCATAAATAAAATATCAAGATCCATAAGCTGGAAGCAACAGCGAAAGTTAGCTTCTAAAATCTGTAGCTTTAATAAATTAAATATTGACTGAAATTAAGCAATTGTAACTTTGTCCCTTACTAGCCGAATTCTCACATCTGAATGGCTTAGTAAAAAAAGAAAGAAAAGAAAAGAAAAATTGAGGTCCCGAGCACAGGAAACAAAGATGTGCGGTAATTAACACGTGCGGGATCTTCACTGCCGGAAGCACTCACGCTGCACGCAGGCGCAGGCGGCAGAAGGTAGTACGTGCAGCAGGTGATTCTCGGTGGTTCTCCCATAGGGATCCGGGGGTTTGGCTTGATTATTTTCCCTACGTTTTCCTTGCTTCTGCCAGACACCTGAGGGCACTGCCAGCCCGGGTCCAGAGCAGCCGGGCTCTAGCGTCTTTTTTTTTTTTTTTTTTAATTTTTTTTCAACGTTTTTTATTTATTTTTGGGACAGAGAGAGACAGAGCATGAACGGGGGAGGGGCAGAGAGAGAGGGAGACACAGAATCGGAAACAGGCTCCAGGCTCCGAGCCATCAGCCCAGAGCCTGACGCGGGGCTCGAACTCACGGACCGCGAGATCGTGACCTGGCTGAAGTCGGATGCTTAACCGACTGCGCCACCCAGGCGCCCCCGGGCTCTAGCGTCTTTAACCCGCCCATCTACTGGTTATTTACAATACAGCACGTGTCCATTGTGATGCAAAAAGAACACCCCGTTCACACCCTCCCCTCTATGTATCCCGGTACACCAACCTGCCCACGGCTCATCCATACAGGGCTAAATAATCGGGTGATTTTAAAATCAGAATAATAATTTAAAAAAACAATAGTTTTTTTTTTTTTTTTATTGATTTCAATTTAAAAGGCTTTATTTGGGGCAGACCTCCTAGAAAGGTTGTCGTATTCGTGTCCAACAGGGTTTCTGAGACATTTATGTTCACTGGCGGGGAGTGTGATGGGCCAGGAAGGCCGTGTGGTCTCCAAAGTCTCGCTTTGCAATACATCTTCAGGAACAGATTCGGCTCACGTGATGAGAAATGTGTCCTTCCCTTCTGGGCAGGGAGCCCTTCTTGGGGACAGAAGGCAGATTTCCCTTCGCTCTTGGCACGGGAATGCTTTGGTTTCCCATTTGCTGTTCATCTTTGCACGTATAGGTGGCTGAGAAGTCTTGAGAAGGAGGACTGATTAGCCACAAGGGGACCTCCACTCCTGGGTCCTTGGCCGAGTCACCACATTTGCACCTTCGGGACCTCACCCAACCCTCCAACAGGATGCTGACGGATGTCATTGCAGACACTGAGACATGACTCCGCTCTCCCTGCTCAAACGACAGACTTTGGGGCAGCTTCTGAAGGCCAGGGTTCAGGTCCTAGAGTGCTAGTGCGCGTCGGAGCTGGTGTGGATATTAAGTGGCGTCATCTCTTTTCATCCTTGATTTTGTGGTGTGGAAACGAGGGTCAGAAGAGGAAGGAGGTCTGCCAGGACACCCCATTAAGGACCGTCGGACCCCCAGACAGGCCAGTATACGTTTCTCCTCACTGCCTATATTGTATCTAGGCATCTATATTTACTAGATCTATATTTACTAGAATATCTATATTTACTAGAAGGCTGTATCTACATTTGCTAGAAGGCTGCTACCTCAGAGATACCGCGCAGGGGGCCTCACACCCAGGACAGGCTCCGAGGTCCTTTACATCAGCAGGGTTAACCCAGAGAACTTGCTTTTCGATTTCTCATGAAAACTCTCAATCCCCAGCTCCGGAAAATTCCGTACTTAGGAGTGGGAAAACTTCTGTCCACGGCTCTGGGAAAAACTCCATCCCTGGATCTGGAAAACACTCCTTGAGCACAGGGGAACAGCTCACTGCACACCCTGGAAAACATTTGTTCTGCCCGTAGCGATCACTCTATGTTGTTAGCTCTGGAAAACACTCCATCCTAAGCTCCAGGAAATACCCCCCTTCATGACTATGATCTGTACTGCGCGGGGCTCCAGAAAATACAATATCCAAAAATCTAGAAAATAGTTTCATCACAAGATCCAGAAAGTCCGCCCCTAAACCTGGAGGACTTTCTGCTCTGAGTCTGGAGGTCTCTGAGTGGGGTGCTGGTGAATTTTAACAACAGGCCCTCAATGGGGGAGGGGCGCCGCTGACGGGTAGTGTTTGCCAATTTCCATGGTGGTTGGAACACCCCACCGTGGCTGAGTTCAAGTTATCAACGTGACGTCATTGAAAGCAGATCTGGGAGGAGATGTGTTGAGTCACCTCATACAATCGCCACTACGAGCTGGCTCCATCACCCTGCCATTTAAGCCCCCAAGAATGGAGACCTAATACCTTCGAAGGTCGTGGGCTCTGAGCCTCTGAGTGGGGAAGACTCTGGATCTGGCGTAATCATAGCTCCAGCGTCTGAAGGGCCCCTGGTCTCTGGGTATGGGGGATTCCAAGCCACACATGTCACTAACCCCTGTCCTTGATGTCTGGCACCCACTCTAAACCAAGAGTGGACACGGTTGAGAGGACACGGAAGGCAAGAATGTTCTGAAAACCTGGCATTCCTAATGTCCTCATGTGTCCTGCCATTATCCTAATGACCTTAAGAATACATACATAATTCAAGGTATTTCTTCTCATCTGGAAGGCCTAGAATTTGAGCACCTGGGAGGCGAGGCCCATTTTCTAGCTGACACATGAGTGGAAGTAATTGTTCTTACAGCGACACTGCCCTCCATCCCTGGGTCTGAGTAGAGAGGGACCCAGGAGGTAGAACGTGGGATGATGAGGGTCTGTGGGCCATCAGGTAGATTTGGAGATCCTGAGATGTTGCACAGACCGGTAACAGGCTCTGAGTGTCCTGGGAGGTGAAGGCTGAGGAGGCAAGTGGGCCTGACCAAAACGGAGGCATTCGTGTCAAAGGCCAAGTTACATTTACCAACCCCACCGCCCCTAGAGGGCTGGGGGACACTGCCTGGCTTCTCAGAGGGAAGATCTGCACCTCCCCTTGGGGCTAGGAGAGATGCCCACTTTGTACTGGAAAGTACGATTCCATCATACCTGGCCCAGAAGACACCCTGGGACAGGGTGACACCCAGAAGACATAACCTGTGGACGCAGAAACCCCACCCTAGCCCTGAACAACGCTGACTTCCAGCCCTAAAAAATGCTGTCTGTTTAGTTCTAGAAAGGCCCTGACCTGTCTCTGGAAAACACTTTCTCCCTCACCCCAGGGGAAGCCCACCCCGTCAACAACCCTGACCCCAGGAGACTCCCCGCCCTTGGCTCTGAAGAAGGCCTGAGGGACGCTTCATTCCTGCCTCCAAAATACATTTGGTCTCTGACTTTGGAGCGCTCTCCCTGACAAATGCAGGAAAAAGCACTTTGTAAAACTAAAAAGCTGTGCCTGGCTGTGGCAGATGCTTAATAAACGCGTGTGGAATGAAGGAGTGGTCCTGGGAGGTCTTCGCAAACTGCAATGCACAGCACGATCTCCAGATATGATTCTTACTGGGACTTAAATAAAGCAGTTATCAGAGGTGTGATGGGAAACTCCATATTTCTCCCTAACGAGATCTTTTTCTTGTGAGTTCCCACCAGATGAGGAGCAGAGAGCCTGGCTCTCAGTGGGCATCAATAAACGTTTGATAGATGAATGGACGCATGGATGGATAAATGGGGGATATATGGATGAATCGCTGTGCAGATGATGAGCGAATGGGAAGATGGATGGAGTGGCTGACACATTTGCCTACTCATCAGCTACCTCCCTCTTCCCCTTCCTTCTTCCTTGCTAAATGAATCCCAATTCCCCTAGAGTCTCTGGCAGCCTATACAAGGAGATCTGAGCCCCTCCCCGCCCGCCAGTGACACATCTTGTTTAGTTTACGGCCATCGTGGGGATACCTTTCACCTTGCCAGAGAGCTGTTTTGGAAGAGCCATGTGATGCAATTCTGACCCAGGAGACATGAGAGGAAGTCTCCTGGGGATCCCTCAGGAAAGTTTTCCTCATTAAAGAAACACAGAGAGGGGATGTTCTCTCTTCTGGCTTCTGAACACTGATGTGTGAGGAGAGACGCTCAGAGATCCTGCGGCCATGAGGAGCAAACATGGGGACAAAAGCCTGATGTTCTGAGGACCACAGAGCAAAAATATAGAAAGACCCTGGGTTCTCACAGTTCCTCATTAAAACACTAAATTAACCAATGTGTGTGTAGTGGGGAGGGGGGTGGAAGGATGCATGGATGGATGGATGAGTAGATGGATGGGTGGGTGGATGGATGGGACAATGGGTAGATGGATGGATGAATGGCTGGATGGATGGGGGAATAGGTAGATGAATGGATGGGTAGATGGATGGATGGGTGTATGTATGTATGGGTGGATAGATGGATGGAAGAATGGGTAGATGGATGGATGGATGGATGGATAGATGGATTGATGGATAGATGGAAGGATGGGTAGATGGATGGATGGATGGATGGATAAATGGCTGGATGGATGGGAGAATGGGTGGATGGATCAATGGATGGATGGATGGATGAGTAGATGGATGGGTGGATGGATGGATGGATGGATGGAAGGATGGGTAGATGGATGGATGGATGGATGGATGGTTGGGAGAATGGGTAGATGAATGGATGGATGGGTGGATGGATGGATGGTTGGGAGAATGGGTAGATGGATGGATGGATGGGTAGATGGATGGATGGGAGGATGGATGGATGGATGGATGGATGAGTAGATGGATGGGTGGATGGATGGATGGGAGGATGGATGGATGTATGGATGGATGGATGGATGGATGGATGGATGAATGGGTAGATGGTTGAATGGATGAGTAGATGGATGGGTGGATGGATAGATGGATGGGAGGATGGATGGATGGATGGATGGATGGATGAATGGATGAGTAGATGGATGGGTGGATGGATAGATGGATGGGTGGATGGATGGATGGATGGATGGGAGGATGGATGGGAGAATGGGTAAATGGATGGATGGGTGGATGGATGGATGGATGAGTGGATGGATGGATGGATAGATGGGTGGGAGGATGGATGGATGAATGGCTGGATGGATGGATGGGAGAATGGGTAGATGGATGGATGGGTGGATGGATGGATGAGTGGATGGATGGATAGATGGATGGATGGATGGATGGATGGATGGATGGATAGATGGATGGGAGAATGGGTAGATGGATGGATGGATGGATGGATGGGTGGATGGGTGATTGGATGGATGGGAGGATGGATGGATAAGTGGCTGGATGGATGGGAGAATGGCTGGATGGATAGATGGGTGGATGGATGGATGAGTAGATGGATGGATGGGTGGATGATGAATGGATGGATGGATGAATGGCTGGATGGCTGGATGGGAGAATGGGTGGATGGATGGATGGATGAATGGGTGGATGATGAATGGATGGATGAGTAGATGGATGGATGGATGGATGAGTGGATGGGTGGATGGATAGATAGATGGATGAGTGGATGGATGGATGGATGGATGGATGGATAGATGGATGGATGGGAGGATGGGTGGATGGATGGATGGATGGACATGGAGATGGAGAGTTGGATGAGTGCATGTATGGATATACAGTGTATTAAAATATAAAGGACCATCAGCAGTGTTATTGTCTTCCTATGAAGGGCCACTCAAGGCACTCAAAGTCAGAATTAGCTGAGGAGAACTGAACTTTTCCAGCACTTTCCCCCAGGCCCTCATGCCCACTCCCTATTTCACATACCCTGGACCTACCGGTAGGACCAACATTTTCCTTTAGTTGCTTGGCTGGTCCTGACACAGTGGACCAAGACAATCTTGGTCCAAATGTTGGCCCCGCTTCCTAACCCCCCTGATCATTTGCCTTCTCATCTACAAAATGGGGATAACAGCGCCACCTCTAGGCTGCAATGAGGAGTCGGTGAGAAGACCATGTGTGAAAGCCCCCAGGACTGTGTGTAGCTCCTAGTCCGTCCTCTACAAATGCCAGCCCCCCTCGGTTCTTGCCCGCTCGGCCACAGCTGGGCATGCACGGGCTGTGGCCAGGCAGCAGCCAACACACGGATATAAAAGGAGCCCCAGGTCGGAAGAGCCCGTCTGTGGCCCGCCATCCATCCTGCTGTGCAAAGCTATCTTGAGCCATTGCTCCTTGGAGCCAGCACAGGGATTACGGAAGGACCACAGGAAACTGAGCAAACTAAGATTGCTTCCTCCTCCTCTCTCGTGCCACGGGAGCTGGCAGGGTGTGGCAGCAGCCGGGGGCCTCCGGAGTCTGCAAGTTCAGAGTGGATGGCTGGCCCAGCAGGCAGGGCCGGGGCCAGCCCAGGGTCACCACTTCCCATCCCACAGCTTCCGGTGCCCACCTGCACACAGACAGGTCAGCCCAGCAGGGTCAACCTTTTCACCCCCAGGGCCTTTGCACAGGCTTTTCTCCTTGGCTTATCTATCCCATCCCTCCCTCATCCTTTGAGACTGCTCCCAAATGTCAAACACTCCAGGAAATTCTTCCTGGCCCCCACCCTGGTCCAACCACCTGCGGGACCCGGACATTCTGCATTTACCGCACATGTCACACTGCCTTGCCAGCTCTGTCTCCCCACTAGACTGTTTCTTGAAATTAGAGATGGTGTTTCACGGACACCTGCAGCACTGGTGCATAAAACAGCGCCTGGCATATAATCAGTTCGTTCATTCTTTTCTTTCTGAACGTTTATTCTGATGCATCCAAGTGGTCCTCGGTCTATTGTGGGTGTGTGACCGTGCAATGATAAACCAACGTCTTCGGCTTATCCTTGGTCCTGTGTTTCAAAGCACTTGAACTCCACTCGGTCAAACACACTGACTTGTGGCTCTGAGAATTATTGACTGTGTGTCCTCGGGTAAATTACTGAGCCCTCATGAGCCTAAGTCGCCTTACCTGTCACCCACCGATTCAACAAACGTTTATGGAAAAGCTGCTGGAGGTCTGTCCCAGATGCTGCGGGAAGGGACAAAGTCCCCTGCAATCCGGTGGCACAGCGGGAGCCAGAACTCACGTTGCTCATCTACCTGGCTTCCTCCATGGGGAGGCCATCCGCAGGTGCCGCCGTGGCTGTCCTTCCTCCCCCGCAGCGGCTGGGACGCCAGGCAGGGCCTGGACCATCCCCAACTCTGCACTCTTCTCCTGAGACACTTCATAATCACACTTCATTCTGAGTTTGATAAATAAAGGTAATTGTGGGGCAATTAGACTCTCTTCTCTTCCAACATCTTAATTGGAGCAAGACGCATGAGTCTTTCTTGTACATCATTTTGCCAGGCGCGTCTGGGCCTCCTCATCCACCGTAGGAAGAGTGATGGCTCAGAACCCACTGCTGTGACACGCCTGGAAGCCAGCAAGCAGCTCCTGTGCGGCCCCCGACTAATCGCTGTGGATGTCTCCTGTCACATGCCGGGAGGGTCCCCCAAGTAGATCATGGCCTTGTAATCGCCGTCATCAATCACGTGGCGGTGGTGATCTTCACAGCACCTGTGCGAGTGAGAAGCACGTGACTTCAGGAATCTGAAGATCCAAGTTCAAATCCCAGCTCCATTGCCAATTTGCTTTGTGACCCCGGACAAACTGCTTAACCTCTCTGAGCTTCAGTTGCCCCAGAGAGGGACGATCATCCTTAAGACTATCAAGTAAGGCAACGATTCCTAAAAGACGGGGCAGGTAGCACCTGTGTAGCCATCTACCCACCCCCACCCCCACCCCTTCCCCTCCCCGCCAGCCTCCATCTGCAAAAACTGGCCGAGGAAAACCTGACCAAAGAGAGGGAAGGACAAACATGAGGCCTTTCCCTCGGGATCGGCAGCTCAAAACCGCACGCTATTGTTCAGATGCACAGAGGAAAAGTAAATATAGCTTCCTTCTAGCTCTCACAAATGATCTCATCTCACGCTCACCTACTCATCCCACTGATGGTAGAGGCGGGGTGGAGGGCTCTTAATTGGCAAATTCATTACCAATGAGATCCGAGTCTGTCCCTCTTCAGTTGAACATGGTCTCTCTGGGGTTAACTCTGTTGCCTTGGGGTGAACGCTCAATGTTTCAAGGTTTCCCCCTTTCCCACTTCTCCTTCCAAATACGGCGACAGGGGCTAGAGGTGGGTGGGGAGAATCCGACCGAGCTTCCCGGAAGCAGTGGGGTGAGGTCTCCCGTCTGTGCGTGGCCCGCCCAGTCCACACACGGGCAATCCATTCAAAGCACCTCGTCCTACAAGAGAGCGTCCTACGCTCTCTTGATCCTCAGGGGACAGGCTGGAATTCTAGACCTCCTGGTGACGCAGGCAGGTGGCGGGCCCCAGCAAGGTCAGACACCCCTCCTGCCAGCGTCCTGTTCCCACGCCCACATCCTACCTCCTTCCCCACATTGCATAAGTGGCAGAGTTGGACCATCGGCACTGATGCCCTAGGACCCCGTGTAGGGTTTGGGGGATCTGTGGTCTCATCCCCACCAGAAGCTGATGCCCAGGAGGGCGGGCCCCTGGGTGTCTCCTTAGGCCCCAGGCCATGTCCTCCTCCTGGTCCCTGCTGGTCAGAATCCCTGCTTTGCCACCCCCCCACCCCAGGTGGCTGAGCCTCCCCGTCCTCTGCCTGTCTGGCCAGAATTTCCCTCTTCCTCTCCTTCCATCTCCCTGTGCTCCTCCTGTGATCTCCCAGACAGCCAGGCTGGGCTCTTGATATGCAAAGAGGACTTTAGGGACTTACAAAGCCTTCCCCTCTCTCAACAAAGCCCGGCTTTCAAGACCATTATCTGGCTGAAGACTGCAGGATCCTATTCAGTCAAAAGCCGAACATCAATTCTCCTCTTTTGTGCTCCCGATCCTCAATCCCATTCCTAAAACCCTGGACGCCTCTGGCTGAAAAGGAAGAAAGTCACATGAAAGCAGTTAAGAAACACACCGGTACATTCAAAACCGGTATCATCCCTGTTACACCAGATTTCCCGGGTGTCAGAGCGAAAAGAGCCCTGGGGAGAGCTTCTCCCACCCGCAGAGAGACCCAGAGAGGGGCCAAGGCTTGCCTCAGGCCGCACAGCAGGGCCCCAGCAGGGCAAAGGCTCCGTTAGGCAAAGGGTGCTGGGACTTTCCTCTCTTGGGCACCCTATGCCTCAGCCCTTTTCAGCCTGCCCCGCTCACCAAGACACCCCCACCCCCGGCCCAGGGTTCAGACGCACCGGCTGGGACCTGTCCTCCCAGGACATCACACTGGAAGCACCCTGGGTCACAGCGATGCTCGGCCTTCTGACCCTGTCCAGTCCCCGTGCGTCCCCCTACCTGGGCCCGGCTCCCCCTGCCCGCACCTGCGCTCTGGGTTGCTTGCTACCTGTGGCGGAGTCCCTCTGTGGCTGCCGGCCTCCTCCTCCGTGCAAGGCACTGTGGGCCCTCTTTATCCTCGACGTGAAGCCACCACCTTGTCGCTGAGCCTCAGTTTCCCCACCTTTACATAGAATGTGATGAAACGGTGGCTTTTACACCATTTTAGCAATGGAAAAACAGCTGTTCTCTTTTAAGCAGGGAGATGGGGTCCTCCTTCCACAGGGCCTGGAAATTTGAGGGTTATGTATGTATAAATATACATAAATACACACACACACACTCAATTGATGCTAGCAGGCCAGGTCCAGAGACCCAGAGGGGGTCCCACAGGACCAGCCAAGAGGGCCGTCAGCTTCACACAGGATGGAGTGGCTCAAATGTGAGCCAGCAGGAGGTGAAAGCAGAGTTTACTGAAGAGAGAGAGAGAGAGAGAGAGAGAGAGAGAGAGAGAGAGAATAGATACAGAGGGACTGAGTGTCCAGGAGACTCAGAAAGGAGAGAAGAGAGCTTCGTCTTTGCTGGGCGTCTGGGGTTTTTATTGACGATTGTGGTCTGGTGCACGTGTCCTGTGGGGCATCCAGGAAGTGGGCCGATCAAGGGCCGGGGTCCGAGTGTCCTTCACTGACGCCCTGAAGCCCAGGGTCTTGGCGTCAGGGTGTCTGGAGTCAGTGGTCTTGGAGAATGTTTAGGACGACCCTGCCCGGTCACCCCTTAGATTATCTGTGGTGCTGGAAGTGTCCAAAGGAATCATTAACTCCTTGACCTTTACGAGGACAGGCATTAAGGTGTGTGTAAGGCAGGCGTGCAGGTCCCAGCAAGAACGGAAGTGGGAAAAGAAGCAAAGGCAAAAAACAAAACAAAACCAAACAAAACCACGGCTTTTCTCCACAGGGTCCCTCCAGTTTTCCTGCCTCCCACTGGTTTTGCAGGTGTCCCGGAGCCTAGATGCAACACAAAAACTTGAACATCACTGAACTGGATATTTCTTCAGCGTCCTTTCACCTCTAGACACAAGTCAGGACTACGCTGAGCTGCGAGGAACAGAATCAAAAAGCAAAACAAGACAAAACACTGGGCTGGGGCTTCAATCACAGAGGGATTGTCCTCCTCCCCTACCAAGAAGACCGGACCCTCATGACCACAAAATGGCTGCTTCCACTCCGGCATCCTGTCTGTGCTCCGAGCAGGAAGAGAGGGACTGGCAAAGAGCTAGAAGCCCATACCAGTTGGGTGACCTCCCTTTAAAGACTCTGCTGGAAGCCTCACCCCGTGAATCTGCTTATATTTCATGGGCCAGAATGGGTCACGCAGCATCCCAACGCACCAGGGAGAATGGGAAAAATAGTTTTGGGTTTTTTAATCTGGGCCCGTCGCCACCGTGAAGAAAGCCTGGGTCCGATGAGTAAAGCTGATGAAGAGGGTTGTGGGCAACTATAAAGGTGTCAGCCAGTCCCAGCCTGCCATTAACATGCGTGCTCTGGGACACACTCCCTCTCCGCCCCAGGCCTCAGTGTCCCCACTTCAAAACTGGGAGAATTGGGCCCAGATGCTATCGGGCCGTCTCCAGCTCTGATTGCTTGGGTGTAAATCCTGCCTCCACTACCTCCTGGCTGTGTGACCTGGGGCAGGACATCTGACAGCTCTGTTTCTCGGGTGCGCTATAAAATACGAACAATCGTGGCATCTAGTTCATAGGGTTGTGAGGACCGAACGAGTTCTGTGTAGGTGGTAATCCGACAGGAAGCCAGAGAAAACACTCATTATATAACGCTGACGCGGCTGCTGCTGAGCTCCCAGGAGTTCTACCCCTGCTTAGCCCTGGGTGCTGTGTGACCTAGAGCAGGCCCCTTTCCCTCTCTGAGCCTCAGCCGCTCATCTCATGAAATGAGAGGCCAGATGCTGTTTGGGGCCCTAGCGGCTCTGAGAGTTGCTCTCAGAAGCCAGGCCGGGCTGTTGACAGGACAGCAGCTCTCTTCCTGGGCTTGAGGGCAGGCGAGGTGGGGGGCGGGGGTGTTGGAGAGGAAGGGGTCAGCTGGTTTCCTGTGGCCGGGGCGGTGACCTGGGCAGCATGGACTTCCTGTTTCCCAGGGGGAATCCGGGACTGCTGTAGTCCAAAACCGTCGCTGGGGCAACCTTCCCTGCGTCATCTCCCCGGTCAGCGTGTGCTTGAGGGAGGCGCTCGCAACAATGGCCCTTTGTGTCCACAGCTCTGCTGGCCCCGGCCCGAGGAGTCTCGTGCCCGCCCATTTTCCAGATAAGAAAGCTGTGGCATAGGTAGGTAAAGTCACTTGCCCACAGTCACAAGGCTGGTGAGAATTAAGGCAGGAATTGGGACCTGAGTCTTCTGAAAACATCCACGGCCCTTAGCACCAGACTGTCCTTTGGGGCGCCCCGGACCCTGAAAGAGCCTAGAGCTTGACCCTCCAGTGGCCCGAGGACCTAGGACGTGACCCTCAAGAGGAGCGGGTAGGGGCGCCTGGGTGGCTCAGTCGGTTGAGCGTCTGACTTCAGCTCAGGTCGCGATCTCGCAGCGCATGAGTTCGAGCCCCGCATCGGGTTCGCTGCTGTCAGCCCGCTTGGGATCCTCTGTCCCCCTCTCTCTGCCCCTCCCCTGCTTGCGCTCTCCCCAAAATAAATAAATATTACCAAAAAAAAAAAAAAGACAGAGAGAGAGAGAGGAGGGGATAGGCGTGGAAGTGACCCGAGACAAAGCTGTAAGACAAGGGAGTCCTGCCCCCACCCCTGGCCTGAACCAAGCTTCCAGAACAGGACAGGTAATAGTAACGGATAAAAGCGCGCCTACTGAGCAGTTCCAATGCGCCAGGTGCTGTGTTAAGCCTTCAGTGTGGATTAATCTGTTTGCTCTGACAAGCAACCCGAAGAGGCGAGTATGGTTATTATCCCCATTTCATAGATCAGAAAACTGAGGTTGCTGAGACTTACCTGCCAAGTGCGGGAGCTGGGCTGGGAACACACACCTAGGTCCAGAACAATCCCCGTGCACCCGGGAGGGGCTGAGGGAGCCCCAGCGCTGGACAGCTCGGGATCTGTGACATCCGAGGGCTGACCTCGAAGGCCACTCAGGCAGGAGGGCATCTCAACGGAGCCAGTGTGGGGTAGCCACAGCCCAGAGGGCAGGCCCTCAGCCCCAGTTCCTGGCACTAGGCCTGCCCTTTCTCCCCAACCTGGACACACTCCCACTTAGGGGGTCCGCAAATGACTGAGGTTCCTGTCCTGCTACCCTCAGTAGAAAGAAGTCAGTGACAAAAAAGAAAGTTACACTTCTTATAAACTAGCTCTGTGACTTCATACCTGATACTCTCTCATCAAACCCATTACACAGATGCGCAAACTGAGACTTTAGATAAGTAATAAAGATGTGCATTCCAGCCAATGAGCTCACAGGCTCCCTGGGTCAGTTTGGGCAGACCTGGATGGACAGTGGGACAAGCTGGGGCTGGAGACTCTGACAGTTCCTAGGTTCAAATCCTATCTCTGCCACATGGTTGCTGTGCGACCTTAAGCAAACGGCCTCTCTGACATCAGTTTGATAATAGCCTCCTTCATTAATTTGTGCCACATACACTTATTGAGTACCTACTGTGTGCCAGCCGCTGTGCTAAGAACCAGGGATTCAGAGCGAATGCACCTTTTAGGGGACGTCAGGATCCACCTGACAAGTGATGGACCGGTCCCCTTTCCTTCCCCACCCCTGAGTGTACCCCATAGCACCTGACTCCGGGCCCTGCCTCTGCATGTACAATGACATAAATATCTCTCACGGCAGTTCGCAGATGCTCTCACTGGAGTCTGAGGTGGGTGGTGCCCGAGACAGCTGGGCGAGAATCCCTCTTCCGAGGCCCCATTACCTTTGTGTTTTCCAGAACTATCGACTTTGCACGGCCACCTGCTGTCCCGCTGGCAGAGGTGTGGCCACATGGCTGGGAATGGAAGTCGCTGGGTGGGGCTGGCTCTCAGCCACTGCTTGGGCATAAGAAAACACTCCCATCTGGGGAGGGGAAGCCCCTGGAATCCATTCCAGCCAGCCTGCCCCGGGGCCATGGGCTCCCAGCCTTCCTTCCGGAGGGTAGCCCCATGCAGAGCCAGCCCTGGGCGGCAGGGTCACGGGAGGGCTCCAGATAGGTGTGTGTATGCGTGTGTGTGTGTGTGTGTGTGTGTGTGTGTGTGTAACTGCATGTCTATGTCTGTATGTATCTGAACCTCTGTGTGGGTCTGTGTGCATGTGTCTGTGTGTGTATATCTCAAGGTTACCAAGCCCCAGAGGGGAGTAGTGCCCCAAGACCATCCCAAATGCACTGAGGCAGACACACAAAACCTCTACACAGACCCACTACGTGCCCACAGTCTTATACACACATAGGTGTACGTATACGCACGGGCACACACCCATAACCACAGACACACACAAACAAACATTTCTTCACCCAGGGACAAATACAAAGACACATTCGGACACCCAAGGGCTGGCCGGACCAAAGCCTAGGGGAGAGTGCTAACGCAGAGAGGACAGAGACGCGCCTTCAAAAGGCTCATGGCTAAGGGGACCCTGTGGGTCCCTCTCCGGAGCACAGGGTAAGCCGGGGGTGGGGGAGAGCACGGGGCCCGGAGGAGAGAAGGCCCAGCTCTGTAGACTGGGGTGCAGTCAAGGAGGGCTTCTCGGAGGAAGTGACAGAGCGAGCTTTGGAAAGAGTAGCCTGGCATCCCTCAGTCCATCCATTCTCAGAGGAATCGGTGTGGTGTGCTCTTTCCTAACAATTAAGTAAGACACCGGGAGTCCAGAAGCTGGAAGGGGGGCTTGGCGGTGCATTTTGGGGTGTACTCATTGCCGGGTGAGAGGCGCAGGAAGATCTTACCTCAAACATCCATCAGCCTCTCCTCCGGCTAGGCCTCCCCCCTCCCCTGCCACCAGTCATTGTCCTACCTCCTCCCAGAGGTCTCCTTCCCCCCCCACCCCCCATGTCTGGGGCTATCACTGTCCACCCACAGATCGTGTCCCTGGCCTCCAGGTAACAGAAAAACGCTTTCCTCCTTAGGGGAGTTTCCTCTTCTTTACTCCATGTGGGGGGCACAATCCCAAGGACCCAGCCCCTTGGCTCCAGGCTACATGAAAGACCCAGACCTGGCCATTAAGCACCACATCTCCTGGCCAGTGATTGGCCACAGATGGTCAGGTGACCCTGGCCCAGCCAATCAGTCTCCTTCCCTGGGATTTTTGTGTGACCGCTGGAAAGGAGATGCTCTCAGTCTCCTTCCTGCCTCACAACCTAAAAGGCTGTGACTCCCAGCTACCTGTGGGAGTCACAGTGTGCTGTGTG
This sequence comes from Lynx canadensis, assembly GCF_007474595.2. Classification (NCBI taxonomy): domain Eukaryota; kingdom Metazoa; phylum Chordata; class Mammalia; order Carnivora; family Felidae; genus Lynx; species Lynx canadensis. The sequence goes on from NC_044310.1 coordinate 22,949,438, forward strand.
GAGGAAAGCTATCTGGAATGGAAAAGAAAGAGCCCAGCAGGGCCAGGCAGAGTGGAGAGAAGGACAGCCCCCACCACTTTGTCAGAGTCTGATCCAGGAGCGTCCTGCTCAGCGATGACGGCCAACAAAGCCCCTAATTCTGGGTTCTGACTGGGTGTCTGCTCCCTGCAGGGAGAGGAGCCCAAGTAGCCCAGCTGCCCTTCTCTTCCTTTCTGTCATCTGTCCTCACCCCCTGTTGCCATCTCCCACACATTCACATAGACATGGCCCCACCCACCTCCCCCTCCTCCCCAAATCCATCATCTCAAGCCCCTTGCCTCCCACCCTCAGCCTTGCATTGCTGACCCTCCCCAGAGGGGGCTGCCCTGGGGCTCCCACGGCCAGATCTTGCAGGACTGATGTTCCAGGCCCCGGGTGAGCAACCCGGCCCTCCCTGTTAGCAGGGCCCATAGAGCAGACCTGCCCCTGGTCAGGCCTGGGTATCTCTGCCCTCTTCTAAGGCATCAACACCCTCTCTGGTCTTCAGGCCTCCCGTCTCTCTCTCCCCTCCAACCCACCATGCACTCTGCAGCCACATCTCCCAAAAATGCAAATCTGACAATGTCACTCCCCATCCGACAGAACTCTGGCCACTGTCTGTGCCCTCAGGGGTGACAGCCGTTAGCCTGCCTATCAGCTAGGTTACGGGTTTAGCCTCTCGGACACCGAAGAACACTAAACAAGAGAGAAGTTTATCTGACCCTCATAGAAGAATTCACACATAAAAGCATCCAGTGGCTGGCGCCTCTCGGCATCAGGCGCACACATTCCTTCTGTCTTGTTCCATCATTCCTGGGCTGTTTTCCATGATCACCTTCCGGCCAATGGAATAGGGGAGCAGGTAGAGGAGAGGGCACACCACCGCCCTTTACAGGAACCTCCCTGAACCCGCTATACTTCTGCTCGCACCCTATTGGCCACATTAGTCACATGACCCCCAGACAGAAGGGAGGCTGGGAAGTGTAGTCTGTATTCCAAGCCGCCGTGTGGTTACTGTGGGAGGGTGAGTGGATTTCGGGGGTCGGCCACGCTCTCCGCCGCAGCCTGGCATTCAGGGCCCTTCTCGGCCAGCCTCGTCCTGGGGATGCGCACTTTTGCGCATGCTCTGCCTTCGCCCGCCTCCCTTTTTCTGCCTCCAGCTCCGAGAAGCCTTCCCGGACCAGCGCCGCTCCGGCCCCGGATGAAGCGTCTCCATGCCCACTGTTGACACGGTGCTGTGTGGGGACGTCCGTCTCCCGCCCCAGGCTGGGAGCAAGTCCAGGGCGGGGACCACAACTGACTCCATTCTGTGTCCCCACACCAAACCTGCAACGGGCTGGGCAGCGGGGAGCACGGAATGAGGGCCCGACTGAGCAAGGGAACTGTCGAAATCGGAAATTCTCAGCTGGGGCATGACCATTGACTGAACGATGGCGGGCCCTGAATGTGACTGAGCTGATCAGGCAGGCGAGAGACATCTCTGGGGACCCCGCCTCCGTCGGTGCCGTTCCCCGCCCCCCCCAGTAGCTGGCCTGTACCATCAGATGCGTAAACCTGACCCCCCGGGAACTGTGTCTAAAGGCGCTGACGTTTTGGTCCCAAGGAGGGTGGGGACAATGTTGGTGCATTGGGGGGGGGGGGGGGTCGCGGCCTCCGCTCTGTATGGCATGTGGCATGAAGAGCCTGTGCCCAGGGGTAAGCCTGACCGAGGGGCCTGTAGCGATGACGGGTCAGGAGAAAACTACCCACAAGCCCCCACTCACAGAGCCCTCGGCCGGGTGGGCTACAGAAAGAACAACAAAAGGTTTGGGAACTACACCTTCATCCTGACCCCTGGGGCGAGAGGGGCCCACTGGAGGCAGAAGACATTGTGACATGGACGGCACGTTACTTCAAGTGCTCTGTGCCTCAGTTTCCCCCCTGCAGAGGGGATAACAGCAGTGCCTTCCTTATGGGGTCATAGTGAAGATTAAGGGGTTAATCCGCGCTCGGCGCCACCCCAGGACTCGTCCGTTCCAAGTGCCCACAGAGAGCGCAGAGGGGCGATGAAAATACACCGGCTCTGGGCTCAGACCGGCCTGAGAGGGCGTCCCAGTTCCCCTCGCTGAGCCTCAGTTTTCTCATCTGTGAAGTGGGGGTGCCGACACCGCCGGACCTCGGGGGGCCCGGAGAGCTTCACTGAGACAAGGGTGTGGCGGGCTTGGTACCGGGGAGCCCTCTCTTCATCCCCCAAGACAGGGGCGGGAGGGACGGGGCAGAGATGCCTCCCAGCTCCCCCTGCTGTAGACACAGCCTGGGGAGGGGGAGGCCGCCTGGCGAATAATCTTGTTAATGGTAATCATCACCCTGATGCTCGTTAATATGATAACACTGGGCTCCCAGCCGCTGCCTGGCTCAGTGCTGCTCCGCGCCTCCTCTCCGCCTGGCAGGGGCTCCGTAAACACTCATTACGCTCCGTCCCCCGGGGAGGCCGCCAGGAGAAGCCGCTATTCCGGGCCCACAGACCAACTCCAGGCCTCCGGCTCTGCTGGTAACCGGCATCCCCACACTCGCTCCCGCACGTGCGCGTGCGCACACCCTCGCAGTCACGGACACACTCATCCACCCTGTCACGCACACCGAGGGCACACGCTCACACACTCAGACATGCACACGCATGGGGGCCGCACGCGTAGGCGCGCACACACACACTGGGGACATACACATTCACACGCACGCAGGCGCGCGCATACTCACGCACTGGGGACACACACACACACACACACTCAGTCACACACAGCTGTGCAGCACTTTCCAGTCTCCTCGCTGACCACGGCTAATTGCTCACGATGATGGAGGCTTACTGTCCTGCCCATCTTGCAACTGAGGAAACGGAGGCACCCCGGGGGTTATAGTCACCAGCCCATCAAGCGGGGACCGCTGGGTCCTGAGTGCAGGGGAGCCTGCATGTGACCCTAACCCGCCTCAGAGGATATCAGCTCATTCAGTCCCCATGGCAGTTCTGGGTCCTGTTGTCCCCATCGCACTCATGAGGAAATGGGCTCAGAGAAGTGATATCATCTGCCTAGGAACACACAGCCAAGATCCATGCGCTACCTGACTTCAGAGCCTTCCCCCTCCCCTTAAAGGGGAAGAAACTGGGGCCCCGGGAGATTAAGCCACCCCGGGGATCGACACTGAGAGCCAGGGCCAGCTCAAAGGCCTGCAGTCCTGGGCACCCGCCTCCCGCCCTCCCCCCAACAATGACCCTCTTACTCAGAGACCTTCTTCCGGAGCCAGAACCAGCCGGCTGGGCCGCAGGGGGATTCGGCATCACCGTGTTTCAGCCTCCCCCTCCAGCCCCAGGGTTCCTCCAGGCCGCTGCAATTCTGTGTTGCCAGCCCTGGCTGCTTGTCCCTGGGCCAGTCGCATCCCATCACCTCTCCGGGCCTGAGCTTCCTCAAGACAAAGACCACAGCTGACACTCGGGGGCGTTCATGACATCCCAGGATTGTTCTATGAGCTTCCATGTAAGGGTTCACTTTACCCTCATTCTTGCCCTGAAAGGAAGGTAGGAAAAGAGTCTATGGCTTTTAAGATTCTGTTATTCTACGGGATTCTGTGATTCCCACGGGGTCTGTTGTGAAAGATCCTAAAAAGACTCCATTATTCTGGGAGACTCGGGTGCTGGAAGGTTTCATCCACTGGCCTGAGGATCACAGAGTTAAAGGATGTCATGAATTGGTGATTCGTGGAGCCCCACGAGCCTCGAGGGCAAGAGGCAATTTGTTAGCCCTCAGCCAGCCTCGAAGGCCACCGTGTGTCCACCCCCTTACCCCGCCCCCTCCCTCAGCTATGACATCGGAGCCACAGCCAAGGCAGAACAGCCTGTCTCTATGACATGGCTCTGAGGCCAGGGCCAGCGAGGACTGTGGGGGCCGCCGGCGTGCGGGGCGGATCACTTGCACACAAAGGGCTCCATGGACCCGCCTCCGCTGCCCTGGCCGAGCCTCACACACAATGGAAGGACCTTTCGAGGCCGCACCGAGCCTGCCCCCTCTCTCAGCCAGAGACACCCAGAAATGCCGCTGAGTTCAGTCCCCGAGCAGGCCGCCTCCCTGCTCAGAAGGGCCCCTGCCAGGAGGCGGGGAGGACAGAGAAGAGAAAAGCAGGTGCCTCTTCCCTCTTCTTAGCCGTTCTGACATCTCTACCTGTGCTCCTACAGTTCCCCTGCCTGGCACACCCCTCTCCCCTCCCGCTCTCTCTGTAAATCCTTCCAGGCCCAGCTCAGGTCCCACCTCCTCCAGGAAAACCTGCCTGGTTACTCTAACCCTCACAGATTTCCTCCCTCACCTAAGTCGTGTGTGTTGCATGACGTTGGGTGCTAACGTGTGGCCCCAAGATTCCAGAGTTACCCTCCTTGCTATCACCAGAGCAATTTTTCTGGACCACAAAGGTGACCTTGTCCCTCTCTTTCTGTGGATCTTGACTCTCCAGCGTGGTATTCAAACCCGTTCCCAACTCTAAACCCATCCTTTTTATCTGTCTTTATTTCCTGCCTTGGATCCATGCACTAAGCCTTGGCCAGATGAAGTAAGGATCCACCTCCCAGACTACGCAGTCACAGGGGAAGCCTTTCTAAGGCTGGGGCAGCTGGGACCCTGCTCGATGCCAAGAAACAGATGTTGAGGGTCCCCTCCCCTACCTCATCCTACACATACACATACGCACGCGCACACACACGCACACACGCATGCATTCACGCACGCACGAACACATGCACACACCAAGCTGCCCCCAGGGAGCCCCCTGGGATTTGCAGCCTTAGAGTGTGTGTTAGTACCACGGACAGCACCGGAAAGGGGTTCGGGGGGGACGGGCACTGGGTGCTACTAAAATCCACCCATATACACACGTCCTGGGACGCTCATGGATTTCATACAGCAGGCATTTGTTGAACACCACCCTCATGCCCCACCCCTGCGAGGTGTTATGGAAAATACCAGAAGGAAAGACATTGACTGTCACTGTCCCCAAGGGACTTACAATCTGGTTGGGGAATTGATTGTCTTGCCAGCAATTTCCCACCCACCTGCCCCTAAGCTACCAAAGCCACGTTTACAAAACTGCAAATCTGACCATATATCGCTCCCTAAAAAGTTGCACAGCAACCCCCCACATTGCTTATACGAGAAACCCTCACCACCCCCCATGAACCCAACACTCCAGACCCACTTGATTTCCACCAGTCCCCAAATAACCTGGGGTGCCTTTTGCACCCTTTCCTCCTCGTTTAAGGATTGTTTCCCCTCTTCACAGGGAACTCCTACACAGCCTTCAAAACTCAAATATTTTCTTCTGGAAGCCCCAAAGTTAATTGTCCCCTCCTCTGTACTCCCAGAGGCTTGGTGCATATCCATATCAGCAGGCGGCATTGAACTCTGACTTGGCGTGTGCCGGTCCCACACAGAAGCTAGCTACCTTTGTCTGGGCCGGTGAGAACAGGCGCGGCGATTGCGAGAAGGGCGGGGGCTTTCTAAGAACCTCAGTTGATCAACCAAGGCTCCAACAGTGCTCATATTTGACAACTTCAGATTTACTGGGAAGCCTAAAAATAATGCCAAAGCTGTGCTTTTTATATCCCTCTTTCACTGAAGAAACCTGCCTGCCTCGTCTTTGGGAAGAGGGAGCCTTAATTATTATATAGACCATATGCCCAATAACTGATAGAATATGGTTAAATAAAACATAGCCTCTAACGGATCGAATGCAGACATGAGGCTCAGCCCCGTCCCTCCCACATCGTGGGGATTCTCAGGCATCTGATTCCAGATCTAGCTTCTCTACCTCAGCCTGTGAGTCTCCCAAGGGCCAGGACTGTGGGTCTTTTAATTCCATATCCCTGGTACCCAGCACAGTGGCTGGGACACAGTAGGCATCTCCCAATATTGGGTGAATGACTAACAGACTGGGACAAGTCACGTGGGCTCCAGGTCAGATGTCCTAGGTTCAAATCTTCATTTCATCATGTATTAGCTGTGTAATTTCAGACACATTTTTTCAAAAAAAATTTTTTTAATGTTTTTATTTATTTTTGAGACAGAGAGAGGCAGAGCATGAGCAGGGGAGAGGCAGAGAGAGGGGGAGACACAGAATCTGAGGCAGGCTTCAGGCTCTGAGCTGTCAGCACAGAGCCTGATGCGGGGCTTGAACTCACGGAGTGTGAGATCATGACCTGAGCTGAAGTCAGACGCTTAACTGACTGAGCCACCCAGGTGCCCCACAGACACTTTTTTTTTTTAAGTTTATTTATTTTGAGAAGAGAGGGTGGAGGGAGAGAGAGAGAGAGAGAGAGAGAGAGAATCCCAAGCAGGCTCTGCACTGTTAGCATAGAGCCCGACGCAGAACTCAATTTCACAAACCATGAGATCGTGACCTGAGCTGAGATCAAGAGTCAGAAGCTCAACCCCCTGAACCACCCAGGAGCCCCTGAGACACATGTTAAAGGGGTCTCGGTGTTCTCATCTGTAAAATGGGCATATTAACAGTATATACCTCATGGGGTTACTTCTGATGTCTAAATGAAACCCTATAGAAAGGAACAGGCATAGAGTCTGGCTAATTGTAAGTGTCCAATAAAGGGTCATTGTTTTTATCACTACCGTAGCGTTAAATTGGATGGTTTCTACATACGCCCATTGGAATTACGAGAAAAGAGAGAGCACCGTGCCGTGGGGTAATTCAAGATGACTACTGGCTAATACCCATGAAGCATTCTCTACGTACCGTGCATCAACTTAACTAAACCTCAGGACCCTTCTATGAGGTGGGTACTGTGATTATCCCTATTTTATCCCCATAAGGAAACTGAGGCACAAGAGATTAAATAACTTGCCTGAGATTACTTAGCCAATAAGTTGAGGAGGCAGGACTCAAACCAGGGCAGTGAGGCCCCAGTCTGTTAACCTCAAGAAAGCTGGGGGCTGGGCTGGGCCTTGAAGGTCAAGCCGCGAGGCAGAGCCACCTATGGTGGGAAGAAGGACCGAGAACTTTTCTGTTCACACCCTTGCCAACAGCCAACCCACTGGCTCTCCCTCGAGCCTGGGTCCCTCCCCCTCGTTCACCCGATGGCCTCCCTCAGGCCTTCCCTGCTCTCCATCCTCTTCTCTTCCAGGCCTATTTCCTCCTGGCCTCCTGGCCTCCTATTCTTACCAGTCCCAACGACTAATGCTGCCTGGGGGTTCCTGGGAAGGCGTCGTGGAGCGGCTTTGAAGGACCCATAGGAGTTTGCCGGGAGAGCGGGGGAGTCAAGGTCGCCTGTACAGTTTTATTACCTACGCCCTCAGTCTTCTCGGAGTCTATAGGCCTCAGTTTCCCCATCTGTAAGCATGAAAGTAATGAGTACCTACCACGTCTCATGATTTTTGTAAAGATTAAATATATCACTCCGCTGAGGCTGCCATAATGAAATCCGACAGACTGGGTTTACTGTCTTAGACAAGGGACGTTTGTTCCCTCAGAGTCCGGGGGGCTGGCAGTCTGAGAGGAGGGTGGCCACACGGCCGGCTTCTACTGAGAGCCCTCTTCCTGCCTTGCTGTGTCCTCACATGGCCTTCCTCTGTGCTCACACAGAGAGAGTGCTCAAACGCTCTCATGTCTCTTACAAGGTAAAGACACTAATCCTATTGGGTAAGTGTCCCAGGGCCCCAGTCTTATGACCTCACTTAACCTTTATTACTTCCTTAGAAGCCCTGTCTCTAAGTACAGTCACATCGGGGGTTAAGGCTTCAAAATATGAATTGTGGGGGAGACGATTCAGTCCATAGCAGAAAATGGGCTCATATGTCAAAAACGATGCTATTTTAAATAAACACCTATATAGTACTGACCACGTGCCGGGCCCTGTTCTAAATGCACGCGTATTAAAAAGCACTTAGGGGGCGCCTGGGTGGCTCAGTCAGCTGTCTGGCTCTTGATTTCAACTCAGGTCATGATCTCAGGGTCGTGGGATCGAGCCCTGCGTCAGGCTCTGCACAGATCATGGAACCTGCTTAAGATTCTCTCTCTCTCTTCCTCTGTCCTTCTCCCCCACTCACACTCTCTCTAAAAATAAAAATTAAAAAAAAAAATTTTTTTTTCAAGTTTAAAGCGCTTAGGATGTTGTGAGTGCAGTCCATGCAGTCCGTGGTGAGTGCTGTTCCTGGGAAGACCATCCCCGTTGCTGTTGGGCACCTGCTGTGTGCTGGGCATCGTGCTGGGCACATGGCTCTGCCTTGCCTCCGGATCCCCACAAACCACTTTAGTGGTCCCCACTGTGCCCATTATACAGAGGAGGAAGCCAAAGTCAGGGGGCAAAGTGGCTTGCCCCAGGACAGCCCGGGAAGAACTGGCCGAGGCCGGGGGATGACCCCCAGCCGTTCATGCCAAAGCCTGTGCCTTGACCTTGCAGCCTACTCAGAGCCTACTTCGGTATTCCCAGCAAGACGTGACAAAGGTCTAGACTTGGCCAGAGCCTTGTAGATGGAGAGAAATGACCCAACCCAATGTCCTTCAAAGTGGGAGGAGTAACCCCCAGCCAGCCCACCTCACGGGACTGGCGTGAACAGCGAACAAGGCCAAAGATCCCCCGGAAAGCCGTGACCCGCCGCCCGCGTGGGAAGGGCGGTGTCTGTTCCTCCTTCTGGCAAGAGGCTGACACCTCTAGAGGAGGGTAGGCCACCGCCACGTCCGTCGTCACTATTCCATGGGAGTTCTTCCATCAGAGAAGTTCGTGGGAGTCAGCGTCCGTGGCAGGGGAGGGGACGAGGCCGGTGAAGGTGCTGGCCCCCTGGAAGTGGACCACACAAAGCAGGGGAGATGTGACATTGCAGAAGCCCCCGGTCGGGGCGGGGGACGCGGAGGGGGTGTAGGGCAGGCAGGGGCCCGGGGCACAGAGTCAGAAGACCTAGCTTTGCCTTTGCTGGCGTGAGACCCTGGCAAGACCTCATGCCCCCGGCGATCAATTTCTTTTTCTTTTTTTTTTTTTTAACATCTTTGAATGAAGAATTCAAAATTTAAACTTCAGGTCGATAGAATAATTTAATGAACCCCCATGTGCCCATCCTTCAGCTTCTCCAATTACCAGCCTAAATCTCACGTCGCCCCCTCTGCTTGCCCACCCGCGCCCTCCTCCCTGCCCTTGCCGTGAGCCCGTCACAAGCATCCTATCGTTTTATCTGCAAATATTCCAGTCTACATAAGGATAAGGATGCTTTAAAGAAGAAACACACATAATCATAGGACCACTGTCACATCTAGGAACACGGACAATGATCCTTTTACAACAACTATTCATTCACAGGTCAGATTTCCACCTGCCTCATAATTAGCTTGGAGTTTTGGTGCTTTTTTTTGTTTTTGTTGTTTGTTTTTTTAGAATCCGAATCGGGATCTGAATCAAGTTCCCACGTTGATTAGCTAACAAGCCTTTTAAGCTTACCTGTAAATCACCTCTTCATCTTGCAAGAATGTGTAAGAACTTAATTGAAAAAACTGGGTCATCTGTCCTTTAGAAGTGCCCCCGCAGTGTGGGGCTTTGCTCACAGGCTCGCTGTCTCTATCTGTGAGGGGTGGGGGGCAATCGGGGTCTCCCAGGATGAAAGCAGGGAGCGTCTGTGAATGGGCACTGACCACGAGAAAGCGCCCAGCAAATATGTTCTGCGTTAACATATCTTTTGAGTCTGTCCGTACGCCGTGGCCTCTGTTTCTCTGACGGCCTCGCTGAGGTTCAGAGAAGCTTAGGAACCTGTCCGTGCTCGCACAGCAGCTATCGGTAGAGGAAGGAAATGAAAGGGTAAAACTGAATTTTGACACCAGGAGGAGACCCAGGTTTGGCTCCCACTCCACTCTTTCATAGCTCTCTGGCCTCAGGTTTCTCGAACTCTCTGAGCCTCAATTTCCACTGACCAGGAGGCCAGACCTGCCCGAGGCTGTAATGAGGTGATGGGAGAAGTGCCCACCGCCCCCCCCCATCAGGGCACCCCGCACGGTGTCTCACCCCAGCGCTTTGGCAATCTGCTCCCTGGCCCTAATCCCCTCCCCCGCTCCCACGCCAGGTCCAGCCTCTGTCCTCCCCAAGTGCAGAGAAGGCTAGAAGGCTCGAAGCTCTGGGGGCCGTAAGCCCGGCCCCTCCGTCTGCCCCCCTGCGGGTCGGCGGAGACAGGGTGGGCGGCCTGGAAGCCGAGCTCCCTCCTCCTTCCCCCTCTGCCTGTCGCCCATCCCTGAGCCAAGGGGCCCGGAGAGAAACGCGACACCTCCCAGCAGCTCCTGTGTGCCCACGCGCCCATCTGCGAGGCCCCTGTGTATGACTCCCGGGCAGCGACCCTGGGCGTCGCCGGCCCCAGCCCAAGCCATCGTTCACACCAGCGCTGACGCTGACGTTTGGATTTCTACCCAGGTTCTGGGTCATTTCCTCATTCAGTAGGCAGCATGCTGGGCCCTGCAAATCATAACAACGATAATATGACAGCAACAGGGCGAGAAAACAGCCCCCAGCTGTAGAGCCCCTGCCCTAAGCCAGGCACGGTTCAAAGCACCGGACGCATAGGGCAGGTACCACTATTGTCCCCATTTTACAGGCGAGGAAACTGAGCCCTGGGTTTGAATAAGCCGCCCGAGTTCGCACAGCTAGTCAGCGAGCAGAGCTGGGATTGGCATAAGGGTTTGCCTGTAAAAGACCGAAGCCACAGGGGCGTCTGGGTGACTCAGTCGTTTGAGCCTCTGACTCTTGATTTCGGCTCAGATCATGGTGTCACCCTTTGTGAGATCAAGCCCCATGTTGGGCTCCAAGGATTCTCTCTCTTCCTCTCTCTCTGCCCCTCCCCTGCTTGTACTCTCTGTCTCTCTCTCTCTCAGAATAAAAATAAGTAAACATTTAAAGAAAGTGAAAGACCAAAGCCACAGAAGGGCTGGAACCCAGCTGTCATGCTAATTGTTTTCTTTTTTAAATTTTTTAAATGTTTCTATTTATTTTTGAGAGAGACAGAGCATGAGTGGGGGAGGGGGGAGAGAGAGAGAGAGAGAGAGAGAGAGAGAGAGAGAGAGAATCCCAAGCAGGCTCCAGGCTCTGAGCTGTCAACACAGAACCCGACGCAGGGCTTGAACTCATGGACCGTGAGATCGTGCCCTGAGCCAAAATCACTTAACCGAACGAGTCATCCAGGCGCCCCTCATTGTTTTCTATATATTACCTGTTAATCTCCACCATAGTCTCCAAATACCTGCCTTATCGCCCACACTTGCATGTGAATAAACAGGCTCTGAGAGGGAGAACATTGTGCCCAAGTGCACAGCTGGGGCCACTTGACCCCAGAAGCATGTTGTCCCCACGCCTCCGGCTGAGGGTACCAGAGGGATGTACGGCACGAGAATTCAGAGAAGGTGAAGGGGGCCCTGCAGGTGGGGAGACAGCTCTAGGCTGTAGGGATTCAGAAAGAGGATGCAAAGACCTTCCAGAAGCTTCCTGGAGGAGAGGCCGTGTCAAGAGCTGGGCCTTGAGTGGTGGCAGGCCAACCCCTTACGTCACAGCAGGCTCTGAACTGGGGTCCGGTTCTGTCATAAACCTCGACGTAGCGCCGGACTGGTCCCTTCTCCCCTTTTATAGCTGTGTGGTCCAGGGCTGTCAGGGGACCAGTGGCCTGAGGTCCCACAGCGAGGACCCAGGCCCGGGAGCTCCATCCCAGAACTGTCTGGCAGTGAGGTGGATGGGGGTGGAGGGGGTGGCTGAGGAGAAAAGACACCCCCACCCCCAGGCTGGAGTCATTACACGGTCACGGGCCTCTGGTTATGGCCTGTCTCCCCAGGAGACTGTACGCGCCCCGTGGGGCAGGGGCTGGGCCTGTGCTGATGACACCTCGTCCCCCAGTTTCAGAGCAGGCACTTAAGAAACTTCAGTGAAGACAGGGAAGAAGGAACGGATCCGCAGGCCTTAGGCGGCAACCCACCCCGGAAACACGGAGACCCGGTGTGAGTATCACGTCTTAAGAGAAATAAATTCCTGCAGGGAATGCTTGCCGGACACGTGGAGAGGCTTCCCTTAGAGGAGGGAAGTTCACGACCGTGACACTCACGCCTAGGGGCCATCCCAGGGCAAGAGGGCAGAGCCTGGTGTGCCCCCAGAGAAGAGAAACACTGGACAGGCCAATTTTGGCTAAAAATGAAAGGATTTCTCAACAGGTAGAGTGACCTACTGGTCCCCAGGATACACCAAAGCCCTGTCACAAGAGGTACGCCGGCAGGGGTAGGCACAAGGACTTCTGCACCAAAGGGCCCAGGGCTGGGGGCTGGCCCGAGGCCCTCCCAGCTCCATGACCCTGTGACCCTAGGGGTCAGTCTGTGGTGCCAGGTCAGGGAAAACCGCTTCTCCTGAGGTTCTGCTCTGTTCTAGCACGGAGCACTATTCTTCCTCGTGGAATCCTTACCACATTCCATTTAGCGGGCGGTCACTGTCATCCCGTTTCGCAGGTGAGAAAATCGAGGCTCCGCGAGCTCAGAAGTGGCCTCTCCAGACTCACAGCTGGGAAATGTCACCTGGGCTTGAAATCAGGCCTCCCGACCCCAAAGCCGTCCGGCCTTAGTCAGTCTGATTCTGATGTCCTGTGGTCCCAACATTCTCCCTTTGTGGCCTGAAACCAGTTCTTTCCCCCTGGGCGGGGGGGGGGGGGGGGGGAACCACAGGGCCCCCAACGCCACCACAGACTGGCCCCGGCCCAACCGCAGCCCCCAGGCGGCCTTACCACAGTCAGCTTCGTGGTTTCCTGAACATTCTCAACCTACGGTCGCTTTTACCATAATGGTTCCCGCGAGAGGCTGCCGGTCAATTTTCCTTGCTTGGTTCTCAATTTCTTCTGAAGGGTAAAGTGGCTGACGGGGTGGGGGGGGACCACGAGCCGCCCCTCCCCCAAAGCCTCCTTGTTTATCTCACACTCAGGCCACACTGTATCATTTCAGCTTAATTTTATTTCTTCTTATAAATGGGCACAGCACGGGAAGTGTTAAAAAAAAAAAAAAAAAGAAAGAACAACCAAACAGAAAACAAAAACAAAACAACCAAACAGCTCCTTCACAAGGCTGGGACAGGTGAGTACCCCCAGTGGCGGGGGGGGGAGGGGGGCAGGCACCTGGGTCTCTTTTTCCAGTCTTTTCCCTCCGCTTTTCCTTATTTAGAGATTTGGCCGTGAACTCAGGACAAGTATGGTTAATAAACAGGTTATGGTGGGGGGGGGGGGGAGAAAGGGCAGGGAAGGCTTGGGGGAGGGAAGGACAAACTCCCACCCACCCCAGGCCGGGTACGCGAAGGGTTCTGTACAGGAGAAAGGACGCACGGGAGGGACACTGTCTTCAGGGGGCTCTCTGGAGCCACACTGCCTACGAAAAGTATTTACACGTATTTGCCACGCTGTGCACTAAGCTGCCGGGTGGGCACCGGGGGGGGGGGATGCTGGACCCATCAGCCCTTAGATGGCAACTCCAGGACCCAGTCTTGGCATCTCCGTAAATCTGTACAGTTCGTGGGCTTCTATTTACAGGCAGGAGGCCTGAGGAAGCAAGTCCAGGGTGGTGGCTGTCAGGAGAAATCCGGGAGAGCCCAGGAGGTGGTGGCCACTCCCGCCCCACCAGAGAGGCCAAGATAGGTTTGCTTCCTGCGCCTGGGGCCCCAGCCTGGAGGCCTGGACAGATGGCTTTGCCAGCCCCGGCGGGGATCTGGCCTGAGCACCCCAAGCCACGGAACGCAGACCTGCCTCACCCAGCCCTGGTTGCCACCCAGCCCCCTCCAGGGCTGAAGGGGACGCACCTTTCAGGAGAGGTATGCCCCTGTGGCCCCTTAGGGAGACAGAACCTGGGTTCTAGAAGTCACAGCTGGAGCGAGGGTCCGAACCCCACCTCCCGAGGCCCCAGCCACCCTCCCTGGCAGCTGAGGCCCCAGGGAGGTTCTCCGGCCACACAAGCCCCCTCCCCTTTGGAATCGGCCCGGCTTCTAGGAAATGCCAGGGCCTCGCGGGACACCCTCCCTAAGCGCACTGGTGTGTCTGGGGACCCATCTGCCCAGGCCCTGCTTGGATCACACCTCGTGCCCAGGCAGAGTGAGAGCCCCGCACCCACATTGCACCGAGGAGAGCCCCAGCTCATCCTTTTAACCGACCTCTCTCCTGGACTGCCCTGCCCCAGCCGGGCTGGCCGGAATGAACTTGGGCCAGTCAGACTGTGTTGTTCCACGAGGATAAAGCCTGGGCCTTGGGCTCAGGTCCAGGGCTCCATGAACGAGGCCCTTGGCCCCTTCTCTCAAACGCTAAGGACAGAGAGAAGAGGCCCGTGTGCCAGAAGGCAAAGCCCCAAGTCCCAAGTTAGAAGCCAGCCCTCCGTGGGGAGTCAGGCCTGCTGGGACCAGACTGGACCCCTGCAGGGGGCCACTCCACGTCCACTCCAGCCAGACCAAGCCCAGCTCCTCCGTCCTTGCCAGGCCCCGCCCCACCATGGGCTACATGTGGCCCATGCAGGGGTCTCCTACCCCAGGCCCACCATCCCTGGGCTCACGTCCCCTCTCCTCCATGCTCCCTGGCTTCTCAGCCTTGGCCTGCCCAGGCCTGGTCACCAGAGCTGCTGGCCCCCCACAGCAGCCCACCAGGGAGCTGCTGGGACATCAGTCCCTCCTCCCCTCGCCCTTCCACACTCCAGGGATGACTGAGGCCAGGTCGCCTCACCTTCAACAAATCATGGGCCCAGGGTGCCTCCCCTCACTCCTGCCCATCACAAAGTTTGGGACCGGCTGGGCTCCTCACAGGCCTCCAGGCCCTGCCCGGGGGGACACTGAGGCCGAAAGACAAAGCCCCAGCCCGGAGGCAGGATGGTGGAAAAGACAGGGTGTGGAAGTTCCCTGGACCCTTGCTCTCAATGACTCGGGCACCCCCCACCCCCCTCACCCTGCAGAAATCTGCTGCCAGGGAGTCTAGAAAAGGGAACAGAAATAAAAGCTAGGTTCCTGACTTTGATCTGGGCTGAAGGTTGGCGGCGGGGGGGGGGGGGGAGCACCAGCCAACCCCAACTGAGACCACATCCCGTGTCCTCAGGAGCCCCCACCAAGCACACCCTCCTCCCCCAAGGAGATTTGTGACCCCACATTTAAAATATCTACAGAAGCGGCCCCCTCGCAAGGGTAACACAGAAGGGGGAGGTGGGCCGGGGCCTGGGACGCCCCCCCCCCCCAGCCCCACCTGCTCTCAGCTCCCGGCCTGGGGCAGTGTGTCTGGCTGGGCTGCTTCAAGAACCATCAGCTTGTCTGGCCAGCGAGCGGGCAGGTGTCCACGGGGAGGGCCCCAGGGCGGGACCGAGGTGGGCCTGGTGAGGCCGCAGGGAGGGTGCAGGAGGCCCAGGCGACAGGGCCCACCCTCGCAGGCACTTTGGAGACTTGTGTCCTGGGAGGCAGAGTCAGCCCCTAGCTCAGAGCAGGAGAGGGTACAGGGAGACCGGGAGCCAGGCCGCACACCCCTCCCCGCCCCAGGCCTTGTGGTCCTGGGTGACCCAAACCCCCTCCACATTTCCAGGAACCAGCCTGCCTTCCTCAGCAAGGCTCCTAGCTAGCGGGGGACTGGCCCCGAACTCACCCCTCGGCGAGCTACCGAGGGGAGGGGAGGGGAGCAGGCCCCACCGATGTGCAATGCCCTGGGGGGGGGGGTTGTGGCAGCATCCCCCCCCACTTTATTTCAGGAGAGGCAAGCAAGTGCCCGCCGGTTCCCCTGCAGCACAAGCGCGGGGCTGTGCAGGGGGGAGACTGTACCTCCACGTGGGATCGTATCTGACATGCTGGGGGCGGCGGCCGCGTGGTTGGTGCTGGCGTCGTGGTGAGGGGCTGAGTGTGGCAGGGCAACTCTGGGGACCCAATATGGGCTGACTGTTCCAGCCTGACTCCACCCTCTCCGGTGAGCCCGGGAGCTGGGGACAGCCTGCCTGGTGCCACAGTGTGCATGGGGGGAGGGGGACAGAGAGAGGGGCAGGCCACACTGTCACCACCATCAGGGGACGACGACTAGTGCCTTGCATTGTTGTGAGCATTGGGGGGCGGGGGGAGGGGGGGCCGCGGGGTGAGAAACACGTGAGAATAAGCATCTTTGGAAGCATGTCTGTGACAGGTCTGCACCGGCTGGGTGAGCGGGACCGCGCAAGGTTTTGTCGTTGCGCGTCGTCGCCTTCGTGTGTGACGTCATACGTGGCCGTGTGGGAGATGGTGTCTGTGCAGAGTCCGCCTGCAAGAGGGAGGGAGGCCCAGGCAGCCCAGCCCCTCCTCACCAGTGGTTGCCAGAGCACTCTTAGCAAGTCGATTCCTTAGGGGCACGCTGGGATGAGGTGAGGCCTGTGGTAGGTGGGCACTGGGCAGGGGCCAGGGGAGAATGGCCCCACCACCCCAGAGAGGCCAGGGCAAAACAGGCTGGTGACGAGAGGTACCGTCTCTCCCGGGCAGAGAGGGGCCCCGGGACGGTCGCGAGAGGCCACAGTGTCTCGATGATGTCGAGGGCTGAGCTGGCCAAACGCTCATCCTGGAAACCAGCCTGCGTGCCTCTCCGCCTCCGAAACGAGACTTCAGCTGGCCCTGGGGGGGGGCCAGGTTGGGGCCTGGAGCCCATCTCAAGCCCCACCCTTTCTTCTCCCAGCCAATCCGGAGCTTCCTTCCTCCTGTCCGGCCGACACGAGTCCTGAAGCCCCAGGCTGATTGTGGGGAGGGCGGGGGGACAAGAGATGAGCTGGTAAGGGCACAGTCTAGGGCAGATGGCAGTGCCCCCTGTCCCTCAGGTAAGATCTGCGTGAGGCTGGCTGTCTGGGCAGACCCTGGGAGGGCGGGCAGAGATGAACCGAGGCCAGACTCCCTCCCAGGCCCAGTCCCAGGCCAGGGCTGGTGGGGCCGGGCCGGGGGCTAGGCGGAAGGGTGACGCTGAGGCTACGGGAGGCACTGTGGCTCCACTAGGCTCCGCTAGGCGTAGAATTCCTCCTGCTTGTCAGGCTTCTGGTACGTGACGCTGGCCTGCTTGGGCTCCTCCAGTGTGTAGCTGCCCTCATCCTTCTTCTTCATGCGGTAGATGAGCAGCGTGACCAGGAAGGCCGCGAACAGGGCGCCCACCACCCCGCCTACAATCACAGCTGCGGAGGAAGAAGGCAGAGGTCAAGGGCTAAAGACAAGCTGGGGACAGGCTCAGAACCTGGGGAGAGGGCGGAGGGCCCCGGGTGGGGAGGGGGCTCAGAGCCTTGAATCTGAGGCGCGGGGTGGCCAATTCTCACACGGGCAGCGCTGGCTGGCCTTCACAGACCTCGCCGGAAGGAGGATATGGAGGCAGGGTCAGACCCCGGGACAGGGGAAGGTCAGAGGAGGAAACAAAAGGAGGGTCTGGGGGTTGAGTCCCCAGCTTTCCCTTCCTAGGAGACTAGGCTCCTAGAAACCCCATGCCCTGACCTCTTCTCGGGTCCCTAGACATCCAAACTGAGGCCCGACCAGCTGCCTCACTCTGGGCTCCTCCCAGGCCCCAGGCCTCACCTACGAGCACCTCCTTCCGCTCTAGGATGCTCTTCTGAGGCAGCTGAGCAGCTGAGCTGCCTGGGTCGATGGCATTGTCCAGGAGGCTGGGGCCTGGGCCGGCACCCTTGGGCAGCGTCCCAGGTGGAGGTGACGGCTTGGCTGCAGCCCCGCCCACAGCGACCACCTCATTGGCTGTGTCTGGCTGTGTGGTCTCTTCCTCCGGCAGCTCAAAGTCCCCGCTGGGCCCCCCGCTCACGGGCACCTCTGGCTCATCCCGGATCGTGGTCAGGACGGACTCCGGAGTTGGGGTCTGGAGGGAGGGAGGCATGAGCCTAGGATCCAGGCCTCAGCCCCTCCTGCCATGGGGCACCCCCCCACCTCTGCCCAAACCACCCCGCATTCCCAGTGGGTCCGACACTTACTTAACTAAGCACTCGCTATGTGCCAGGCACTGTGCTAAACACGTTATGGGCGTTTTGCCCTCACAACACCCCCGTGAAGGAGGTACTGTTACCCCTGATTTATAGGGCTGGAAATAGGTTCAGAGAAGTTAAGTGACTTGCCAAGGACGTACAGGTAGTAAAGCAGTAGAAGCAGAACTAAAACCCAGATCCACCCAGTTCCAACGTCTCGGGTTTGTAACCACCCCACACCGCCTCTGTTCTCACCTGGCCACATCCTATCCCCACCCCATCTGCCACCTCCCCCTCTAGCCGCCTCTTGGTAATAACGATCATTGTTGGGAGATCGCTGTCGAATTGCTGTTTGGGGACTGTTAGGTGCTGCCTGGTCCCCAGGCCACGTACCTGGGGCAGGGGTGAGGCCCTCAGCCCCGGGGGTCAGTTCAAGTGTACAAATGCAGAGTGTGATGCCCCTTGGAGGCAAGCGTCCAGGAAACCAGCCCGGCGGCTCCCACCAGGGGGAAGCAGGACCAGGGCTGGGTTTGGGGCAAGGATGTAGGTGCCTCGGGGGTGAGCAGAGCGAGGTGGGCCTGGTGCCCCGCCCTCCATCCCCTGTCACTGTTTCCCCTTCCTGCTTGGCCAGTGTCTGGGAAGTACCAGGCTGCCCCAGCTGCTCAGAGGAGCTGAGGGCGGGGTCTGCATCTGGCCTGGGCTGGGGAGTCAGAGGGGCTGAGGGGGACCTGAAGGCACCTCTCCCACCTGAGGGCCCTCCTCCCTCCGTGAGGCCGGCTGCAAAGGGCTTTTGTACCCCAATCAGTGCGACCTCCTCCCCCTCCTAGCCCAGCCCACCCAGCAGGGACCAGGCTACTGCTCCCACTTCCTTGATCCCATGCACCCCCACAGTCCTGATGTCCGCATCCTCCCCCCTTCAACCCTCTACCCCTCACCCCTAACACCCTCCCCGCCCCCCCACACACACACATGCCCTGGCCTCTCTCTAGAGCCAACTGCGGGGCTCAGATGCTGACTCTGCCATCGCGGGTGAGGCCTCGTCTGCAGCAGGAGGAAGGCGCAGTGCCGCCCACAGTGTAGATGCCAGGGTGAGGGAGGGCACGGGGACGCTCAGCTCTGAGCCGGCCGCCCGGGCAGCACGCCGCACACGTGAGCTGAGGGCTCTCCTCTCCCTCGGCCTCCCCCCCGCCCCAGTCACCCTCAGACTAACAACGACGGCGATGACGGTGACCGTGACGATACCGAAGCTTCTGGCTGGTTTACCATTGCCAGGCCCCGTTTTAGGCGCTTTGGATGATTCCGCAACACTAGGGTCCGCGTCCTATTATTTCCTCCTTCTCACAGGTGAGGAAATGGGATGGACAGAAAGAATCGGCGACTTCCTGAGCTCACTCCAGGATGCCTGCCCCCTGGCCCTGCACAGGCCCCTTGCCCCGCCCCCCCAACCACGCTCTACCCGATTCTTTCCCCATCCCTATCTTGTCCCAACATCCTAAGCCCCAGGGCTAGTCTCCCTTCCATCCCCATCCACCTCGACCTCTGTCCCCATCCTGTGTTTCACGCCCCCAGCCTTGGCCCTCTGGCCTCACCCTCTCTAGCCATGTCTGGCCCATCTCCAGACCCTTCTGGTCCCCGCCCTGCCCAGCTGCAACCTCCCCTGCCCAGGCCCGACCCACCCGCCTCTGCTCTCGCTCCCTGTCCTCCCCCAAACTGCTCACCTGAGCCACTTCCGTGGGTCCAGGGGCCGTGGTCCCCAGGGGCAGGGTGCTCTTCTCAGGGCTGTCAGGCTCCTGGGTGGTAGCTGGCCTGGGAAGGGCCCTTGGCCTGGAGGTAGCTGTGCTGACCAACCTGGGTGTCGGGGCCTCTGTGTCCAAGACAGCCACCGTGGTGGGAGGCGAGGGCGCCGCTGGGGTGGTGGCCCGGGCCGTGGCCGCCGTGGTCAGCGGAAGAGGCAGAAGCCTCTGTGCACCGGTGGTCCTTATGACAGAGGTGATGGCCGTGGAAGGGGGCGCCGCAGGGATGCTGGGGGCGGCGGTGGCCACCGTGGCGGGCACCGTGGCCACGGTCAGGGCTCCCGCGGTCGTGGCAGCAGTGGTAGCCGTGGGCATGGAGACGGTGGTGGCTCTCTGGCTGGGCTCTTCCGGGACCTCTGTCACCACCGGGGGGCTGGTGGCTGGCTCCGGGGTGGGGTGCTCGGAGGGGAGCTCTTCAAACGGGGTGCCCACGGGCTGGATGTCCATGGTGGGCAGCACCGCGGGTGTGGTGGACACTGCCATGGCCACATCTGGGCTGAACCGCATGGCTGTCTCAATGCCCGACTCCTGCTCGAAGTCTGAGGGGGTGGGGAAGAGGAGAGAGCTAGGGAGCTGGCTGATCGTGAGGGCAGGAGTGTCCCAGGTAAGCAATGGCCACCAAGATGGGGCGGATCCCAGCCCTCACTCCATGCAATTTCCCCGGGACAAGATGAGGGAAAGACGTAAGGCACAGCCTGCCCACAGGTCAACAGCTGGTCGGCGGCTGGTGCATGTTCCCTAAGCCTTCCCTGCCTAGCCAAAAATTCCTCGGGGGGTGGGGGCAGGGGAGGGAGGGCACCTCTTCCAGGAAGTCTTCTCTGATTTTTCCAGACCCCCCGGCCTGGACCTAGTGGCAGCCTAAAAGCCCTACGGGCTGCAGATCTTGCTAAAAGCTGGGGGGAAGCAGGGAGTGGCATTGTGGGAAAAGCCAGGCCTAGATAAACCCCCGCCATGAGCATGAGGCGCTTAAGGGCTTCTCCGGAGGCACAGGCCACAGGAAGACAGCAAGGAGGAGAAGGAGCCCTTCCTACAGGGAAATGCTTCAGCAATCTGGCAGACTCTGAGCCTGGACAAGTGAAGGGGCCCGGGAGGAAATAGGGGACAGAGAGAGAGAGAGAGAGAGAGAGAAGGTGCAGCCTACTCCCTGGGCCCCTGATCAGGCAGAGGAGGGGTGGAGAACAGCCAGAGAGGTTCAGGAGTAGAGACATGACCCAGCAGAGATGGATTTTACGAAGATTAACTTGCAAGAGGCTTACATGGAGTAGGGCTAAAGCGGGGAGACTAGAGGTAGAGGACTGTGGGTGGCCAGGCCCATAGCACAGAGACCTCCTACCATCCCATCAGACCGCCTTGTCCTCTCACAGGGCCCAATCTCAGCACATACCCCTTTTTAAAAAAAAAAAAGAAAAGTCATCTTGGGGCACCTGGGTGGCTCAGTCGGTTAAATGTCCGACTTCGGCTCAGGTCATGATCTCGAAGTTCGTGAGTTCGAACCCCGCCACGGGCTCTGCGCTGACAGTGTGGAGCCTGCTGGGGATTTTCTCTCACTCGCTCTCTCTCTGCCCCTACCCCCCTTGCGCTCTCTCGCTCTCTCAAAATAAATAAATTAATTAAAAAAAAAAAAAAAAGTAGGGGCGCCTGGGTGGCGCAGTCGGTTAAGCGCCCGACTTCAGCCAGGTCACGATCTCGCGGTCCGGGAGTTCGAGCCCCGCGTCAGGCTCTGGGCTGATGGCTCAGAGCCTGGAGCCTGTTTCAGATTCTGTGTCTCCCTCTCTCTCTGCCCCTCCCCCGTTCATGCTCTGTCTCTCTCTGTCCCAAAAATAAATAAACGTTGAAAAAAAAAATTAAAAAAAAAAGTAATCTCAACACCCAAAGCGGGGCTCCGACTCAAGACCCCGAGATCAAGAGTCACAGCTCTTCCGACTGAGCCAGCCAGGTGCCCCCCGAACACACACCCCTTTTTTCTACCGTTTTTAGAACTCCTTCCCTGTTCCAGACCCTGACACCTTACGCTGAAGCCTTCCAGAGGCTCTGAGAAGAAGGCATAGCTCTTCTATGATCCCCAGGTGAGAACACAGGGACTCAGAGGGGGAGAGTGGCTGAAGGTGGCACAGGTTTTAAGCGCCGAAGCTGGGATTCAAACCAGGGATGCGGGGGCAACCTCCCTCACCTCACACTACTCTCCTGGCCCTTCCCAGGCCACAGAACTGGGCTGTCCCAGGCACTGGTGGAGGCGTCTGCCCCTTTCCACCGCTCCCTGAACTCTACCCTCGGCCACAGCTGACTGGACAGGAAGGGGGCCACCTGACCCAAGCGGAGTCAGTCAAATGGTTTCTGCTGAGGATGCGCCCCTGCAGATCCGAGAAGTGACTACTAAGTTCCTCCAAGAGGTCAGGGCAGTACTAAAAACTGGGTTACTGAGGGGCGTCCGTGCTCCCCAGCAGAGGTGGGAGGTCTTCAGGGAGACCCAAACAGTGCAGAGAGAACCACGGGGGAGCGGCGAGTCCTGAGCTCTGAGGTCTCAAAGCCCTGGCGACAGCCCCGGGAGGACGGGCTGCCCTTCCCCCTGCTTGCGGCCCAGAAGCTTCCCCTGCCTGACCACCCCACCCCCCACCCCGGCCCCTCACCCCCACCATGGAAACCAGCCTGCACGGGCCCCTGTTCCCAGTAATCCCAGAGCCTTGGGTGGGGCACCGGAGGCAGACGGCACTGCCCAGGCACAGGGCAAGGGGTTGGGGGCGGGGGGGGGGAGGCGGGTACTTACAGCCCGAGCCGGACCCCGAGTAGAGGTCGTCCAGCTCGTCATCGGGGAAGGAGTCGTCATCCCCAGAGCCCTCCAGGTCCACGGGCCTCTCGAAGTTCTCACTGCGCCAGCGCTGAGCCTGAGGAAGGCAGAGGCGGGCACAGAGCTCAGCACCTGCAGCCCAGACGTGCCCAGAGGGACAGCAGACACATCTGTGGGCCAAGCGACTGAGGAACAACGTCAGGCGTGGCCACCACACGGGCCAACAGGGCCAGGGCAGGCCTGAATACCACCTCCTGGTACCCCCCAGAGGCTAGGACAGCAGCCCCACCTTCCTGCCCCCACCGGGGACCCGGACCACTCCCAGACGCCCTGATCAGAACTGCTGGGCGGCAGACCAGGGGTCTAGAGCCAGAACACTGGATGAGTCCCGCCTTCATCACTTACTAAACGTGTGACCGCTCTGTACTCATTACCCACAGTGCCTGCCTCACTGGTGCCGCGAGCACACGGCGTGCGGATGTGTGTGTGGTGCCCGGGACGCCTGGCGGGACTCTTGGCGTGGCCACGGTCATCAGCCCCGTTCTGCAGAGGAGGCAGCTGAGGCCCACCCAGCTGCCCTAGGTCACCAGAGAGCACGTGACGCGACAAGATTCAGACTCTGCTGGGGACCCAATCGAAGTCTCAAAGGCAATGCGATTAGTCGGACACGGGGTTTAGGGAGACGAGGGGCTTTGGGAGGGGGGTACTTTGGGTAAGAGTGGGGAGGGGGAGGGAGAGAAGGGAGTGTAGACTCCAGCCCTGGCCCTGGGTCCTCCCCAAACCAGGATGGTGGCCTACCTCCCCACCCCGAGGATCTCGATGCCCGAGTCAGCTGAGGGCCCAAAAGCCAATTCCACCTCAGGAGGGGTGCGAGGGGCTCCTTGCAGGTTCCCCAGACTCCTCCCAGTGTCAGAAGCTGGGGAGGCCCGGGGCTGGGGCTGTCCCTCCCCACTGCAACCCTGGAGGACGGCCAGCACAAGGGGCAAGCAAGGCAGGAGTCCCTCCCCCTCCAAGGGGGCAGCCGGGGCCCCATCCCCTGCTACACTTCTGACCCTGGCTCCAAGCCAAGTCAAGCCACAGTCCCTGCCCCTGAGGGCTTTCCCCAGGAAAGTGAGACGGATCTGGAGGGATTAGCGCTTGGGGCTGAAACAACGGAACAAGAGAGAAAGGCATCTCCAGCAGAGGGAAGAGAAAGAAATACGCCAAGTCTCCGAGGTGGGGAAGTGCAGCCCGTGTTCCCCGGGCTGGCCATGCCCGCCCTCCAGCCTCATCCGGGGTCCCTCTGCACCCCTCCAATTGCTGGATTCCAGACACGCTCGCAGCTCTCCATTCCCGGAATGTGCCTGGTCTCTCCTGTCCACTCATACTGTTCCCTCCGCCCAGAACACTCTTGATCCCATCCCCTCATCGTCCAACGTCTGGCCAGCGAACCTCCACTCTACTTCCTTCGAGAAGCCCCACCCTATTCTGATCTTTCCGAGGATCCTATGGTTCTGAATTCACGCCTATCACCATTTGTGAGCTGGGTCTGCTTGGGTGACAGCCCGCCCTACAGAACTACATCTCGATGGATGGAGGCGGGACCTTGCTCGGCACATAGTAGGTATTCAGGAAATGCCTGTTAAGAAACGGGGTTGAGCTGGGAGATGGGACTAGTGCCCGGGGCAGGGGCGGGCCGGAGCTGCAGGTGGGGAAGCCCCATCACAGGGGGCTTTCAGCGACCAACTGACAACTCCATCCTGGAAACCGGTTCCTTTCCGTCCTGACCGCACGTCAGAATATCGTGAACACTGAACTCGGTGGTTCAGCAGATCTGAGGGACAGTCTGAGCATTCGCACTGTCTGACCGACGTGGGAACCACGAAAGGAGTGTGGAGCAGGAAGGGGACCGGGCCAGCGCCGCGAGCCAGTCCTCAGCCCCCTGATGGGCCCCCTTCTGGGGTTTGCACACAGCTAGAGAGAGGACCCCAACCCTGGCTTCCTGCCCCAGCCTCGACCACCTGCTCCGCAGCCCTCCCCAGGCCAGCCGGGGCAAGAGGCCAGGGCAGCAAGCCAGGAGATGCCCTCCGTCCTGCCACCCCACCCCTGTTACCACACACACACACACACACACACACACACACACGCAAAGTAATGAATTAATCAGTATTTACTTGCTACCAATGAGTCATGGAGTGGAACAATTAGTGTAATTGCTCCCGTGACTAATTGCTGGGTCTTTCTCGCTCTCAGACATTCCAGGAGCTCAGAGCAGCTATCATCCGACTTGCCCCAGCTCCCATCTCTGCCCCCGCTGCCCAAAAGAACGAACCCCCAGGACCCCCGGTGAGGGAAACAGAAGGCTCCCTGTACCACCAGCCTCTTCAAGCTGGGCCAGCCAAGCTGGAGTCCCTTGGAGACGTTCTGCCTAATTCTTAGGCAAGCAGCCAGGAGCCAGAGATGTGCAATTCCTGTTCAGGGCCACACAGCAGGACAGCGCACTTGGGAGTGGAGCTGTCTTCACTGTCTTTCCATCCTTCCAGGAAAGGCCAGGGAGGAGCCGGGAGGAGGGGTTCTAAGAAGTCTGAGGTCCCCGGGGAGTGCCCAAACTGGAGTCAACATGGGAGCCAAAATAGGGAGTCCTCATGATTCTTGGGTGACCAATGCCATGCAATAGCCCCTAACAATCTGCTCCCGGAAGGGCCTGCCCAAATCCAAAGACTCGCCCCAAAGCCACACAGACTCTTGAAATGATACTCCCAGAGACAGAGAGAGAACATATACAGACACACCCTGATGCACACACCCTTAGGCAGCCTCAGAGAGGCACCTTGCGTTGGCACGCCTTTGGGTACAAAGAGGGCCACGCATTGGGGGCAGGCACTGGGCAGGGGGGGGCACACGGTGCAGCTCTGAGGCCCCGAGACAAGCATGGAGCCTCTTGTGAACCCATCAGCCTCCACTCAGGTAGCTCTCACCTAGATACTATTCATCCCTAGCTCAGTAGCCATCGACATGACAACCGTTACCATGGCGACCATCTCCTCCATGCTAAGGACCAGGAGCTCCAGCTTCCCACAGAGATGGAGGGGGGCAGGAGAGGGAAAGATAGTGGAAGAATAGAGAGGACGACGGGGAGGGGGGAGGGGGGAGGCGCAGGGCAGGGGGAAGCCAGGGGTCAGAGGGGCACAGGGGGGAGGCGGAGGGGGCAGTGCAGGGAGGACGCGGTGAGCGGGCGAGTGAGAGAGAAAGCAGGAAGGCGAGAGTGGCAGGCGCGGGGAGCGAATTCTCTCACATCTTAATTTAGCCTCGCGCGCAATCAGACAGAGCTGGGGAAGGGGCCACTTCAGTGATTTTCCAAACCCGCATCCAAGAGAACATCCTTTCTGCATAGTAAGTGGCCCCCAGACGAGGTGAAGGAGGGGTGGCCAACAGCCCGGTCACCCCTGAACTCGTCCTGGGAAGCTTAATGCAAGGGACACTTGTGGGGGTGGGGGTAGGGGGATGCAGGATGCCATCTTGCCCAGCCCCCTCCCCCCCCAGCCAGCTGAATGCCAGCCTGACCCCTCCCTGGGCCAGCTGGAGGGGCCGGAACTCAGTGGGTGCCCCCCAGAAACACTGCAGGGGTGCTGGTGGCTGCAGCTCCCAGGGGACCAGGAGGAGGAGGGAGGAAAGAGATGGGGGCCGGGAGCTGAGCCTGGGAGGCACAGGGAAAGACTCAGAAGTCACAAAGTGCCAGGGGAGAGTGGTGACAACAGCCTTCGACCCCCAAACGACCTCTCCATTTGCATAATTCCATGCATAATTAGCATACTTATCCATGCCATCCCCTGAAAGGAGAACTGAATCCGAAGGCCCCAGGACCCTGTGGCCTGCCCCTGCCCCCCACTGCGCCCCACCTCTGGGTAAACCCCCCCTCATGCTTGATAAACGCATCCACGCGCCTAACACACCCACACACTGCAGCCAGCAGGCAATCCCGCACCCTCATGCACATGCGCACGCGCGCGCGCGCACACACACACACACACACACACACACACACACACACCATGCAGGCTTCCTTTCTGGGTACAAACAAGCATACACAACGCTGGGGTGAGCCCTTCCCAAGGGGCTGCCACCTGGGGGAAGGGGGGGACGGACCCAAATCAGGTGGACCTCAGGTATGTCTCCTCCCCTCTGAGTGCAGGGGTGCATTCAGGGAGAAAGCCAGGGAGCCTCCCTCTGCCCCCAGCCTCCTTCCCAGACTCCAAGTCTGGGGTCTCTCAGGCCCAGCCCCTATCACCTGCCCTCCCCCATCAAGAGCATTCCCTGAGACACAGGAAAGCACAGAGGTGAAGCCGGAATGGATCGGCCACTCCCCTCGCTACCCGTGGGACATCAGGCAAGCCTCTGAGTCTCTCAGCACCTCAGCCTTCTCATCTGTAAAATGGGGATGCCGCTAATAGTGCGTTGCTCCTCTAGCTGCTCTGGGAATCAAATACTATCACGCAGGTAACGGGTTGAGCACAGGACCCAACATCCAGAGCTGGATAAATGGACGTAGTTGCAGCTAGTGTCCCTTCTGCGCTCAGCGTTCCGTGATCCTTTCCGAAGATTTTACTTCATTCAAGCCTCGCCATCCTCGTGGTGGGAAATAGAATCGGGACGGTCACACCCAGGCTGCGGATGCCCAGAGAGGTCAAGAGGCCCTGCCAAGGCCATACAGCAGGGGAGGGTGCAGAGAGAAGAAAAAGAGAGGCTGGATGAGCGGGGAGAAAGGGTAAGGTACAGAAACAGACGCAGACACACAAATTAGGTCAGCTGGCAGGGGGCCAGGAGCCCAGCACCCCTGAGCACTGCTAATCGTGCCACAAAAGCTAAGAATAAAATCAAGTATAATTAATTCTGCCCAAGCTTCCTGCCCTGCATGAGCCAGACTCAGGCGCCCCGCTCTCGGGGACTAGAGGCGTGTGAGCAGGAGTTGGGAGCCCAGCTCTAGATTCAGACAGCCCTGGGTTCAAGTCCAGCTTACTTGCTGGGTGACTCTGGGCAAGTTACTTAACCTCTCTGAGCCTCTCTTCGGTCACACGGGGACACTAGTAACACAGGTGGCACAGAATAATTGGAGGTCAGCCTTACCACAGCACGTTTCCCACCTCGGTCCACACCTCAAGGCCAAACTAGGCCTCAGTGATCACGGGGTTCTACCCTTTCTTCTTACAGATGTGAAAACTGAGGCTCAGAGAGGGGAAGGGCTTGCATCACCCCAGTCCCTGCTAAGAGGGGTGGGGGTGGGGACCGAGCCTGCCAAGCGGCACTCAGGAAAGTCAAGGGATCCGTCCAGGGACACGCAGTGACGTAACCACTAGCTGGTGGGAGCAGGGTGGTCTCGGCAGAGCCCCCTGGATCCCCACAGGCTCTGTCCCCACCAGTCCCTGTCCCCAGAAGGCCCTCCGTCCTGTGAGAACTCAGTGCCCCTCACGCTCACCAGCTCCAACCCGGAGACCCAGAGCGTCACGGCAGGAATGTGGGCCGGGGCCAGGCTCTGGGCAGCAGGACAGCTGAGGGGGGCTCACAATGGAGAGCCGGGACCAGGAAGGGGGACGCCTCGGTCCCCACCCCCTTGCCAGTCCACAGCTGCCCTGGCTGGGAACCCAGCACCTGCCACATTCGCTTGCTGCTGGAGGGGTGAGGGGCATGAAGGTGGTACCTGCTGGGGAAGGGGCCACAGAGCCCAAGGGCCAGAGAGAAGGGCGTGGGGGAGGGGCGGGGGGAGGGGCAGAGAAGGCCCAGGCTAAACTTGACAGACCCCCCCACCCCCACCCCGCCACACACACACACACACACACACACACACACCAAACAGTCAGCAAAGCACAGAGGCGTACCCTGTCCCACCGCCCTTATTCCAGAAGCCTACTTCCAATCTCCCACCAGGGCAGCTCAGGGAGCGGGAAAACACCCCTGTGCCCCCCCCACCTTCCCGGAATCCCCCTTCCCCTGGGCAGCACTACCCCTGCCCACACCCCCCCACCCCAGGGCGCCCCGGAGAGCAAGCAACTCCCAGCGCAGGAGGCCACAGCCTCTGAGCCCCAGACCAGCCCCCTTCTCCGTACTTCCCGATGCCTCACTCGCTCGGTGCTCTAAGGGCCTTTCTGACTGACACTCTGGGCAGTCGGGAACCCAGTCCTCCAGTTCAAGAGACCTGGGGAAATGTTACTGATGACAAGTGGAAACAACCGACCTTCCCAACAGAGGACTAGTTAAATAAATGAAGGCATAACCATAACATGGAATATTATGTAGCTATCAATAATTGAGTTTTCATAAGCCCGCGCTGTCTTTTCTCAGGCCATTAAAAAGGCATGAATGGGGAACAGAAGGTTTTTGTTTTTTACTTGCTTCAAAGAATATTTAAGGACAGGGGAAAATGCACGCGTTGGTTGTCAGGAGGCAATGCGGCTCGGCTATTGATGGGATCGTACAGATGGTTCTGTCTCTCAATACCTGGGTGACCTTGGGCAGGTATTTAACTCTCACGGCCCGGTTTTCCTGGTAAACAAAGATAATAACCCACTCCGGGTGCACAGGAGACTCTGACACATTAACGAATCGCTCAGTGAACGCTGCCTATGAATACTATTATCATCGTTAAGTTTAGGAAACAAGTTAGAAAAAACTAGACAACACGATCCTGCTTTAAAGAACGCCCTACCAAAGTGGATTTCTAAACACCGAATCCTACTAAGGCTTTCCAGAAACTCTCTGGGTGCTGGGATGACAGGCAGTGTTTCATTTTTTCCCCTCAGGACCTGTCTGTATTTTCCAAATGTTCTATGATAAACTCAGAGCCCTTTGATTATTAGAAACAGCACGTTCTTGGGGTGCCTGGGCGGCTCAGTCGGTTTAAGCATCTGACTCTTGATTTCGACTCAGGCCAAGATCTCACGGTCTGTGGGATCGAGCCCCGCATCGGGCTCTGTGCTGACAGCATGGGGCCTGCTTGGGATTCTCTCTCTCCCTCTCGTCTCTCTCTGCCCCTCCCCTGCTTACACGTGTGTGTGCTCTCCCTCTCTCTCAAAATAAATAAATAAAGAGCACATTCTTTCTGTGTCCCCATCCCTGCCGCTCTCCAGTCTGGCAATTCCTGGGCCCCTTCATCCTGCAGAGACCCCACCAGTAAGCTCGTCCCAGAGGACGCTCATGGGCAGACAGAAGGACATGCAGGACAGAAGGGAAGGACACAAGAGCCCGGTGGAGCCGGCACAGCCTGGGCAGCACGTCTCAGCACCGACGGGATGGCTTGGCGGGGCCCGCTCCCTCCCCAGGCCTGGAAACGTCTGGGGGCAAGCTGGCCCGGACACCCACTCACCCTCTGTCTCCTGCCAGCCCAGCTCCTGGCCCTGTCATCCCCGTCGGTCCCGGCTGGGGGTGCAGGCTGGCCACCGTTCAGCTGCCCACCATGCAGCCTCCGTCCAGACCCTGGGCAAAGCGGCCCCCCCTCCCCAACCCCGGGCTGGGACCCCCCGTCATCGCTCCGCCAGCCCCAGCCACCTGCCTTGTCCAGTGCCACCCTCTTGGCCGTCCTGACTCACACTGCTCATTTGTTCCTGTCCCCAAGCTGGTGCCTGAAAGCAGGGCCACCCACTGAGGCCTCCTCCCCCAGCTGCCTACCCCTCTTGTTCCCCCCACCTAAACCCTTCAAGGTGCCGGGGATGGCGAGACACTCTCAGGCCAGCAGGGCACAGCAGGACTTGAACCCCAGCCTCACTGACACCAGATCCTGGGCTCAGGGAATTCCTGACCCCCGGAGCAGGCGCGCAGATTATCCCAGTTTGTCACGTGATACTCATTTCCCCGGGCATTTTTCCAGACGAGGCCTGGGCCTTTCCGTTCCCTTACCATGGACAAGAGTTGGCGGCCACGGAGGGAGCGCTCAGTACGTGCCAGACTCTCTCTATGCACCTCACCTCGGTTCTCTTCCCAGACAGCTTCCCGGCGAAGGGTTATTATCCCCAGTTCACAGGTGCGCATCCCAAAGTTCAGAGAGGTAAAGCAACTGACTTGAGGTCACACAGCAGCGGCGGGGGCCAGATTTGAACCCAGGATTAGCCGAACCGCGAAGACCACATTCTTTGTACTACAGCATACACCTACTCCCTGCCCCACCAGGAAGTTCCTCAGGGGTGGGACCACACCACCATCAGTCCCCCCACCTCCGCACAGCACCCTGTACAGGCACCGACAGACAGACAGACTGGACGTCTGGGGATGAACAGACATGAAGGGTAAGTCCTCCCCGGACAGACGGTGCGGCTCAGGTGAGCAGCCCCACCCGTCACCCCATGACTCACCAGCAGTTGCCTCTGGGACGGAGTCCCCAGCCTCTGCAAAAATCCCCACCAACGATCAAGGGGACTGGGCCTGCCTGACCATTCCTGAGGCCCACACGCCTCCAAGGAACAAGCCAGCATGGGGGTCAGATGTTCCAGTCCGGGCTCCCAGAGAGCCCCGGTCAAGCGCTCTCACCTCACTGGGCCTCGGTTTGCCCTTGACCAGGTCTGGCAAGGCCACTCCTGTGTTCCCAGGGCCCGGGGTATTTCTGGAACACAGCCAGCTTCCATCAATACTTGTTCAATGGATCCCGTAAACGGGATCACCCTCAACAGACCCACGCCACCCACGTCCCGCCCCCAATCACTATGTGGGGCCCTGTCCTCTGGCCTCAGTCTCCCCACACCTAAAACCAGGGGGCGGGACAAAGGTTCTCCCTGGTCCCTGCAAAAGCCAACCGGGAGGACTCCAACTGAGCTGGGAGGAGGGACGAGAAACAGACTCATCCCAGCATTTTTTTTTTCATAAAATCACTATGCAAATTATATGCAAAACCCTGCAGATTAGCAGGCTCCCAGTGGAACCTTCGATTTCAGCTGCTTTACAACCGGGCCCCGGGCTGGGGGGGAAGCAGCATTTACTGAGCATCTGCTAAATGCCAGGCTCCTTACACGGAGTCAGGCGCAAAGGTCCTCCTTACTCCCTAGACAGGTCAGACGACTTGCTGGAGGTCACAGAGAACTCAGGCGATGAGTCAGAATGGTGGGGGGGTGGGGGGAGGTGGCCAAGGCAGGTGGAAGTGAGGCCTGGGGGTGGGGAAGGCGCTGGGCAAGCACATAGAGGTCCCAGGGCCACGTGTCTGGTTCTCATGCCCACAGAACCTGGAAGAAGTCCAGCCCAACGGGCAGGATCCTCAGCCCGATCTTGGGGGCCACCTGAAGCCAGGTGACCCCCAGCCCTCCCCCGAGAAACTGAACAGACCCTGGAGGCAGCCCAAGGCAGGCCCAGCCC
Organism: Lynx canadensis; assembly: GCF_007474595.2. Classification (NCBI taxonomy): domain Eukaryota; kingdom Metazoa; phylum Chordata; class Mammalia; order Carnivora; family Felidae; genus Lynx; species Lynx canadensis. The sequence goes on from NC_044310.1 coordinate 22,981,274, forward strand.
TTCCAGCTGTCCTGGGAAACCTCATAGCTCTGCCATCCTCCCTGGAACCTCTCAGGCACGTGCCAGCACGCACCCTGAGGACACACGGTGCACACACACACCCGCAAAGTGTCCCCATCTGCGTGTGTCCAAGCCCAGCCTCCTCGCGGACCCGGGCTGTGGACCCCCTCACCATCCCATCTGCTGTGTTATTTATAACTCACACATGGTGGAGACGCCACGCCCCCCGCCCCCCAGCCCTGAGCTGTCCCACTGGCTTCTGAGCTGCTCCGCTCCAAGGGATGGAATGAGCCAGACTCAGGTAGTGAGCCACGCGGGTCCACCACGGCCACTGCCCAGATGGGAGAGTGGGGTGCAAAGAATCAAGACCAAAAGACCGGGGCGGGCAGGGGGGCATGGCAGGGCCCCAGCCCGAGATGACCCTCTGTGCGGCACTATGGGTTTGACCGGGAAAGGGGAGGTGCAGACAGGTGCCCTAGGCTCTCCCCCCCATCTCCTGAGTCCCAGGACACCAGGCAGGGCCTTGCAATGAGCAGGAGTCCTGAAGCTAGATTGCTCGGATCCAAATCCCAGCACCGGCCCCCGGGGAGCTGTGTGATCCTGCGCAAATAAGCCCACCTCTCTGAGCCCCATTGCTTCTCCTACTAAATGGGCATAAGAATAGAACCAACCTCAAAGCATTGGGAGGATTAAGTGAGATTATCCAAACAGGTTCTTGGCCCAAAGCCCTGCTACTTCTCAGCTCGGTGACCTTGGGGCAAGCTGCCTGGCCCTGAAGCTCAGTCTTCCCGTCTGCAAATGAGACCATACAGCCCAGAGGGTCGTGAGGACTGAAGCAATGGCAGTGACACACGGCAGGTCATCAGCACACACAGATTCTCTTTTCCTCTGCTCTCAGGGGCCCCCGTGATTCCTGACCACCCCCAGGTTCCACCCCGGATCGTCTTTATCGCCCCCCCCCCCAGGTGCACAGAGGTTTTTGGAGATACTGTGCCACTGAATCCAAACAGCTCCTCAAGGGGCAAGTCCTCCCCCTAACTCTGCAGCGAGCACCCCGCTTCGTCAAATATAGATGCTCCATAAATACCCGAGGGACGGACGGATGCGAGAGTGAAGGTGACCAGAAAGCCGGGAATAACAAGGGCTGGAGAGGTGACTGGAGCCTCACGCACCAGCGGGGATCAACACCAGGGTGGCCGCTTTGCAAAAATGGTCTGGCAGCTTCTCAAAACGTGAAACGGAGAGTTACAGATGAGCCAGTAATTCGACGCCTGGGGTGCGTATCCAAGGGAAGCGAAAGCATATGTCCACATACATTAAAATATATATACATGTATATATATGTATATATGGGGTGCCTGGGTGGCTCAGTTGGTTGGGCGTCTGACTATGGCTCGGGTCAAGATCTCGCGCGGTCTGTGAGTTCGAGCCCCGCGTCGGGCTCTGTGCCGGCAGCTCAGAGCCTGGCGCCCGCTTCCGATTCTGTGTCTCCCTCTCTCTCTGCCCCTCCCCCGCTCGCGCCCTGTGTCTCTCTCTCTCTCTCTCTCTCTCTCGATGATAAATAAACATTAAAAAAAAATAGCAGCATTATTCATAATAGGCAGACAGCGGCCAAACCCAGGTGCCCATTAACTGATAGATAAATAAAAGATGGCACGTCCACACGGCGGGACGTTGCTCCACAGAGAAGGGAGCGAGGTTCTGGTGCACGCTCCCGCGCGGGCGGACCTGAACTACGTACGTGATGACAAGTCAAGGAAGCCAGTCACAAAAGACCCCATGTTGTGCGATTGCACTCGTACGAAACGTCCAAGGAAGGCAAATCCGTAGAAGGGAAAGCAGAAGTGACTGCTTAGGGCCGGTGGACTGGGGACAAAGGGGGAGTGACTGCTAAACGGTACAGGCTTTCTTTGGGGGCTGCTAAAAATATATAGAATCGGTGACGGCTGTGTAACCCTGTACTCAAAACCACTCAACTGGATGCTTTGGATGGGTGAATTTATGGCAGGGGAGTTCAAGCTCAATAAAGCTGTTGTTTGTCGGGGGGGGGGGGGGGAGAGAATGAATGGGAGATTGAGGCTCAGGGAGGGTAAGAAACTTGCCCAGGGTCACACAGCAGAGCCTAAACTCAAATACTCAGATGGGAAAGGAGGTGAGCAGGGGCAAAGCTCACCTCCTCTGCCATCTGAGTATCCCCCAACTAAGCCCCGGGTGAAGCCTCCCGAGCCCTCACCCCCAGGAGGGCACACACTGACTCTGCCGACCGCAGTGGGACAGGCCCAGCGTGGCAGCTACCTCCTCTGCTCTTGTCAAAGGCCGCTTTGCAGGTGGGACCACAGGGAGGGGGCAGGCCTGGCCCAGAGTGACCCAGGAGAAGGGAGGCAGCTCCAAAGTCAGGCTGGCTGCCCCCCTCCCCGTCCCCGTCCCCAGACCCCAGTGCCCCGCCTCCAGCCCTCCGCGGTTCTGGGGTGCCCAGACCCCTGGTTGCCCTCAGGGAGGGGCATAAGGATGCGGCCCTGCCAGGAAAGGGGGCAGGGCCCCAGAGGTAAAGCACACCTGGATGTGAAGACGAGCCCATCGGTCCCCTGCCGCCGGTGGCCGTCTAAAGCAATGTTGAGGGCAGACATGTCTCCAGGACCCATCCCTCACCCCGTGTCCCGCTCCACGTGGCTCCCCGGTACCAGTCCCCGCCCATCTCAGCTGGCGGCCACCATCACCCACCCACCCACCCCGCAGGCTGGTGTCCACTCTCTGTTCTCCACACAGCCGCCCATCTGTCCCGAGGGCCGGGCCTGTGTCTGGCAGGTGCCCCGTGTCCCCCAGACACCCCAACCAGGGTGAACTCAGGCACCAAGGATCCCGAGGAGGGGAACCCAAAACCTCCGCCAGGACCCCCTGGCCCTCAGTCCCAACCGTGGCGCGGAGGGTTCCAGAGACAACCCCAGGGCCCCACGTGCCCTCCCCTGACATCACCCGCTGGCCTCCCGTGGGTCCGGCACATCCCTGCGTCCAGCCAGCCCGTCTTCAGTCCACCGCCAAAAGGCAGAACCCTCTCCCCCCGCGCTCCGAGGGAGTGCAGATGCCCACTAGGGATTTAGGGACCCTGAGCACCCTGGCCCCCGCATGCCCTGCAGCCCAAGGATGAGACGGGTCCTCCGCTCCTCACGTGTCACTTGAACACGGATTCCCTGACCAAAAGCGCCTTCGGGTCTCACCTGGCCCATCACCTGACCCTCCCGCCCCCCCGCCCGCAGGCAGGTCAGAGGCTCCAGCCCCAGTCCCACCGGCCTGGCCCCGCTCCCTGCAGGGCGCTCCGCTGGGGCCAGCCCAACCCCAGGCCAGGGCAGCGCCCCTCCAGAAGGCTGGACGGATGCGTCCCAGGGGCCCGGCCCAGGGACTGGAGCGGTCAGTGCCTACAGGAGAAGGGCCCGGACTGGGAAAGCGGGGCTCCAAGTTAGATGGCACGGGAGGACTGTTCCTGGGACCCAGTCTTGTTCTCCCGTGGGCTGTCCCCCCACCCCTCCCCAGTGTGCCAGGGACAGTGTCACTCGAGCGTGGTCCACACCGACCCCCCCACCAGAAGCATCCTCACCACATCTCATGACCTAATGGCATCTCTCAGCAGGAACATTACTGCCACCTGGGCAGGACGGTCCTTTGGACGGGACACGGCCACCACTTAGCAGCCCCGACCACTCCCCTCCCCTCCGGAAATGCCAGCAGCATCCTGTTACTGTGACAACCAAAAGTGTCCCCGTGCACTTCCAAAAGCCCAGGCGCTGGGACCTTCAATGCCCGGCTCGGGCCTCGCTTCCTCCTGGAAGCTTCCCTACCCCCATCCCGGCTCAGGGCCCCAAGTTCGGCATCTCGCGGCTGGGCCTCATCTTTGCACTTGGGTCCGGAAATGCTCTGGCCAGAAACAGGGTTCCCAGAGACGCTGAAGATTTTGACTCAGGGTCCACGTCGGGTAAGCAGTTAAATGAAAGGACCACCTCACCTGGCCTCCCTGACCCCAGGTGTCCCTTTCCTCAGGGACACACAGCCACACCCATCTCCCTCCGCCCCAGGATGTCCGTTTCCGGGGCCCCGTAAAGGACATATAACCAAATCTCTGAAGGAACCCGAGTTTTGAGCGTGTGGTGTCCCTGGAGGTCAGGCAGAAGACGGATCTCTGCGTCCCTGTGCACCCTGCCCCCGCCCTTGCCTTAATCACCGCTAAGGAGGCCAGATGACCAGCTGCCCCTCCGGCCTGGGCTCCCTAGACTCTGGGATTAAGAGTTGGGATTAAGGGCGGACACATTCCCGGTAGCTCAAGAGCCCCAGCAACGTGCGTGCGTGCGCATGTGCACACGCGGGCACGTTCAGGGCTGTTTCCGGGCATGCTGCGGGCACATTTGTGCATGCACACCTGTGCTGGTCTCAGATGGGCTCAGATGCCCCCCTCGCGTGAGTGGGACGCGTGCACGGAGGTGGCAGGGAGAGCGTGTGTGTCCCTGTCTGTGTGTGCCCGGGCGGGTTCGGGTCCGCACGCTCCGTCACATACGCAAATGCGTCCGCACGTGTTCACGTTTCTAGGTGTGCGTCGACCTTCCCACGCCGGGAGAGCGTCTCCCAATTCTCCCAGCATTCTCCCGGCAGCTGCTAATATCCACGGCCAGCCAAGGTGTTGGGGGGCAGGCTCCCCACAGCCGAGAGGCGGAGAGACAGCAGTCTGGGTTCTCCCGATTCTCCGGGCCTGGCCACACCTGAGCCGCTGGAACAGGGGCGTGGGCCACAATGTCCTTCCCCGCACGGACGCGAGAGCCCCACGCATCGGCACAGACACGCGGCGACACGCGCGGACACAAACCCAGCCCCTCGTCCAAACCTGAACTGAACCGTGGTCTCAGCTCCACGGGGGGAAAAGGATCACCCCGGGCTCAACCACCATCTCGCAGACCGTCCCTTGAACACAGAGCCGGAACCCCTCCTTCTGGATCGGAGACCGGCCTCCAGCAAGCCTCGCAGCTCCCCAGCCTCGCCCGAGAACAGGACCCAGCCGAGCCAGGGCTCGGCTCCGTAGAGGTCCCCAAGGAGCCACTGTCCTAGGGGAGCTGTCCTAGCTTCACCGGGCCAGGGGTCTTCATGTGAACAGCAAGGTGGGAGGCTGATTTCCTGTAGCCCTCTGCCCTTGAAACTACCTTTCTGGAGGGATCAATGGAGATACGGGGGGTGGGAGGGGGACATCTGGGTCCAGGAGGGTGAAGAGTAGAGTCTGACCCTAACCACCCCCTCGGCCCTCAAGACCCCTGTCCCCCAGGGGACTCCAGAAGTCCTAGCCCCACTGAGTGGCAGCCAGGCAGAAGAGAGGTTCCAACCGGCAAGAGAGGGAGTGACGCAGGGGCATCTGAGAGGAGGGTGGGTGGCAGAGAGGAAGGGGGGAGCAGTGGGCAGAGGAGGAGGTGGGCAGGGGGGTTGCTGGGGGAGGCCGGGGTGGCGGGGAAGATCTCTGGTAACCAAGCCTGAGCCTCTGGAAGCCCACCATGTGTCCACCTTCCAGAAAGCTGGAGGCCGAAAGGACCCAGTCCACCCCCCTCCCCCAGCTGAAGGAGGCAGGAAGGCTACATCGCTCGTACCCACTGCTCCCTGGGGTCACTTCTCCAATTCTGGGGATCAGAGGACAAGGTGTGACCACGGTGGGGGGGGGGGTGGGGAACTCCAAGTAAAACAGACTGAGGATGTGTGAAGGCGGAAAAAGGAAACAGTGTAGCCATGCCAGGACTTGGGGAGATGAAACCGAGTAGCCCTTGAGAGGGCCCGACAGGGAGATGATGTAATGACAGAGTTGCTGCGACAACGTATCCAAGTGAGAGCTCCAGGGAGGTAAGGATGCAACCCTGTGGGGAAATCAGAAGCTATGAAAAAACTGTGGGGCCCAGCAAAGAACCCTAACATGTAGAGGAGGGGCACGGTCTAGAAATCTAGAAGAAGAAGGGAGGAGAGAAGGGGCTGAAGAAAGGCGCTCTGTGCTTGAGAGCTGGGAGGAGAGGTCGGTAAAGGACTCCCAGAGGAGGGCACACCTGTGCGGGGTTTTGCAGGATGAGTAGGAGTTCACCGGAGAGGGGGCCAAGTCCACGGAGAGTGCACAGCACGCAGGTAGACGTGAAGGCGAGAGAAATGAGGTTGTACTCTGCGCCCAGGGAACAGAGTGGTAGCAGTGAGGGGTGAACAGGGCCAAGGGATGAAACTGGGGAGAAATACACCGAATGCACTGATAGGAATCAATCTGGCATAGAGTCTTGGGGCTGAGGGCAGCGGGGCTTGGGTTAGGGGTGGCTTCCTGGGGGAGAAGGGTGGGGGGAGCTGGGCTTGCAGTCGTGGCACAACAGAGACAGGTACAGAGGAGAAACGGTGCAAGAGCTGGTGTCGGGGAGTCGGGAGACCTTTGTCCTTTGTCCCAGCTCAGCGGCCAACGTGCTGTGTTACTTGGGCCAGCCACTATTCCTCTTTCCGCCTCAGTTTCCCCCTATGTAAAATAAGAAGGCTAAACCACCAGACCTCAGAAGATCCTTGCTGTGACTAGAGATCACTCCTCTGGCCTCCGTCCCCCCTTCAGGACAATGAACAAGTTGCACAAGAGTTGCGTCCAAGGGCCCTTCCGGCTGAAAGACTCTTTGGCCCTCTGATCTTCCCCCAGCCTAGGATGGCCTCAGCCCCTGGCCCACCCTAGACAGAAAACAGGCAGCAGAGAAAAGACCCGTGTGGAAGCCAGGAGCCCCCAGGGCCGGGTCGGGGCCTCTCCCCCAGCAGCCACACGGATTCAGGTGCCTTAGCGACATGTGACTGGCCCCAGATTCATCCTCTCAGGGCATCACACTTTACAGTTTGCAAAGCGCGAGGTAGCAAGAGGCAACACTTGTACACCAGGGAGCATTCTAGATGGCCTGGGTTCAAATCCTAGCAGGCACGCCACTCTGTTGACCTTGGACAAGTTACTTAACCTCTCTGTGCTTCGACTTCCTCTTTTGTAAAAGCAAGATAATAACGGTCCCCCCTTCCCAGGGTTGTTGTAAGGACTCAGTGAGTTTCCGTAGAGAAGATGTTTGGCCGACTGGCTTGCCCGGGGCAGGCCCTCAACAGGCAGGATTCAATATGAATAGGTCACATCTGTGGCTTGTTGGCATCTCATGCCAGCCCCTCAGGGCAGCGTGGCTACGCCCACTTCAAGACCCACATCCCCCACCTGCAGAATGGAACCCAGATGCCTTGGTTGGGACTCAAAGCCCACCTCGTGAGCCACTGGCGTCTCGCAAGCCGAGGCCCTGTGACGTTCACCCATCCGGGCCCAGATCACCGCATGGCACAGGGCCAGGTACCCAGGAGGTGCCCAGTGAACGTATTAAGTGCAAGAAACAACACGCTCTCATTAGAAACAGTGACGCCCCACAGGTAGCTCTGTCCCCACCTCCCCCAGCTGGGAATTGCCGCTTTTAACCACACCCCAATCGACTGTGACCTTTCCCACCTCTGAGCCTCCATCCACCCTGGCCCATCCATGTGCTGCCATCCTTCAAGGCCTGGTACAAATCACACCTCCTCCACGGAGCCCGCCCTGATTCTCCAGAGCCAGAACCAACCTCTTCTCCCCCCTGACTCACTACCCTTAGCCTCTCACGTGCGCTGGCTCCGTCCTCTAACTGGGAGCTTCCTGAGACCAGGGACCAGGTTGAGCTTCCTCGGGTTCCAAGTGCTCGGCACAGGCCAGACACAGAGGGGGCAGCAGCAAATAGTGGCTGAAGCGACTGGCAGGTCAGCAGCAGAGTAGGGACACGGACCCGTGTCCTGGGCTCACAGCCCAGCTCCCAGGCCGCCTGGATTTGACCGATCATGTCCCCGCCTCCGGGAAGCGACGCGGTGCTCAGCGCGATGGGTGAGGCAAGGGGCCCGGCCCACCCGCGGCCGAAGAGGAACCACACGCAGTCCACGTGCGGGAAACAGGCCTCCCCGCCCCCCAGCCAGCCCCCTCTTCCCAAAGGGGTCCCCCCACCCCCCACCCCGGGCCAGGCCCCTGGCCTCACATCTCTCGGACAGCTCCTCAAACGTGAAGACCTGAAGGGGTCCCTGGGTCGCCCCGTCCCATTCCCCCACTTCACAGATGTGGAAATGGAGGCTGAGAGCGGGAAGGGGCTGTGCCCGTGGTCACGTGACCAGCCCGGTAGCAGCCTCCCTTCTGAAACGGGACGGACGGTTCTCGAGGGAAAGCATCACCGCAGCCTGGAGGGCGAGCGTCACCGCGCCCACGGATCAGCGGAGATGATGCGGGCCGAACCAAGGAGCCGCTGGCCCGCTCTCCCGCCGCAGAGCCCCGGACGCCCGGGCGCTGGGCACAACCCAGCGCCCGCCGCCAACACACAGCCCGCCCCGAGAGCCCCCGCACACCCCCAGCCCCTGGCACGGGGCCCAGCACACGGCAGGTGCTCAACGACGTCTGCGGAACGAGCCGGTCGGTCGAGCAAAAGACGCCCCCGCGCATGCGCACAGCAGCCCACGCGGCCGGCCCCTGGCATCACGGCCTCTCGGAAGCACAGACTCCAGCTGCTCGCGGACCGCCTCACCTTGGGCCTCTGGGTCCCCATCTGCACAGTGGGATAGCAACCCCGGCTCGCAGGGTCATGGTAAGAACGGAGACGAAGCGTGGTGAGCACGCACTGGCCGTTACCACTGCCCTGCTGTCACCGTCCGTGTCCGTCTTCCCAGCAGACGCCCTCATCTTGAGGGCAGGAGCCAGAATTCAGCCGCAGACACCCCCACCCCGGCCCCCAGGGCAGCCTGGCCCTAAGAGGGCGGCAGTCAACAGGCGGCGGGTCAGCGAAGGGCAGACAGGAAACAAGGTCACCCACCCCCCAGCTGGGGGCCCCGCGGAGGATGCCAGTCCATGGGTTGTGCCTGGCACGCTGACAAGACCCCCCTGCTCCCAGTGTAACAACCCCCAGCTCTCTAGGAACCTTGTAGGCTCAGCCCTCCTAAGCCCACACGTGGCTCCCCCACACCCCAGCCCAAGGAGGGACCCAGGGAGCCGCCCACAGGCCCCTGGTGCCTGCCATGGCATTGGCAATCAGCTTGCTGCCGTTAGATTTCCCAGATCCCACTGCTGACGGATTCCAAACTACCCTTAGTAAAGGCTGGGCTGGCGAGCAGAGCTGGTGGAGGGGGGGCAGGATGGGGGGTGCCGGCCGGCTGTACAGGGGGCACAGTGAGCTCTAGGAGAGTTTGGGCTGAAGCAAGCCCCCTACCCATCGCGGAAGCAGGATGAAGCATTACCCCCCACCCCATCCCGCCCCGTCTCAGAAAACCCCGGCCCCCTCTGGAGGGGGGGTGATGACAGGTCAGCAAAGGGACAGAGAACTCCAGAGTAGGTGAAAGGGCAACTGGACAGCTGGTTCCACCAGGACCCGGCTGTGTGAGCTTTGGCAAGTGGCTTGACATCTCTGAGCCTTCTAGCGGACGGCAATGCCACCGCCTCTGAGAGTGTGGAAGGCTCAGTGAGCCCACCTCAGGCTGGATACCAAGGCCCAACCCTTGGCCAAGGCCCCGGGCCGTCTCTGGGTCTCTGGACTCCCACTAGGAGACGGCAGACCATGGGGCTGGTCATCCCCTTAGGGCTCTCCCACCTCTGACGCCCTGTACAAACAACGGTCACCCAGTCCGGGCCAGGGGCCACAGCCAAGGTGTCCCTCAGCTGGGGGGAAAGGGGAAAGAACCCAGCGTCACCACGTCCTGAGCTAAAGCTGCAAACAGCAAGGTCTCCCGGGAGCTCTAGGACCAGAAGGGCCCGAAGAGCCACTGAGGCCAATCCTCCGCCTCCAGACCGGAGTGCAAACTGCCAGTAGCCTCAGAGAACCAAACTGCCCTTGAACTCGGCACCACGAGGCACTGGGAAGTCCCTCTTCTAATCCGGCTCAAGTTCTCCCTTTCAGGGTAGACCCCACCCTCCAGGGTTCTACTTTGGGTCATCCATGATCATTCAAACTCGGTTCCCGCTCTCCAAGGGAAAGCCTTGTTCCCACCCCCCCCCCCAAACCAACTCCTCAGATGAGGCCAAGAGTGGGACAGGAAAAGAGCAAAGCCGAAGCAGGTAAATGGAAGAAATCAGTATTTACGGGAGACCCACCCCTTATCGGGCACTTTATTACTTCATGTTGTTCATTCTCCAGCAACTCTGGAGACAGAGGTACTCTGAGCTCCACCGAGACAAGAGAACAAGGCTCAGAGAGGTTAAGCAAACTTGCCAAGCTCACACAGCCAAGAAACCGGCGGAACCAGGATTTCAACCTGGTTGACTGTTCCACTACCTCCAGCTGCCCCCCCCGGTTTGGAGACCCCAAGACAGACGGCACCAAGGCCCAGGTTGGGGCCCAGGGGTGGAAAGAAGGCAGCAGACCTTGGCCAGCTGGGTCACAGAGGTTGTGGAACCCCGTCCATCTGGTATAAAAGGCCAGCACAGACATTCCCTGCCCTCCACCCTCAGCAGCCAGGTAGGGAAGAGGCCAGATCATTTGTCAGGGGCCACCCCCACCCCCATCCTGCAGCTGGGCCCTCAGCCACTGCTGCCCAGACTCCCCCCTGTAATCACGGCTTCCTGTTTGGCGTGGAGACTAGGCCTGGTCAGTGGGGGGAGGGGAGCAGCCACCCCTCTGGCCGGGGCCTACTCTGAAGGGAGGGGGGCCGGAAGTAAAGGCTACCCAGCCTCCTGGAATCTTGGAAGGCTGGGAGCCAAAGCAGGGGGGCGGCCCCCAAGGAGGCCAGTCAACAAATATTTACCCAGTCCTGGCCTGATGTTCTCAGGATGTGGCGGACCGTTAGTGGGGACAGCAAGACGAGCCAGGTGGTCCGAGACCAGCCCAGACCCCACCCCCTGCTGGGATGGGGACTGGGGGGGGGGGGCAGGAGCAAGGGGCTGGGCCCTAGGACGGCTCCTGGCACCCTGCCCCCCTGCCCCAGACACCAAATCACAGCCTTCCGAGCAGCTGAGCTGGAGCCCAGAGCCACAGTGCCCCTGTCCCACCCAGATGCGGTGGCCGCGCCCTGGCACTCAGACCTCAGGCCCGCTCCATGCGGCCCCCGGGCACCTCCTAGCCCACGGGCACACGCTTGGGCCCAGCAGAATTCCGCCAGTCTCGCTGTCCCTCACTGTCCCCTCAACCCACCTCCGAAGGAGAGAACACAAAGCCCCCCCTCCTGGGCTCCAAAGCTCAGAGTCCTGGTTTCCTTCCTTCCTTCCTTCACTCATTCCCTCATTCAGACCGTCCAATTCTGGGCCAGGAGCAAAGCTGGCCTTGGGGTACCGCAGGGATGTAGACTTGGGCTCCACACGTGACAGCTTTCTGAGGGGCAGAAGGGATTCCACGCAGGCCCCATCACCGATGCAGCGTGAGCCCCAACCCTGAGGGCAACCAGCGTGAGCCAGGGGGCGTGGGGCTGGTGGGGGGGCAGGTTAGACCCCTCACGTCCTGAAGTTCTAAGTATTTCCCCTCTCCTGGGCCCTGACCAGAGACGAGCCCCACCCCTCATCCTGCACAGTTTACAAAGCTCTCCCTCAATCCAAACCCATGACCCTCAAAGAAGCCCATTTTACAGATGACAAAGCCTTGTGAGGTGGCCGAGGAGCAAGGGCTCCAGGCTCAAGCCCTGGGTAAGCGCCGCCCCTCCGCCCTCCGCCGCCCGCAACACGTAATTAGTGCCACCCACCTCCAAGGCCAGGGGGAGCATTAGATGAAAAGAGATGGGGGACGTGCCTGGCCCAGAGCCTGGCAGAGAGGAAGCCCTTAGGGGACAGTAGGTAACGTGGGATTCATCTGGGGGGGTGGTAAGGAGGCCCCAGGGAGAAGCAGCTTGCCCAAGATCACAGAGCAAGAGGGGGCAAAATTCGGACTGCGGCGCAGTCCTCTTGGCCTGCCAGGCCCCGGCTCCATCCGGCTCTGCTACTTTCCAGCTGTGGGACCGTGGGCAAGTCATTTAACCTCCCGGTGCCTCCGTAAAATGGAGGTTCTAACAATTCCCACCTCCAAAGACGATCAAGTGCCTGGTGGGCGGGGCTCCAGTGAGCCTTAGTTTGCTGTTTCTGTCATTAAGCCCCGGGGGTGTGCGCCCCGCCTCCCAGATCCTGCCCACAGTCCCCGTGGGGGGAGGTGGGGAGGGATGACAAAGACAGATGGAGACTTGACGGCCTCCCATCCCCATCCCCACCCCCAGCTGCCTCAGTCTGCTCCAGCCCTCCGCAATCCTACCGCAGCCCCTTCTAGAATGACCCATCCCTCTCCTCCAAGCAGCCAGGCTGGGGGGGGGGGGTCCCAGCTCCAATGGGAGTGTCTGGAGGGAGGCCTGGCTTCTCGGGGAAGGGGGGGACTCTGTCTCCACCTCTTTCTTCCCTTCCGGAGGACCCCTCTCACCCACCCCACTGATGCCCCAGCACCTTCCAGAGCCCAAGCCCAGAACTGCCCTGCCCCAGTGCTGCCCCGGGGGCCCCCCAGAGACCCCTTGTCCCATTCCATGAGGTGGGAGGAGTCATCCGTCTTCAAAAGGCCAAAGGGCTTTTTTTCTACAGTAGAACCCCCAACACGAGGGAACAAGTAACACACTGAACGGCAGCTGGAAGCACTGGGTTGCTCCCTAGGGTGTAGAAGGCGCCAGGTCCCCATCCCAACTCTGCCACGATGATGTTGCAACCCCCAGAAGCAGTCCTAGAAGTCAAGTATGTGTCTCCAGTCGACAAGTAAGAAAGCCTGGGGTTATGGCAGGCTACAGCTTGCTCCATGCCACGTGGTGACCGCTTTTATTGCATAACTCAAAACCTCCTCCTCCAGGAAGCCCTCCCTGACCTCTCCGGGCTCCCTCCTGCAAAGACCCTCTCTGCTGAGAGCTCACGACATGGCAGGCTGTGCTCAAGTCTACCCCAGGGGTTCATTTTCTCATCGCCACATCCCTGGGAGGTTGGCATGGTTATAGTCCCCATTTTACAGATGAGGAAGTTGAAACAGAGAAATCCCTCACTCAAAGTCACACAGCAGGTGTCTGTCTTTGGAGCCCCTGCCACCTTGGGAGCTAACAGAGAGCAGACCCCTGTGGTGTCCCTGGGTCGGGGCCTGACCTCCAACAGCCCCAGGGTCCCCAACTTTTAATTTTTATAGTGAGGACAATCTTGCTCTGACAACTCATCATTCAGTCACAGGGTGGCTGGAGGAGTACAGAGCTCCAGGACTGGAAAGGGGGGGGGGTGGGGGGGTGGGAGGGGGCAGGAAACACCAGGCCTGGGGGTGGGGCTTCAAAAGAATTCCTTGTGACTCAATTGGTTAAGTTTCTGACTTCAGCTCAGGTCATGATCTTATGGTTCATGAGTTTGAGCCCCCGCCGGTCGGGTTCTGTGCTGACAGCTCAGAGCCTGGAGCTTGCTTCAGATTCTGTGTCTCCCTCTGTCTCTCTGCCCCTCCCCATTCGTTCTCTCTCCTCTCTCTCTCTCTCTCTCTCTCTCTCTCAAAAATAAGTAAATGTTTCAAAAAAAAACAAAAACAAAACAGAATTCCTTGGTTGATTTCACCTCCAATGGTCCCCAGCCACAGAATAACACCTTACAAAAGAACATGAAATCACATTTGTTGGCTGTTTACTATGTGCCAGGCACTGTACTAGAAGCTTTCCACGGTAACCTCTTGGTTTTTGTTATTCTACAGAGGTGGAAACGAGGCACAGAGAGGTTAACTAACTTTCACAAGGTCACACAGCCACAAAGGAGTGATCTCCCATCACGGGGAATATTCCAACATGACGAGGTGACACCCAAAATCCCTTCCAGCCCTGAGCTTCTAAGAAAACATCTTTCGAAGCTAAAACTTCCAGAAGCTCCACACTCCGAGCTTTTCTGGGTAGGGACTGAGGTGGCCCTGAAGGCAGCTGTCCTTCAGAATCCCAGACACCTGGTGTCTCAGGAGAGAGGACTCCCCAAAACAGATGCCCGAAGACACACACCCACCCACCCACCCACACACCATCTGCGGCATGACTGGGACCTGCTATCCCCACAGGCCACCCCGGAAGCCCCACCCCCCACCCCGACCACACATACTCCCTTTCAAGCTGGTGGGCAAACCCAGGGGTCATCCTGTCCCTCCCCTGCCCTAAGCCAGCCACTGCCCATCCGAGCGATGTCCTCAGAGGACCCCACCACGGAGGCCACTCCTGAAGCCAACCTGGGTGGGGCGCTTCTGGTCCAACCTCGGTCCCTCCTGCCACAGGCATCACCCTCTCCCTCTGTTAGGGCACCTGGGCAGCCGGGCACCATTCATTTACCCTTCGCCTCCGGGGCCAGATGAGACGATGCTCCTCCTGGACAGGCTCCCCCCTGGGAAGATGTGAGGCGTGGAGAGGGGCTCCCCCTTCTCCCCTCACCATCTGGAGCCCCTCCCAGTCAAGCCCACCATCTTGCCTTTATCTGCCACTCAGCTTTGGGTCTGAACCACACCCAACCTACCTCACCCTCAGGTTCAGGGAGACCCTACTCACCTCAGACAGACGCGCTCCCTTCCTTCCCTCCACCCCCTTACGGGGCATGAATTAGATTAGCCTTGTTCTGATCGTGAGGAACAGTGGTTCAGCAGAGGATGGGACTTGCCCAGGGGCATACAGCTCATTCCTGCCCCTTCCCCTCTGGGCTTCCAAATGCAAAGCATTCTGTCCCACGCCCCTTTTCATTCATCTGTACATCACACATTTACTCCTGGCTAGGACTACAGATACTATCTCATTCCTGAGAAAGGCGGTACACCAGCCCCATTTCACAGAGGGGGAAACAGAGGCTCAGGGAGAGGAGCCGGCATGCCCAAGGTCATACCACGAGTCAGTGGGGGGTAGCAGGAGTCGAGCCCAAGGCTGTGTTATTTCCACGCCTTTGATTTCAAAATTGGTCTTCTGGAAACGGAGCTGAGAGAAAGTGACCCAGCTGCTAGGATGGGCTGGGTCCCAGTCCCTCCCAGGGACTTCTTCTCACCCCTCCTGGGGGTGGGGGTGGGGGGCACATAGGGAGGAGGCATCCAGCCTACCAGACACTATACTCGCCTTGGCATTCAACACTCTCTCTCCCCTCAGTTCAGCCCCCAGATGGGGAAAGCTGACGAGTAGCCTGTCTGTCCAAGAAGCAACCTCTGAGCCTGTCCTTCCCCCCCTTTTACAGACTGGCCAACTGAGGCCCAAACAGACACACAGGGGCAGAGTCGGCACCTGGCGGTTGCCTGAGAGACCTGGGGAATGAGGGCCAGGCATAGCTCCTAGAGCCAACCAAGGAAACGGGGTCTAGAACCCCCCAGCTCATCCCCAGACCAGGCTCCAGACACGTGCCCATGGGGGAACTCACTTGGGACCCGGGTCCCTCAAAGCGGGGAGGAGTCGCCCTTCTTCCTATACCTCCTCCTGCTCCCCTAATGGAGCTGGGATGGAGCTCAACCCCACAGCTGTGTGGTCACTCAAACGGATACTCAAGGGGTCACTGCCTACATATATACTCGCCTCAACCTGCACCCACTCTGCCCCCCCCCCCAAGGGTACATGCCCCCCTGCACAGGGTCATCCACGCCGCCCGGAGCACACACATGCACACACACATTCCGGTGGGGCCAAGCACACACCCACCGCACACGTCCCTCCCAGACACACACTCACCCCCCCCAGGCACACACAGCCACGGCCAACAGTTGCCCAGCCCCGTCCCTGGTACACACCGCCAGCACAATAGGTCACCCCCACAGGATCACCGCACGTTCAGGTAAGGCACGGTGACACCCCGCCATGTGGCGGACTGCTTCTCATCCTTCACCCGCACACAGCCTTCACAGACCAACAGCCTTCACAGAGGTGGTCATACACACAGGGTCACCCTCACTCAGCCCCTCAGGTCACCTTCACACAAGTCACCCTCCTCCCCCTCTCCGCCCCCCCCCCGCCCTCCCCACAGCGACCCTCGGAGGAACCAAACGCACCCCCCCCACCGCCGTGCCCCAGGGGGAATCGACCCAATTCCCTAAAAGTGGCCGCGGTCTGGGCACACCCACGAAGCAAAAGCCACGTTCGCTCAAGACCCGCGACACACCCAGCCCGGGCCCCGCGCCCGGCGACCCCTCGCCCGCAGTCGGGCCCGCCCCGCGCCTCTCCACCGGGGCAGGGGACCCCGCACCGCCCGCGGGGCCACTGGGGAGGGGCGCGGGGTCCACGACCCGCGCTCCGGTTCCCGCAGGGCCGCCTGCCGGGGAGGGGTCCCGAGAGCAAGGAGGAGCGAGCCCCCAGAGGCGGGCGGCGGCGGGGACGGCCCCCCCCTCCAGGCCAGCCTGGAGCTGGGGGGCGGGGGTCGCCCGGGGGAAAAGGGGGGTTGGGGGCATGCGGAGGTCGAGGGGTGCGGGGGCGGGGTGCCGAGTGCAGGGTGGGGGGAACCCGGGACCGGGGGCGCGAGGTGCCGAGTGCGGGGACCGGGGGCGCGGAGACAGGGGCGCGCGGGGGCTCGGGGACCGGGGAGCGCGGGGGACCGGAGGGCGCGGGGACCGGGGCGCGCGGGGGATCGGAGACCGGGGAGCGCGGGGGCCGGGGGCGCGGGGACAGGGGCGCGCGGGGCATCGGGGACCGGGGACCCGGCAGCGCGGGGCCCGGCGCGCGTCACTCACCCCCGCGGCGCGCCCGGCCAGCAGCAGCAGCAGCAGCGGCGGCAGGAGCAGCCCGCGGGCCCCGGGCCCTGCCGCGGCCCCGCTCCCGGCGCCTCCCCGTGGCGGGCCCCGGCGCGGTGCGGCGGCCCCGGCTTCATGGCGGCGGCGGCGGCGGCGGGCGCCTTTGTTCCCGAGGCGCGGCGCGCGGGCGGCTGCTCGGCGGCGGCGCGGCCCGCAGGCTGGACCGACGCGCTCCCGGCTCGCGGCTCCCGGCTCGGCGGCCCTGCTTCCGCCTCGCAGCTCCGCGCCCACCAGCACCGCGCCCGCATCTGCGCCGCCGCCGCCTGCCGCCGCCGCTGCCTCCGCCCCTCCTCCCGTTCCGTCCCCCAGCTCTTTCTCGGTGTTGCTTTGTCTTTTCGGGCCGGCGCGCGCCCCCACCCCCCCCCCCACCCGGACCCCGCCGACCCTTGCCCCGGACCCGGCAACTCCGTCGGCCCCCGTCACCATCACCCCGCCCTGCCGCCCCCTGCCCGGGCCCTGCGCCCCCCCGCCCGCCCCCTCTCCTTCCCCCTCCACCCCCCCCCCCCCCCCGCCCCGGCCTTCGCCAGCCCCCCGCGCTGTGGCTGCTGCGCGACCTGGGACTAGTGGGCCGCCTCGCTGAGCCGCGGTCGGGAGGAGCACGGGGATCCCGCAGAACGCGCCTCCGAGGGCGGTGGTGAGCGCCGGAAGGAAAGGATCCGCGTGGGAATGCAGGAGGACGGGCCTGGCTCGTTTGAGGGTCTGAGTAGATGGGTGGCATTTGTGTGCTCATTAGCGGCTTCCCCCTAAGGGGGCCGTTCACGTGGCTCTTCCGGGACCCATCACCACCACCGGCCCCAAGCCGGTGGACACAGAGGGCCAGAGGTCACCCAAGTCCAGGGGCTTTGATATCCTCAGGACACCTGCTACCAGGCCTGGACCTCTCTGGGCCTCAGTGCCCCCTCTGCACCCACGAGAGTTGTGGACTTCCGCCCCGTCACTGGATCCGCCTAGGAAAAGCGGGACAGGCCCGCGGCGGCGCTGCTCCGCCCGCAGCTGTGAGGCCCGGCTCTCTGACACTCATTTATTTATGCCTGAGAACCGAGGACCCCCTCCTCCAGTGCGGGTGGTGTAGACGTATGTCCCTGAGTGACAGTGCCTTGCCTGGCCTGTCTCTACTGCCCTCACCCCCTCGGACATTCTATGCACTTTACTTCTTCTTCAAGTCCCCACCACCCAGCACAGGAGCTCCAGGAGGGCAGGGTCTGGGTCATCCAGTTCACTGCTGTGTCCCCAGCACTAGCCCAGGACCTGGCACATAGTGGGAGCTCAGTGCAAATGTGTTGATTCAATGAATGTGTTTCCCATTCACCTGAGCTCATCCGGCCCCAGGTGTTGGGGGGGGGGGGCACATATTTGTGAAGCCCTGGTCACATGCCAGCATGGCCCCAAGTATTGTACATGGTTGTCTCGTTTCACCCTCTCTCAGCAGCCCCATAAAGC
The DNA here is from genome assembly GCF_007474595.2 of Lynx canadensis. NCBI lineage: Eukaryota > Metazoa > Chordata > Mammalia > Carnivora > Felidae > Lynx > Lynx canadensis. Next base: position 22,999,453 of record NC_044310.1, read on the forward strand.
AGGTGTTGTCTGTATCTCCAGTACCTCGATGGGAAACTGAGGCCCAGAGAGGTGAGGTTATTTGCTAACGATGGCAATCTGCCCCTGTGTCCGGTACCCTGTTCAGGGCGCCTGCTATCAGGAAACGGGAACCAAACTGAGCTGAAACTGGGACAGTTCCCCCAAGAAAAAAGGAACTAAAACCAGGACAAATGGAGCCAGTAGGGGAAAGGATGGGGGGTTGAGCCCAGAGGAAAAGAGTCTGGGGTGCCGGCCATAATCTGGGGTGTTGCGGGGGGAGATGGGACTTGTCCTTCAGGGCCCTGGGGAGCGGGTCCAGAGGACAAACATCGGCTTGGCGTTAGGTTGAGCTGAATTAGAAGTGTGCCCTCAGAGGGAGCGGGGGCCCAGTCCCCAAGGGGTATGTAAGGCCAGGCTAGCTGCCCTTTGGCAGAGATCCTGGACAGGAAGGGAGGGAAGCTTTCCAACTCGGAGATGCGAACATCCCTAGGAATTCTCGAGTCCCAACCTCTGGAAATCATATCCCCAATTCTGACCCATGGGCACCTTGGGGAGGTGGGCAGAGAGGGGCCGGCGGGGCCCGGGAGGGCAAGAGGGGGTTCCGGTTGAGACGGCACAGCTCGGATTTGAAGACCACTGGCTCTTGGGCGGATCCCAGTCCTGCCGGTTACAAGAAGTGTGACCCTGGAGGAGTAGCTTTACCTTTCTGAGCGTTAGCTTCCCAACTATAATATGGAAATAACAACCAGACAGCGTTCGTTCATTCATTCGTTCGTTCGTTCCTTCTCCAGATATAAATCGAGTGCTCTCACGTGTCAGGCTCAGGGGCAGGTGTCAGTTCGTGATTACACGTGCTCGGGGTCCGGTAGAGGTGGCCAGGTTGTCAGGGACCTGGTTCCCGGGCTAGTCACCTCCCAGAAGGGCTGCAGACCAGGCCAGGGAACAGACTGGCTCTGAGGAGCTTCCAAAGGGGCAGAGCCAGCAAGGCTGGGGTGGGGGGGGGGGGGGGGGAGGACAGTATGAGAAGTCAGGTCAGCTCGGTGTGAGGTGGGACGTGTGAAAATTGCAGCTGGCCACAGATGGCTACTCTTGAGAGGTAGTGAACGCTCTGTCTTGGGAGGTATGCAAGGCTCTGAAAACTAGCTATTGGGGAGGCCATTAGGACAATCTTCCTGCACGGGGTGGGCAGTGGGCATGGCTCATCTTCAGAGGTTCCTGCCAGTTCTGAGACTTCTGGAAGCAGCAGCCCCTCGCCGTGACTTCCCGAGGAGGTGGGGAGGGGAGATCTGGGGGCTGGGCAGGCTAGGAGCGCCACCTGCTGCTGCCAGAGATACGGGTCGCGGGTTGCAGCCGGAAGGGAGCGGGTCTGGGCCCCTGAGGGGCTCACCCTGCTCCTGCTCCCCCCAGGGCTCCCAGATGCTCCCATCCGTCCGCCCTTGGGCACACAGGCCACCCTGCAACCACCTGCCCCACGCCCACCTGTGCCTTCGAGCTGCGTCCCAGAACCTCGGGGTCGCCCTTCACCCACCACCATCACGATCCACACGGGCAGCTGGTCCACTCGGGCCCCCTGGGCGGCCTCGCTGACCCCCCCCCCCGGGGCGGGGCCGGGCAAACCCCATCTTTGCGCTCCCCACCTTGCCTCTCCGTCTCCCCCGGAAGCGGGAGCACCCCGGAACCCCCGGTGGACGATAGTCACAGAGCTCCGGCAGAGCTGACGACATGCCCGGCGCCGCTCTGAGAAGGGCACCCTGACGACATCCCCGCAGAGAGGGCAGGACACCTGCCCGAGGTCACACAGCTGGGGAATCCTGACCCAGGATCTGAACAGCTCTGAACAGCCACACAGTAGTGCTGAGTTCGGAGGTATGGCAGGAAGCGTATGGGGAGTGACGGAGTCCCTGAGGGGATTCATACTGTCACATGGACAGACATGACCAAGTCGTAGACGTACACAGATGAGCCTGGAGCCCCGGGGCCCTGACAGGCGCGCCTAACAGCCATGCGTCACCGCCCCGTCCACTCAGACCTTTCTCTGCTCTTGGCCTCGACTCTGGGCTCCCGATGGGACAGCTGAGACAGCCGAGGGGACGTGGAAGGCCTCAGCGACGTCCGTGACCTCAGCGCCTGAGCCACCTCGTTGACAGCCGCGTCCCCGAGCCCTGGCATACGGTTAGGTGCTCGGTCACGGTCGCCTGACTCTATCGGCCACCCCCCCCCCCCGCCGAGGTCTGGTGACACAGACTGGCTCCTTGTCACCCAACCTCGCTGTGGAGCTGTGATCCACTGAGGACTCACTGCTCGCCAGGCACTGTTCTGAGCCCTTGCCGGCAAAGCTCTCATTGACTTGTCCCCACAGCCCCTGTGACTTGGGGACAACAAACACACTTGCCTCCCAGGGCGCTCACCACGAGGACAGGAGGAGCTGACATTTGGGAGCCCCTTCCATCAACGCCTGCCCCCCCCCCCACCGTGAGCGAGCACGACCGATGCATTGGCTGTTCACGTTGTCCCCCTTTGACAGTTGGGAAACGCGGGGGACAGTTGAGAAGCGGGGACAGGCCCCACAGGACCAAGAGGGCATGCCGTGCCGTCCCCTGTGGGCCCAGGGCATCTCGTGATGGCTGTCCGCTCCAAGCAGTCCTAGGCCCTGGGAGACGTCCCTGTGTCCCCTGGGCCGCCCTCCTCCCCTGCTGCCTCCCCACCCGCCTTCCTCGCCATCACGTCCAGTCTTGGCGGGATTCAAGATGGAGGCAGGGGCCCAGGCTGGCTTCCGAGAAAGTCCAAGTGGCGGCAGTGCTAAAGTGAGTGACCCCCAAATCAGGAACTGAAACAGGAATCTGGCACAGAGAGAGCTTGGGAGGCTCGCAGTCGGCTGTGTCAGCAAGTAAGAGGCCCACGGGGTGAGCCTCAGCTTCTGGGGGAGTCCTCAGGGCCTGTGGAGGGGCCAGAACAAGCAGGCAGAGAGGCCTGTGTCCGTGAGGGCCTTCATCTGAATGGGGGGAGCCCCTGCCCCTCCGAGGGCCCTGGCTGTGTGAGGGTCGGGCCCGTGCTGTGAGCTTGCCCTGAGTCCTGTGTGTGCTAGGCAAGTCCTTTCAAGATGAGGGGTGGGCGATGCCCCCTGGGCACACAGCTGCCCAGAAGGGGGCAGGATTTGAACTCAGGCCTCTTCTACATCTGTGAGCTGGGAGTTCACAAACTGTGGAGTCCAGAAGGCCCCCTGGAGGCCCGTCAGGGCAGGTGTGGGGGTAAGGGGAGGACTGAGGCAGATGTTGTTTGAGCGGGGCTGACCTTGAAGGTGGGGTGAGTAAAGGTGCAGAGGCCCTGAGCAGAAACCCTTGTCTGTCCAGGCCTGGTCCAGGTGGCAGGGGTCGGGGTGGTTGGGGGGGGGGGGGGTGCTTCTTGAGGGAAGAGAAGGGCTCTGGGGCCTCAGGCTGAGTAGGGAGAAAAATACAGGGTGAGTCCCAGCTCTGTGGGCCTGAAGCCCACAGTGTGAGGGGATCACAAATACAAAATTCGGAACAAGACTTTGGAGGGGGATATGCAGGCCGGGGGCCCTGATGCTTAAGCTTCATTAAGTTTACAACAAATTTGCCTCTAAATTTGCATGAGCGAGCGGGACCCTGGTCAGGAGGGGTTAACACCACGCTGAGGGTTTAGATGTCATGGAGGGAATCTGGGAAGGCTTCATAGTGGTGGTGATGGCAGCAGAGGCTGAGCCCTGCCCAAGAGAATGGCCTCTGAGGGCTTGAGCTCCAGCTCCAGGTGTGCGTGGATGAGGAAGAACATTCTAGAAGCTTGTTCACTGTAACCCAGAAAGAACCGAGCATGCGGGGCCTTGTGTTGTTCCCCCCTACTGCACCTCCCTTCACCTGCCTCTTGTATAAGTGAGAAAACTGAGGCCCAAAGAGGAAGTGAGTGGCCCAGGGTCACAGGTTCAGTCTGTGGCAGAACCCCAGGCTGCTTCACTCCCTGCCCTGGGGACTTTCTCTCCCCTACTCCATTGCCCTTGACCAGATGCCCTATTTGCAAAACCTCTCAGCGTGAGACCTATCACCCCACAACCAAGGCCCTCATTCAAGCCCTTCCTTCCATGGGGTGGCCCAGTCCTGCGAGGTCAAGGTCACAGGACTAGGAAATGGCTGGGGATGGCGGGGAGGGGGCTGGCCCAGGGGTGGGTGTTCACACACCGGCCATCTTCCCAGGGAGGGGAGGGAGAAGACAGGACTGCAGGGATGTGGAGAAAGAGGAGAGAGCAGGAGGGTGGGGGCAGGGAGGAGGGCACTGCCTTTCCAGAAGCCATCCCACGAACACACCCCCGTTCCTGGGAATAAATTGCACATTTGGAGTCATTTTCCTGGAAGAAGAAGAAGGAAAAAAAAAAAAAAAAGCCTCTCTAAAAATATTTTTTCTTTCTCACCTCCTCCTGGGGCTACAGCAGCCCGGCTGGGTGACAGCCAAAGACTGGGGTGCAGGAGACCAACCTGGAGCAGGGCCTCGGGAAGAACTGAAGGGGGGCCAGGAGGCCCCCCTCCCCCTGAGGCCGTGGAATCTGAGCGAGCACGACTGTCACTGAGATATTTGATGTGTCTTGTGTTTCTTGGAGGTTTCGAGGCTCATGGAGACTAGGACGCACACCTCAGCCTCCAGTTCTGGAGTCCCAGCTCCCGGCCAGGCAGGCTCGGATTGGGAGCTGAAGTTGCCGCCATCCCAGGGCCCGCATTAAGTGTGACACGGGTCCCCGCTCTGTCCCTCACCGTCTGTGTGGCCCTGAGCAGGTCACTTCTTCCGCCCCCCCCCCCCCCCCCCCCCCGCCCATCCTGGGCCCCAGTCTCCTCCCGCATAGATGGAGCAGGTCTGGGAGGCCAACCTTCATTCCCAGCACCCTGCAGGTGGCCCTGGGGGTGGCCCTGGGATGGGGCCTGGCAGAGGGCAGGTGACCTGGGGCCTCTCTCCTGCCCTGGAAGGTACAGTGAGTGACTGTCCCTCTCCAGGGTTTGGGGGAGGTGAACAGGGCAGTGCAAGGCAGCACCCGGCTCAGGGCCAGACCCACAGCCCCAGCTCAACTGGCCACCGTTTTCCAGTCCTTCCCCGCATGGGGCACGCGTGAGGTCAGCGGGCCAGGGGGACCCTCTGCTGGGACTGAGAGACAGAGGCTGAGCCACCTCGGGAACAGGATAGCAGTGGCCTCCCGAGAATCTGTGGTCCCGCCCCCTCCAGAGACACGCGTCTCCAGCCTGGGTTCCGAGGAGCCCCGAGAAGTTTCCTGGAGTCCTGGGGAGGGTGGTTCTGTTTCGGGGTCTCTGCGGTCTTGGAAGTCTCATTGGGGGCTGGGGGCGTTGCTCACAAGGCGGCGAGCGACGGCTAACAGCAGGAGACGCCGGTCCCTCCACCACGGAGACCTCGGCCGTAGAGTGACTTACGCAGCATGCAATCCACGAGAGAGAGCCAGCTGGGGCTGCAAGTGTCCCTGGTGGCCTGGCCTGGAAGTCACCCCCCCCCCCCCACCCTTCCACGGTTTCCTCTCGCGTCCATGCAGCCCTGTCCCACCGGGCAGAGAAGGCGGGAGGGTGAGAACACCAGGAGGCGGGGCCACCTTGCACGCTAACTACCGAGCGCATCTGCCTTCGCGCTTGAAAGCATCTCAGTTTGGAGGCTAAATTAAATAGCCGCCCTCGTGAAAACCGGAGGCAATAAGAATAATTAATAACAACTCCTATTTATGGCTTACTCTGAGCCCAGCCCTGTACTGCCAACGTAGCCTGTGAAGTAGGCATCATCCCCATTTTCCAGATGAGAAAAGGGAGGGAGAAGATTCGCAGAGGTCGCACGGGGCCAGAGGACCTGGGGTTTGAAGCAGCGATAGGTCATGAAAAGTCTTTAGGGGTTTCAGTTGTCTGAAGGCTTGGTGCATAAGCCAGGGATGTGGTCCCACAGGGAGGCACCAGGGCCTTGGGTCACCTTAACAGAGGCATGGGCTGCCCTCCTCAGGCCCAGCCATCTGACCGCATACCATCCCCGTGAGAGTGGCAGGGCTGGGTGGCCACTCCAGTGACAGTTGGCTCAGAGAAAGTCAGGGACTTGGCAGACATAACCCAGTGAGTCGGAGGCAGAGCTGGGGCCTGTGAGCCAGATTCGCCTGACCATCCCCTGCCATCCCAAGCCAGAGTGAGGGACTAGCTCAAAGCCAGGAGGAGCTGCGGATGGAGGGAAGAAGAGGGGATGCCAGGCCTCTTGTCCCTGGGAGATACTCCACTCCTGAGGCCCTCAAGCCTTGGGAAACCCATCCCAGCCCTGACCTTGGAGCCTGGAGCCCTTTGGCCTCTCTACTGCTTTCTTTGGGCAGCAGCGCCCTCGTGTGGCTACAGCTGGTAACTACACGAAGTTCCAGGTTTCCTCACCCACAAAGCTTCCCCCTCCAGGGCCTCACCTTTCTGCAACCCACCCCCTCGACAGAAGACAGCTATTCCTGGGGCTAACCGAAGGTGGCGTGAATAAGAAGCCATGGACAGAGCCCTGGGCTTGAGGTCAGGAAGCTTCAGATAAAATCCTTATTTGGTTATTGACCGATTCGTCGTAGGGCTGGCATCTCAAACTCCTCATCCATATAATGGGCTGATAATGTCTCCCCAACCTTACCCTCCAAGGCTTTCATGAGGATTGAGGAATCACAAATCTGAATAGACTCTGTGAACCGTAAAGCGCTGCGACCAGGTGAAAAGATCACTACCTACACTGTGTTGGGAGAGACCAAGGTCGCTGATGGCTGGTAGCCCGGGGATGTCACATCCTTGCGCAGAAATTGGGAGGCGGCCAATGAGGAGATGAATGTTGAGCCCAGGATTGAAACTCGGGCCTGCAGAGGAAGGGGTCTGCCCCGGGCCCACCCCCTTCACGACGCACCAAAGGAAGTACCCTCGGGCCCTGCATCAGATCCCAGACCTGTCCAGACCCATTCCTTGCAGGACCCGTGTGAGGAACGTAAGAACCATCTCTGGTGCAGACAGAGCTGGTTCACAGCCAATGACTTTATCATGTAAACTTCTTCACAGGGCGGACAAGGGTGGTTGGCGTCACCCAAACCTGTGCGCAGATGCCGGAGGAGTGGGGTCAAAGGTAAAAAGGTGACAGATACCGTTTGTTACACCAACATGCTGGGCACGATGCCAAACGACATCGTTTCACTCCGTCCTCCCAATCAACCTTTGACGTCGCTTCTGCTCGTTCCCTCCTTTCGCGCGGAAGGACCCGGGGCCTCAAGAGAGGACACCGGTGACCAACACGCAGTTGGGATGAACCCCCCGTGTTTGTCTGACTTTCTGGAAGCCCCCTCCCCCCGCCCCAGGCCTCAGAGACACAGGCTTGGACAAGAGGTGCTGGGGAGGAGAGCCAGTCATGCTTCCAACCGAGTCCTTGGCTTTGCCACCACGACGAAACACCGAGGCAAGACATCTCGCTAAATGCTAAGAGGAAAAGGGGGAGGAAAACCCTGGCCGAGTACAAAGGATACACGATCCAGGTGGAAAGGACGACAACCAGCATTAGGCGAGCGAATGCCTAGGCGTGCCAGGCACCAGACGCAGGGTCATCGGCGGCTCCAGGTCACACATCTCCAGGTGTTCCTCCAATCTGTTTTTTTAAATAAGAGCTTTTTTACTAATTTTAATTTTTTCAAGTTATTTGAGAGAGCGACAAAGAAAGAGAGAGAGAGCGCGCGCACAAACGGGGGAGGGGCAGAAAAGAGAGAGAGAGAGGATCCCAAGCAGGCTCGGCACCGTCAGCACAGAGCCCGGTGCGGGGCTCAAACTCACCTGAGAGGAGAGAAGAGTAGGACGCTCAACAGACTGAGCCACCCAGGCGCCCCTCCTCCCATCTTCTAGAAGAGGAAACGGGGCCGGGGCGCAGACAGATGATGTTACTCGCCTCAGGTCACAAAGATGGCGGCCAAATGGGAGAAATCCACACCTCCCACCTGGCCGGCTTTGCACACTGCCTCCGCGAGGGTCTAGTGAAACCCGAACCACTGAACAGCCCTGACTTTCCAAGCCATGAAGGGAGAACCACAAATACTTCTCACCACCTTCGATGGCCAGGGAGGAATTTGGTGAGAAGCGAAGGGACACCCACAGGCACAGCGGAGGGGACCCAGACTTGAGCCTGGTCTGTCCGACTCCGGAACCGGGACATTCAGAGTCACACACGCAGTGACGGCTGGCAATGCCTCTAGAGCGTGGTCTCTGGTGGGCCGCTGAAGACCATCAGTGGGAGAAGCCCCGGGAAGCACCCGATTTCAGCCGCTGATACACCACCAGGTCCTGGACTAAACCCGCCTTAGCTCAGCCTCTTTTCCCTCCCTTTATTCCCAGGACCGCAGAGCCTGCTAGTGACAGTCCCTTACCTTTGGGAAGGGATCGTGCAGTTTCTTCTGCAACCAGCCCGGGGCTCCGCTTGCAGACATGAGGTAGGACAGGCTCCCACCTGGCCCCTGGCTGAGCTACCCTGTAGTTGCCAGCACTGGCCAGTCTAAGTGGCAGCAAAGGTTGGTGAGAGGAGGGGCATCCTCAGACGCAGGTGGCGGGCACCTCCGTGAGCTACAGCCTCCTGTACTGAAAGCCGGGAGGGGTCCCCGATCTCAGGGGGACAAGCAAGATGAGCAAGCTAGGCCCCTGGGCCAGCCTGGGCCGGCCTCCGAGTGTGAACACAGGCGGGCGGGATGCGGGCAGGAGCCGCCCAGAGAAAAGGGAAGGGGACCTCAGGAGGGGAGGCCAGACAGACTGGACATCGGTCTGAGATGCCTTAGCTGCCGCCCACGTCACAGGATTCGATGCCCCGTCACAGGATTCGTAGCTGGGAGACCTTTGTGATGGACTGGATTCAAATCCAGACCCTAGGTGCACAATGCTGCAAAGGCCAGAGAGAGCAAACAAAGAACACAGTAACTGGGTCAAACCGCAGGGCACAGGCTTCTTGAGGATGCTCCCTGTGACCAACAGCAGACCCCGGGCCCAGGAAACCAGGCACCTGATTTTTCAAGAGAAGCTGTGAATCCGAACTAATGTGTAACGTCTTAATTTTGAAAGCACTAGGCAGGCTAAACCCAGCATCTTTGGGTCAAGATGGGCTCAAGGGCTATCGGCCCTATCCCAACGCAAACCCCACCCTCCCCTCCGACAAACAGAAACAAAACAAGCAGAACAAAGGACACAAAGAAGGAAAGGGCTGTCCTGGGGCACTAATACTAAGGGGGGAGGGGAGGGGTAAAACAGAAACACAGACTCAGATTCCAAAGTTCTGTATTTTTCAAAATAAAGATCACACATTGTTTAGAGACAATCTACACAAGAGTTACAAAAAATAGTTGCCCAGGCATAAGCATACACAGGTTTGTTAATTATACACATATGGTTACAAGTGTGCTTGCAAAAAAGTTCATTGGAAATATACACAAGGCTCTGGAAATGTACACCGTGTAGTGTTACAATTCTATATTCAAACAAGGAAAATTGACAGTATGTTACATTCACTTACAAGTAGACAAAATGCAAAATACAGTTCATCTTCTGTACAAAAAGGAAGGGCAATTCACACTTTACAAGGTGAGAGGGGCTCTGATTGTAAGGAAAGCTAGGGCAGGGCTGAACTTTGCACGTCCTTATGACTGTCACAAAATAAGCAAAACATTACTTTTTTAGGATTAAAAAAAAACACTAGTGTGAACTGAATCATCTTGAATAACATTTAGAAAGGATCTTGCTACTGTGGGACTAGGTGACAAATAAAACCAAGCTATTTTTTTCCTTTTTAAACATTTAACTAGGCTGTATAAAGAACATTTATTCCTTCAAAAGAAAAAAAATTTACTTCTGGTTGAAATTACAATTTACAATATACAACACTATATGCTACGACCATAAAAGGTGTGAATATACACTGAATGCACAGGGCTGGCTAATTCTCTTTTCTTCCCAAAAAACGTGTTTATGTTGATTCAAACTTCTCCACATTTACATTACAGGTATACAAATGTACAATTGTACAATCAAAAGTATGTTCGACTACTAGGGTACATTATAGATACAGATTAGACATCAAAACAAGAAAATACTACAAATTTGTATATATGCAAAGTCTACACCAAGTATACACTATATATTTATAGAAGCAAGACCAAAAGCAGAGTTGGATTTTTTTTTTTTTTTTCTCATGCTAAATAATCAGATTTTGCCTTTCAATGTTAACAGAAAAAAAAATCCAGTAGGCAGTAAACAAGTTACACCCGCCCGGCCTTGAAAGACATCCTAGGAGCTCACATCTCCTCCTCACAAAACACACTACACATCTTCTTCGGCATAATAGTCTCCAAAAAAGGCAATTTTTTGAAGTTTCATAAACTTAATGTCATTAACTGAAGCTTTAGCAACTCTAAAACAATTTTCATTATATATATATATGTATATATATATATATATGTTTTATAAACAGTGTTAAATGCCAGTTTGGGGTCATTTAACAAAATTCAAATTTCTCAGGTTTTTTTGTTTGTTTTTGTTTTTTACTAAAATGAGGAGGTGGGGAAGAGCTATTTGCAAAACTTGCCAGCAAGGCAAAATGGATTAAAAACATTTTTTTCTTTTTTTTTTAACTTTTTTTTGTTAAACCAACCACCCTGAAAGTTTCCACACGTGTAATATAGATACAACATTGAACAAAATATGTGGCCTCCCATGTACATTGGTTACCTATGTACAAGTATCCTATACACCAGTAAAACAACAGGGCAATTAGTCAATTAAAAAAAATAATTAGTACATGTTATGCGTAATAAAATTAAACAAATTTACAAAGGCTTTTCCACTTGTGGATTTGATTCCTTTTTTTTTGGAGGAGCGGGTAATCCTGGAGCAACCATTTACCCATGTCGGCTTCCGTACTAGAACATTTCTGGTTGCTGGCTGGATTCGCCTGTGGGCCAGTGAGGTCAGTGAACGAGGGGACAGGGTGACACTGCCTCAGATGATACCATTCGGGGGGCCGCAGATGGGCCCTAAGTCAACGCCATTCTTCATGTAGTACTTCTCCAGCTTGGCCAAGATGTGCTTGCCGTAGGTGTACTTGCGGAGAGTGGCGATGTGGGGCCGGATCTGGGGAGGAAGCACAGGCTGTGTTACTCTGGCCTGCACACGGACCTGGGCGGGCTCCCGCTGTGCTCCCAGGGGCTCCCGCTGTGCTCCGGGAACCGAAGTGCTCACGAGAGCCCACGAGGCAACACCTTCCCCTGGTTCAGTCAAAGCGCCGTGATTCTAGAGCTATGGTGGGTGACCCATCCGAGCAGGTGACAGGAGGAGCCCCTATCCTGAGCACTGGCATAGGACACGAGGGTTCTGGGGGCGGCTGGTTGCGGACCACTTCCGGGTCAGTGCACGGAACACGTGCATCCTGACCAACAGCCACAGTGCCGCTGCACGGCACCTTCCGAGGCTGCTTTCAGCCTCTGCCCCCACTCAAGGCGCCTCCTCGGCTCCCCTCAGCTGTGAGAGTTTCTTTCTGGGCACCACGAACCCTGAGCTGAGCTCATCACCTGATCCCGCCTCTAGTTCACAGAGGATCACAGAAAACTTCTAACGACAACAATAAAAATGACTAGTGTTGGCCGGGCATTGTTCATTTCCGCCTCACGAGGCAGCTGTGATTATCCCCGTTCACGGTGCCTGAGTCACACATCCAAGGTCAAATGGCTCCCAAGGCACAGGTGTTTGGTCTCGCAGCAGTGGGAGGGGGACAGGGTCCCTCCCGGCTCTGCACCCACAGCACCACCCACCGCGCCGGGCTCTTGCAGCACCCAGGTCCGGCTCATTCTCCTCTGTTCTCCATCCCAGACACAAGAGGTGCTTCCTTGCCGGGAGCTCCTGGAGCTTTCTACACGGCCTGGCTACGGCACGGAGCACACTGCCTTCACAATCGCCGGTTTAGCCACTGCTGGTGCCACAGGGACAGTGAATGACCGCGTTTACCGGGCTGCTTCCCCATCCTGAGGCGCACCCGCACACTCACACCGGACGCCCACACCAGGGTGGACGGACACGCTCTACTTCGAGAGCTCCACGTAGGCCACGTGGCGACTCCGTCTGCTCAGCCACGTCCTGGAGTGTCGAGGACACCGGAAACCGCTTCTGCACCACAGGGTGCGGACCCAGCAGCTACGACACCCTCATCTACAAGCCCGCGTGGGGAACCATTAATAGCCCCGGGCCCAATCCTGAGCTGTGTGACCCACACCGTTCGCCTCAACTCCTCTGGAGAGAGGACGTGAGACAATGCTACCCTTGCACTTGGGATGTAGCGAGGCCCCAGACACGTCTTGGTCATCAGAACGTGAGGTTCAAGACCCCCTTGCTTTCTGGCGGCTCTCCTTTCAGAAACATTAGTGACATTCAATTCTTTCACCCGCCCTGTCCCTAGGACCGGCGACTGAGCAGTCCAGCCACCGGCGAACCTTTACCCTTCGCCCTTCCCATCGTGCACACGCACGTACACCGTTGTCGAGCTCCGCTGTTCACCTGATCCGGGGGGAGGTGGGAAGTAAAGACCTGCTCTACCGTCTCCTCTTGCTCAAGAGGACTCTGTCTCGGAGAAGGCTGCAGAGCTCTTCATGCGGGATTCGTGGGACTCTTCTTCATCTTTCGGCTCCCTCAATCAGCCAACTGCCACACCCCATCTGTCCCCTGTCTTCAATCCCAAAGCCACCACCGTCTCTTGGCTCTACGGTCTCCATCCCGCCTCCTCACTGCCCCTTCTCCTACCGCCTCCCCACCTCTAAGTCACTCGTCAGCTGGGACAATCACGTGAAACGTAAACGTGACCCGGCAACCACGGGCCTGCCCTACCAAACTCGCTTTGCTTCTTCAAATACCCAGTCTGTCCCCTGCTCTTCCAGGAGAGGTTCAGGGCTTTATCAAATGTCACTCTCTGGGGGAGCATTCTCTGCACCTCCACATTAGAACAGACCCTGCCACATTCTCGCACAGCCCTCCCAACACTTCCCAGGCACCACCGCGGCTATCTGTGCACGGTACCGCTGTATTCAGATCCAGGAGCCCCGCCGAAAGGGGGGCTTGCTGTAAGTACGCACACAAGTATTTGTCATGGACGTGCGTCTAACTCCCGTGTGTCCCCAACATCCCCTCTGCCTTCACCAGCGTCTCAACACACCTCTCCCTGAGCCTCCCAACTTGAAGGACTCCGGACGCCCCCAGCCTTCGACCGCCATCGCCAACACCACCGCGATGCCCCGTCGTGTTGCGTCCTGTTGCGAACCGGAGGCGGTGGACGCCTCGCCTGGCTCAGAACTTGAGTCCTTAACAAAGATTCTCATTACCGAACTTTGTTCTCAGCGAGGGCAAGTGGCTCATCACTGCCAGACCGAGGCCAACACCTTCCCCTCAGATAGGGCAGAGGGAGTTCAGAGCCCAAAGGCTGAGGGTTCGCATCAGACGCACCCCGGGGCTCGCGGCACCGCCCAGCACAAACACAGCTGCGGCTCACCTGCTGGCTGGGCCTGCCCTGCGACTGTTCCTCCAGCCACGCACGGGCTGCTTCTGGGGCTTTCGGTGTCGCTCCCCCCACACACAGCACCTTGACATTTCAGATTTCCGTCCCTTTTCTCCTCGCTCCTCCCTAGCCTGGACTTGCCCTCCCGCCAAGCCTCGGGCACGTGCTCTCGCATGCCCCCCCCGCCCGGCCCAGCTTTCCACGGCTCTTCCCCACGCTGCGCTCTGGGGACAGGGACCAGTCTTCGTCCTCCCCGCGCTGGCGCCTGGCACAGAGCGGGCACCAGGTCAGTGTGCCAGGCCAGGCACTCGCTCAGTAAAAGGTGGTGGGATGAACAAAAGGGAAGAAGGAGAAAAGGCAGTAAGACAATCAGGTTGATCTGTGGGACTGAGAAGCTTGGGGGCGGGGGGGCAGTGGGAGCAGAGGACGAGACACACGGCCTGAGGATCAGGGAGGGAAAACCCTCACAAAGATGGAGTTTAAGACTCTTTCACACCAGTGAACTATGAACCACGGAGACAATGGCCACTCTAGATAAAAGGAAAACAGAAACATATTGAGACACGGTCCAGTGACAAACTGCACTAAAAGAAGCCAGATGCCCACCTTCATCCGCATTTCAGAAACGTGAATTAGTGCGGGCCTTGCACGCTTTCTCTGAGTGTGACCTGTCCAGCCTGGCCTACCTTATGCATGACGATCTTCCGCTGTGCTGGCTCTGCCACATCGATCATCTTCTGGACCACGTAGTTGGCATACTGGTCCTTCATCATGGTGTATAAGGCACTGTGGGGACCGTCATTCATGGTGCATACCTCATCGATAAGCACAGCACGCTCCGTACGGGACGCATGAGTGACGCACTTCTCCACGACATTGCTATAATAAGACAAATCCAGGGACAACCCTTAGAACAAACCTTGTGAGGCTGTGCTTGTCCGGCCTCTGCCCCGACCTCACCGTCAGCAGCAGAAGAGAGCCTGACATTTTTGGAAGATGAATTCATCAACTGCCTGACTCTATGAGCCTCCACCTTGGAGTCATCTGTGGCTTCCAATGTGACCCATGGCTGGGACCAGGTGTCGGGCGAATACGAGCCCTAACCCGCTAACAGGGTGAGGGTAATGAGCCCAGGTGAGTGAGGGGACTTACATAAAGGCTCACATGACTGGCTAAAAGCTGAACTTGTCAATGATTATAATTTCAACACATAACCAAAGTCAATGAATTCCCTCCTCTTCTGAGTGTACTAAGGTCAGGAACAAGCCTTACTTACTGCCTGTATTTCTAGTGCCTACCACAGAGCATGGCACCTGAGAGAGAGGCCTTGCAGACTTGAGTCAGGAGTGTACGAGGAGGAACCACAGCACTCACTCAATGACCTCAGGTTGCCTCTTAAGAGTCTAGGGACAAGAACCACCTTACAGGTCTGTCAGCATTTCTAAACACTTCAGAAATACATCATCTTGGGAAAGGAAAACAGGAACGTGGCTACACTAAATCCAGAGGGGCCAGAGAGGGTGATTAAATTACATACAGCTGTGCCAATGGGTATTTCTCATCAAGGAGGGACTGATTCACTCATTAATGTTTGTTTCTAAAAATCAGCACTACTCTGCATCTTGTGGGTCTGTGGGTCTGAGGAAGTTGGGTGATGTCAAAGAATACACACCATCTGAACGTGGATTGCTGGAGCCAATACCTGGCAAAGAGGACGTCTGGTGGGCCGGTGGGCAGCTGAAGGCTTTGTAAAGGGTCCATGACTGGGGGAAGGGCTGCTCTGGGTCACAGAACACTCAGAGAGAGTAGGGACTTAAATGACCAGACCTAGCTAATGTAGAAAGCCCCTGGGCACCTTGGTGGCTCAGCTGTTAAGCATCTGACTTCAGCTCAGATCACTCTCTCATGGTTCGCGAGTTTAAAGCCCCACTTTGGGTGAATATGAGCCTTGCTCCGGGTGAGCCCCGCTTCTCTCTCTTTCTGTGCCTCTCTCTGCCCCTCGCTCACTTGTGCCCCCCCTCAAAAAATACATACATACACACAAAGTATATTTAAAAAAAAATAAAGAAAGCTCTTCTGTGACAATCCTGAAAGATGGCCATTTAGCCTCTGCTTGGGAATTTCTAATAATTTGGAAGCATTACTTTCTAGGGCAACCGACCATATGGGTGAATGGCTCTGTTAAACATTCTTCATTTGTCTTACTTTTGCCTTCAGGGACTGAAAAAGGGCATATATACCGACTTCACGAGGCACCTTAGAGCAGGTACTCTGTGTCTTACTCCTTCCAGAGGCCGGACCTGTGGATATCTCAGTAGTTAAGTAACTATCACCAGAATAATCCCCTACTCCACAAGTTTTTACACCATAAGAGGGTGCTGCTCCAAGGAGCTCCCAGTGTTCTATCATTTTGAACACAGAGCTTATATATATGCTTTTATTTAGAAAAGCAAATTCTCAAGCTAAACTGTCAAGAACTACCAACCTACTGGACATTTCTTAAGATATGCAGTGTAGATCAAGTCTGGTGAGCTAATGGATCAAGTCTAATTAAGACAAGAGCCTCTCCTTCTGACACCACACCATAGAAAACCTTCTCTTCCCACCTTCCTCCCACAGCACTAAACATACAACTAACATACAGTTCTATTCTAGTGTGAGCTTAAGGTGTGGCACCGTGGAAGTGAATCTCCTAATAACCACTGGCTTCTCCTCAGCAGAAAGGGAGTTAAGATATTCCTGAGCTGGTTCAGAGAACACAAAGCCAGTCATGATCTCCAAATGTTCAGGCAAAGAATTCATCACCTGTCAGGACCACTCGGCTAGACTGTATGTACCTTTGTCCACTCCAGGCCTCGTTCCATAACAAATCAGTCCGCGTCAGAACAGAACTTCCTAACTGGATTGGGGCCAGGACACTCACTCATCTGGATACAGGACTCAAGCCTCAACAGTGACCTGTCTTCCAAGGAAGCAAGCAGGTCAATCAGCTACCACCATGGGATCCCACTTGGCCAAAGGCTTCTACCCTCATGCATGACCGATGGTGCTGCAGTCTTTTAAGCTTATTCTAGTGTTTCTAAAACCGGAGCTCCCAGCCCATTTGTGGGCAGGGAGATCAACTTAGTGATTTGGGACCAGCTGCTGCTGCTTTTTAATGAAACAGAATTAATCATGGACAACACAGTTGTTCAGTTACACGTGTATGCATGTGCCTGTGCATGCAAAGTCAA
Source organism: Lynx canadensis (assembly GCF_007474595.2). Taxonomy (NCBI): domain Eukaryota; kingdom Metazoa; phylum Chordata; class Mammalia; order Carnivora; family Felidae; genus Lynx; species Lynx canadensis. Next base: position 23,016,234 of record NC_044310.1, read on the forward strand.
TGAAAATGTTACTTTTTATTCTGGGTCACCGCCAAAAACGTCAGAAAGTCACTCATCTATTTTATTGTTTTGTTTCTATTGATCTATTTCCAAGTGTATCAGCTCTTTCTTCTGTTCTCTCTAATCTGCTGATACTAAAGCCACACAGTGAATTCTATTTCAGATGATTTATTTTCCTATTCTAGAATTTCCATTTTGTTCTTTTCATAGTAAAGCTTCCAATTCTCTACTAGCATATCTTTCCATTCATTACAACCATATCTTCCTTTACATCTTTGACTATAACTGAAATAGCTGCTTTATAATCATTCTCTGCTAACTCTAATGTCAGGGTGGTGTGGAACTAGCTGCAGTTTTCCATTCTCCTATTTTTTCTTTTTTCTTGACTATGGCCAACAGCACATTTTCCTGTTTTCTAGACATAATGAATGATACACCGTAGAAACAGTTCTGTTATGTTCTTCCAAGAAGGTGACATCTGTTCCTTTTTTCAGTGTAGTTAACTTGGCTGAGCTCAAACTGCAAGCCTGTCCCAGGCCGCAGGGATCCCAGTGCAGCACTTCCATCCTTAGCTAGTTCAGGTTCAGCCCATGCAAACCAACGTGATTCAGGAGTCAACCAGGTATTTGGGAAGTTTAAATGCGAGCCTCCCCGTCCCTGTTTCTCTTCCTTTCCAGGATTTCTCCCGTCACTTTGTCACTCTCATTGCCACGGTTGTCCCAAACTCTGCCTTATGGGAACACTGGAGATTTCTGATCCCAACTTTATTTTTTTTTTTTTATTTTTTTTTTTATTTTATTTTTTTCAACGTTTATTTATTTTTGGGACAGAGAGAGACAGAGCATGAACGGGGGAGGGGCAGAGAGAGAGGGAGACACAGAATCGGAAACAGGCTCCAGGCTCCGAGCCATCAGCCCAGAGCCCGCCGCGGGGCTCGAACTCACGGACCGCGAGATCGTGACCTGGCTGAAGTCGGACGCTCAACCGACCTGTGCCACCCAGGCGCCCCTCTGATCCCAACTTTAGAAGCCCAGCATGGAGCAGAATGAGAAGCACCTATAGGCTACAAGCCATTAAAACTGGGAAATTCCCTTCGGGTGCCTGGGTGGCTCAGTTGGTTAGGCGTCAGACTTCGGCTCAGGTCATGATCTCAAGGTCTGTGAGTTCCAGCCCCCGCGTCAGGCTCTGTGCTGACAGCTCAGAGCCTGAAGCCTGCTTCGGATTCTGTGTCTCCTTCTCTCTCTCTGCCCCTCCCCCACGTGTGCTCTGTCTCTCAAAAATAAATAAATGTAAAATTTTTTTTTTTAAAAACTGGGAAATTTCCTGATTATAGTCAACAACACTGCACTATAAAAATGCTAAGTTGCTAAGAGACTAGATCTGAATGGTGTTCTTAACACAAAAAAAGAAATGGTAATTGGGGGCACCTGGGTGGCTCAGTTAAGTGTCTGACTGAATTTGGGCTCACGTTATGATCTCACAGTTTGGGAGTATGAGCCCTAAGCTGGGTTCTGTGCTACACGGAACCTACTTAGGATTCTCTCTCTGTCCCTCCCCAGGGCCTGTGTGTGCACGCATCTGCTCTCTCTCAAATAAACTTTTAAAAAATGAATGAATGAATGAAAGAAAGAAAGAAAGAAAGAAAGAAAGAAAGAAAGAAAGAAAGAAGTGACAATTGTATGTATGACATGATAAAGGTGTTAGCTGATGCTGCTGTGGTAATCATACTGTAATACAGAAATACATCAAACCGACATGCTGCATACCTCAAACTTACACAGTGCTGTCAATTATATCTCGATACAACTCGATACAAAAAGAAAACTCTGGAGTGCCTGGGTGGTTCCCTTGGTTAAGCATCCGACTCTTAATTTTAGCTCAGGCTACGATCTCATGGTCCGATCTCATGGTCCGATCTCATGATTCATGGGTTTTCCCCCCACATCTGGCTCCACACTGACAGTGTGGAGCCTGCTTGGAATTCTCTCTCTCTTGCACATGCTCTCTCTCTCTCCCCCTCCCTCCCTCAAAATAAAAAAAGAAAAATCTAAAGGGGCAGGCGGGAATTTCCCCAGTGCAATTACCTCCTTCCCAGTATCAATAAGCCTCCCTTTCCCCAACCCCTTCGGGTAGCCACCTGCTCTTGGCCACACTGTAACGCCTAATGCCTTCAGCAAAATTTGTGGCATTTTGTCCGCAATTTACAGTTGTCTGTTATCTGTGGGAGGATTGGGCCCAAAGTAGCTTTTCAGTCATTACCAGACCACAAGTCTATTGTAGCATTAATACTTATACTTAAGAGTGAGATATTAAATGCACTGAAAAACAAGAGGAGACAGTGACCCAAGGAAGAGTTCTAAGAGATTCTGCCCCTGCTTCCGTGGTCCTGGCAAATGTCCAAAAAATAAAAAATAAAATAAAATAAAATAAAAAAATAAAAAAAATAAAAAGGCAATACAAGGTCTGAGAGACCCTGATATGGTTAGGCTGCTAAGACACTGGATCTAGGAGCGCGTTTATTCCTTTTCTCTATTTTCCATGCTGCCATCTCATAAAATTTAAAAACTTAGAGATGAACAATTTAAAAACAAGGTTGTAGAATCACAACTGCTTTGGAATTTATCCTAAGAGTCAGAGAAAAATATTCCCAAAGTACAAATGACTATATTTGTACACCCATTCCACTCAGAAGACCATACCACTAATCCCTTGGAAGGGCCATCAATTTCTTCTCCAACCACTGCTGATTGTAAGTCACCTAAAACATCTTTCACAACCTGGGAATAACTAGTGCGTTTTATTCTTGATCTGCCACAACATGAAGACTGGAAAAGAGACTCTAAGAGTACTAATGCCTATACATCAACATGATACACTACGTCTGAATTCTGGCACCAGAGAGGAAACTGAGTGAAGAACAAGAACAAGTAAGCTAACAAAATGCCCAGTTCACCAAAGTACAAGATTTAAGCTCTTCAGAAACATAATCCCTGTATTTCAAAGTGGGTGACTGGGGGCGGGAAGAGCCACTAAGGGACCTGCTTTGTTTTATACTCTACGATAGTAGAACCATTTGACGTTTTAAGCTGTATATACCTTGAGAAAAACATTTTTGAAAGAAGAGAATGAAAATTCATTCTTTCTCCCTCGACTTGAAATACAATGTAATAATTCCTTCTGGAAAACAGAGTCTGTATGAATGCAAAGCTCGTACCTTGCGAATTTGTGCTGACTCAATACAAGTACATTGCCTCGGATTTCTGCTACAATTTTACTTTTATCCTCAGGACGACCATGCTCCAATACGTGCTGGATTACATAGTTTCCATACTGATCCTGTTGGAGAAACAACAGAAATAGAATTGATGTAAAAATTAGTTCTGTGGGTTACCTAAATCCTTACATCTAATCAACACCTGCCTACCTTCCTGTAGCACCATGACGGCTGCCTGAATACCAACGAACACTTAAGAATTTTTAAAATGGACAGGGAGTGACGATTTTTCTCTATCATTACAAAACAGGAACGTATTACCAGACAATGGAATATTCCTCTGTATTTATGCCCAAGGATCCTAGTTTGGTTCTTCAAAAGTACTAGACGCCAAAAAGTAGGCCTCTTCTTGTTTAAAAAAGGAAGGGGGGGGGGGGGGGGAGGGAGGCTGTGTAGGTAGGAATAAAGAGCTATTTTTCTCTCAAACAGAAATTTATCTCGTAAGAAAAATGGGAAACAATGCTTATGTCCAACAAAACAGACAATACCTAATTAAACAACATCACAAGCATACAATGGAGGTACTCACTCATCTACAGGTAAAGATACTTTTAAGAGAATAAATGTGTGTAAGTAAGGAATTTCAGCGGCAAAAAGATTTGCAAGAGGCAAAAATTTATTTATTTATTTATTTATTTATTTTTTAATGTTTATTTATTTTTGAGACAGAGAGAGAGACAGAGCATGAATGGGGGAGGGGCAGAGAGAGAGAGGGAGACACAGAATCGGAAGCAGGCTCCAGGCTCTGAGCCATCAGCCCAGAGCCTGATGCGGGGCTCGAACTCACGAACCGTGAGATCGTGACCTGAGCTGAAGTCGGACGCTCAACCGACTGAGCCACCCAGGCGCCCCGCAAGAGGCAAAAATTTAAGTGTACAAACAATACTTCTAAAAAAAAGTGCCAAGACCAAATGTGCTTGCTTCCGTGTGGCAGGATTATGGATGCTTTCTTTAGTTTTACTGCTACTTCCTGCACCTCCAATGTTTCCTCTTTTCGTTTTTTAAGTAGGCTTTGCGCCCAGCATGGAGCCCAGCGCAGGGCTTGAACTCTCGACCTTCAGATCCAGAAGTGAGCTAAGATCAAGAGATGCTTAACCACAGGCGCCCCTACCATTTTTTTCTACAGTGAGTATTTAATACCTGACACCAAAACAAGCCACAAACACCAACAAAAATGCTGCTTCAGCACAATAATCCGACTTGTAGAAAGTGTTCTACTGGTTACTGCGATGTGGGAGAAATGTTTAGTGGCAGAAGCAAAAGAAAGTATCAAAGCAAAAAAGAAGTCCCCTGATCCACTCAGTTCATTTGAAATGACGAAGTTAAGACCCACAGAGATTAAACGACCCGCCTAAGGAGGCACCGCGAGCCGGTCCACGACAGGCGGCCGGCAGGCAGCGCCCTTCACGCCTAGGCCGGGGCTCTCTTCATCACCCATATTCACAAAACAGAAACCCGGATGGTATAAATGAAAACCTGCCCCAAAGCTTCAATGGGCATCTTAAACACGTGAACACGAACTCTTCTGGAACGGATACCTGTGCTGAGAAAACACACAAGCTGTGGGCCTGCACGAGCCCACAGGTGTTTGCAGTTACTCTACCGGCAACTCCACTACCTGTACAAGCTGCTCTGTGTGCTGGTGAAGCTCCTCCAAAATGGGGAGAGTCTGGTCAGGGAGACAGTGCTCCAGGATCCTCTGAATCACTCGGCAGCCGTAAGGATGCGTGGACAAAGCAAATACCTAGGGCAGACGAGCAAATAAAGCCAAAAAAGACAGTTGCCACTTTCAACGCTTCAGTGTTGTTCACATACACATTATTCTGTTAATCTTTGCAAAGACTCTGACAGAGAGAGCGAGAATTATTCTTACCTTACAAATGAGATAACTGAAGCTTCTAGAAGTTTACATAACGTGCTTGCAGCCATACAGATAGTAACTGACAGAGCCGGGGTACTACGTCCTAGTGTTGACTCAAAAGCCCCAATTATACATAGGACACATTTGAGTTCTCTCTACAAATAGTAGGGTGTATATGTGTGCGTGTGTGTGTGTAAACCCATTTACCTATTCTAGGGATTCACAAATGTACATAAATTCAGAGCTGAAAAGGACTTCTCTAAGAAGCCTAGAAAGGAACAGAGAATTAGTCGAGGTCATAAAAAACACTTAATTAAGAGTCCACAGTGTCAAAAGACAGGGTTAAAAACAGAAAAAGCAAGGGCTAGGATCATAAATGCTTTCACCTAACCAACGCTGCAATCTTCTACATTTAATTAGGGTGTTTTTCCAGCAATGAGCAAGAAAAGCTTCCTCTTTTGTTGCGTCTGGAAGAAGACAGGCACCTGGGCTTCGGCTCCAGATCACTCAGTCTCGATTCTGTCCTTCCTAGTGTGAATAGTGTGAATGACCTGGAGCAACCCGCACCCCCTCTCTGCCCCCCGCTCTGTTACCAGGAATAATCACAGGAATAATAAGCACAGAAACAACAGCTCACACTTCGTAGATGTTGACCAAGTGTCAATGCACAAAGGGCTTTTCATGTGGGTTTTTTAGACGTAGCTGTATATGCACAACTGTGTACCTCAACAGTATAAAGCACAGTTCTGCTTGAGTCTATCAAAAAGGTTAAAAACTCACAGTCTGTAACAAATGAGCTTATTTCACTCAACATTATGTTTCAGGTATTTACTTATTATACTGTGAAGCTTCTGCTGGGCAAGTACTTGAGTTTGTTATTTTCATTTCTGTCCAACCCTCTGCTGATTGACAGACATCTAGATTCTTTAGTCTTTTCTGGGAGAATAATGCTGCTTTCAACATGTCTAAATATGGCTCGTAGTATCCACATGTAGACATTCCCCCAGCTACACACCTAGGCTACGAATGCCAGCACAGGAAATACAAGTGTTGAACCTTGACGGTGATACGAAAGTATTTTCCTAATGGCTGTGCTAATATCTATTCCCACCACCGGTGATCAGGTCCCACGTTCCTGCCAGGGCACCGCGACTGACGGGCAAACAATGCCTATCCTCTGTGTCCTTATTTTGCGTTTTCCTGACTAACAGAATTACGTTTTCATAGATGGACTGGCAATTTGTCTTTCTTTTGTCTGTTAATGCCTTTGGCCCGTTTTCACACTAATTTGTACTGTACTCTTTTGATTACAGGAGTTCTTTATATATTCCAGTTATTAATTCTTTGACAGTTTCATCTTGAAAATATTCTCTCCCCTTTGGTAGCTTAATCTACTTTTACTTTCTTTGCTGTCAATTTCAATAAATGTAAAATGTTAAACAGATCTTTTTTCATTAACTCAGAAAATCCAAACAACCCCCTGAGTTAAAGCCTGCAATCTCCTTACCGCTGCTATAATTGAGCAAACCGCAAAACCTAACAACTCTAAAATCCCACTTCAATCTAGGCTCAGCAGTACACATGACTGCACCTGAAAATCTACTTGGTATTTACCATTTTTTTCCCTTTAAAGACAAAAACAAAAAACCAATTTCACAGACCCAAGAAGGAGATGCGTTTTACTCTCTTTGTTCCGCGTAGCTCAGGAGAGCGTGAGGATGATGCTTCAGGAAAAAGAAATGAATGACAACAGCCAATCAAGGGGCAATTCTGGAAAAATCACAGTATAAAAAAAAGAAAACAAAAAACCATCTGCCTGGAAGCTGGTGCTAAGATCATAGGGGCTCTTATGACACACAGGTAAATAGGAGAAACTAGAAGCTATCTCTGGTGGGGTGGCCACTTAGGGACACCCCACAAATGCTACCCTGTTCTCTGCTCACAATGGAAACACCCATCAACTTGTTTCCTTCGTTTCTTTCGTAAGTCACTTACCTGCCCCTTAAACGCATCGATGATGAACTGCAAAGACTGGGGCTGCACGCATTCAATGCATTTCTGAACCACATGATTACCATTCTGGTCTTTCACACACTTCAGGACGTGGCCGTCTAGCTCCCGAACCATCTCGTTCTATTAGAGGAGACAAGGAAAGAAAGCACCACCAGAATCACAGCAAGCAAACTCCTGGACAATCAACAGTCTCCCTGCGAAACACAAAAGCACCAGGCAGAGAGTCTGTGACGAAGCAGCGGGACAGCACAGCTGTGGCACTGTGACAGCACACCGGCACCAAGTGAAGGCCGCAGTTTTTGCATGTTAGCAAACTTCCTGTAATAGGAGCCCGTCTTCAAAAAAGTTCTCTAACTCGCAAAAGGCCTCAGAGACTTTATAAAAACGTAGACATCTCTAGAAAAGAACGTGTACAAAGCACACTGTCGTCGAGAACTTCACATCTAATTTATCACATTCTTAACATGACAACCCTGTAAGGTACATATTATTAATGATGAGAAGAGCAGGGGCCCTGGGCGACTCGGTCCGTTAAGCGTATGACTTCAGCTCAGGTCATGACCTCATGGTTCCTGGGTTCAAATCCTGCGTCAGGCTCTGTGCTGACAGCTCAGAGCCTAGAGCCTGCTTTGGATTCTGTGTCTCCCTCGCTCTCTGTCCCTTTCCCCGCTCTCCCTCAAAAACAAATAAACATTAAAAAAATTAATAACAATAAGAAGAATCAATCTATAGCTTACAGTATGCTAGAAATATCTCTTAAGTGCTTAACACTCTTTGACCCAGTGAATCCTCCTAATAATCCTGTGTACTGGACACTATTACAGATGAGGAAACCAGAGCACAAATTATTTGACTTGTTAAAATCACAGACCTACACTGCCAAGATTCAAACCCAAGCAATCTGGCGCCTATGTGGTAAAACAATGTGGGTCAGTAATTACCTGTGTCAGTTACATATGATACTGCACACACCCTCTGCCCACACCTAAGAAGGAGGGGACTCTGAGAGGGATTAAGTACCAGAATTCTGGTTACAGGTCTGTAACTCCCAACATGATCTTTTTCCACAGGGCCAAGGACTGAAGGACAGCAGGGAGAGCACTCTCAGAGAATACAGAAGACCAGACATTGAGTTACGTGAGTGCGTGACGTGTGTGTGTGTGTGTGTGTGTGTGTGTATGAGAAACTCCGGAAGTACAGGAGAAGACCAGACACCGGAGTTGTGAGCGTGGGAGCAAGCATGCGTGCACATGTGTAGGGAATGAGTGGAAGCGACAAGAAAAAGTTGTTGAGATTTTCACTGGGTCCCTTTCTTGATGCTGAATACCTGCACCATGGCTGGGCCCTAGTATGTGCTGCCCAATCTCCTTGCTCTATCCAATCTCTGTCTACTCGCTCCCCTGTGCTGAACATGTATTTATAGTGGGAACTACAAACCAGTCAAAATGGTGATGTTTGTGAATACAAGGTCTCAAATCTCTGAGTTGCTCAATATGTCAAAGCAGCTAAGAGTTATCCCATTTATACTGGGGGGGGGGGGGGGTAGAAATCCAAGATTGCAATGCCAGGGACCAAACCAGCCAAAGGCAATAGACTGAGGAAAGTTTCCTAAAGCAATTAATCAAATGTCAGGGAAAACAAATTTCTTCTGGAAATATAATTATGGGAATGGTAAATGGAGAATGATAGCTATATACAAAGACAAGGAACACTTTTAATCAAAATAAAGGGGAGATGGCTTCCTTGTATATTTTCTGGAGCCCATAAAAACTCCACTGGAGAGAAGTTAATTTCATGTAAAATAATAAACTTGCATCCAAATAACAGTAAACTATCCATACCAGGAAGAGTCCTACCAGGTCCACAACAAGGTACACAAAGAAACCAGACCAGAAAAAAAAAAAAACAAAAAAAACCCCACAGAAATATAGAGTAGAAAGAACAACTCAAGGGGAGAGTGAAAAGCAACTACAGTGTAGCCATCCAATCAGAAAAAAAAAACAAACAGTAAACTCTGAAAAGATGGAGACAAAATCAACAATTTAGGGGCACTTGGGTGGCTCAGTTGGTTGAGCATCCGACTCTTGATTTCCGCTGTCATGATCTTATGGTCGTGAGATGGAGCCCCGTGTTGGGGCTCTGTGCTGAGCGTGAAATCTGCTTAAGAGTCTTTTTCTCTCTCCCTGTCCCTCTCCCCAACCCACTCATGCTCTCTCTCAAAAAATTAGATAGATAGATAGATAGATAGATAGATAGATAGATAGATAGATAGATAGTATCAACCAACAGTTTATCACAATCCTGAGAGAGGGCAAAGATGGGGGACATTCCTGGGAAACTATAATACTCCTCCTTTCTCTGAGCTAGTGAGAATTATAGTCAAAGAGTAAGAAACTTCCATGTTCCAAAGAAACGAGAAAATTTAAGAAGAAAGATTCACTCATGAAGTTTTCATCCATGAAAATCCCAGGGAAAACTGAAACTGATAATGATTCTGATCATTAGAAGAAAAAAAGTAGTAGCTGAGTCCCTGCTTCTAATTCCCGACATACACACCACTTTACCACCGCTACGTCTCCGGACAGAGCGCTGAGCGAACCCCAACCCTGCCCGTGTGTCCCCAACATCCCCTCTGCCTTCACCAGCGTCTCAACACACCTCTCCCTGAGCCTCCCAACTTGAAGGACTCCGGACGCCCCCAGCCTTCGACCGCCATCGCCAACACCACCGCGATGCCCCGTCGTGTTGCGTCCTGTTGCGAACCGGAGGCGGTGGACGCCTCGCCTGGCTCAGAACTTGAGTCCTTAACAAAGATTCTCATTACCGAACTTTGTTCTCAGCGAGGGCAAGTGGCTCATCACTGCCAGACCGAGGCCAACACCTTCCCCTCAGATAGGGCAGAGGGAGTTCAGAGCCCAAAGGCTGAGGGTTCGCATCAGACGCACCCCGGGGCTCGCGGCACCGCCCAGCACAAACACAGCTGCGGCTCACCTGCTGGCTGGGCCTGCCCTGCGACTGTTCCTCCAGCCACGCACGGGCTGCTTCTGGGGCTTTCGGTGTCGCTCCCCCCACACACAGCACCTTGACATTTCAGATTTCCGTCCCTTTTCTCCTCACTCCTCCCTAGCCTGGACTTGCCCTCCCGCCAAGCCTCGGGCACGTGCTCTCGCATGCCCCCCCCCCGCCCGGCCCAGCTTTCCACGGCTCTTCCCCACGCTGCGCTCTGGGGGCAGGGACCAGTCTTCGTCCTCCCCGCGCTGGCGCCTGGCACAGAGCGGGCACCAGGTCAGTGTGCCAGGCCAGGCACTCGCTCAGTAAAAGGTGGTGGGATGAATGAATAAGAAGTGAAGGAAAATGGAAGGCGGGCTGGATAATCCAAGTTTGATTGGCCGGAGTGGTTAGTTCAAGTTGAACACAACAACAACTTACTAGTATTTTACTGGCTTTAATTCTTATCAAACAAAACTGTCTCTTGTAAAATTACACCTACTGAAGCCTGGTTGATGAAAAGAGTGTTTGAAACCAACAGCCTTATTAACAAAACACACTTGATCTACTATAAATTTACAAAATTAATCACACAGCTCATGCTTGCCATGCACAGAAAGGCAGCCACAAGCACCAAAGGAAACCGTAAAAGAAAACTAAAGACTGACAAATGTACACGATTCATACTACACGTGCCACGGAGAAACGTCGAACACCAAGAGAAAAGTTAAAGGGGAAACTTACAATTACCTGCTGGTCTGAGGGAATAAATTCAAGAGCTTTCTGGATAACACGGCAGCCATACATCTGCAGTGCCAATGACAGGACGTGGCCTCGAATGCGTTCTGCCAACGCCAGCTTCTGTTCAAGGCTGCCAAACTAGACATAATGTGTGGGTGAACACCATTACTTAGGTAGAAGGAAAGAAACCAGAGAAGGCAAAGCATCCGTTATTCTGTATCAACCACTGGCATAACCTCTTTTAGCTCTGTCACTAGGATTAATGAACTAAACCTTTTTGTTCAAAAAAAAATCTTTGTTTCTTCAAGGCAAGAGTTCTCAGCCTCTGACTGCAAGGAACCCTCTTTAATGTTGAAAAGCTTCTCACATACCCAACAACAGCAGTTTCACTACTAATACCCGCTAAACAAATATGGAATTCCTCAAAGCTGCCATTAATCCACTATTAAGTGAATTTATACTCCTATTAATTATAAGAGCATTTATACCTATTTACTCTAAAAATAGTAATACACGTGGGAAACATTGTTTATTGGAACTTTCGACAGTGTATAGGAAAGACTCAAGCACTTCTTGGAGCAAAGCTATGGCACTCAGGTGTCCAAGGCCCGTGGATTAGAAAGTTCCTCTTTCATCTACTGGAAACTTAACATAGGGACATCCTGTTTTGAAGTAGGGTTCTACATCACTCTAAGAATTGAAATGTTCTATTTACACAAGGCAACGGAGTCTGGGGGCACATTAGTTGAAGCAAGAGGTCAGGCTGCACAAGTGCCAAAACTCTTCCTAGAATGATCTCCCATTGCTGGCCTTTTATTTTCATCTGAACGGCATAATCATGCGAGTGAAGGAGACTTTATATATAATCAGCTTCCCAAACCCACTCATTCCCCACACAAGGGAACTACGGACCAGGGATGTTGTCTGAGCCAGGACGTTCTCTGGCTCGTCCCAAGTCATACAGCTATAATCCACTGTTCATTCGGCCACCTCTACCTGCATATTAACCTCTAGAGGTGGAGAGCTCTACATTTTTAGATCTGTGACAAAAGGGTCACAGAGTGAAAGCTGTTCTAAAATCAATAATGTAAGTCATTTTAAGTTGATTCCTTAGTGTATCGCTAACGAATCACTAACAAAAAAACTTAAGTCTTTATGAGAAAAGTTGGGAAGACAAAGGCTATGAGCCATTTTTTTTTAATCTTCATACAGACTGCATAAAACAAGATGCATAAAATTTACAAATTTCTTTTGATTGGGGAAGGTAATGTCCACTTCCGGCATTTTTCTCTGTACCAGACTCTTCTCAATGTTTCATTCCCTTCTGGATTTAGGACTTGGAATTGTTGGTATCAGTGTACCTGCCTTTCTGACACCAGTTTAGTGGTGGAAACAGACTTTAATCCAAAACTCTATTAATCCTTTCCAAAAACAACGGTAACAAGAGTGGATGTTATTCACAACAATAGAAGTAAATAAGAAACCAAAGCTGAAGGATCAGCTAAAAAGAAGCGTTTAATAATCTTTAGAACTATAGTTTAAAATAAAAAAAACACTACAGTCGACATCCAAAGATAACTCTCTAGGAATTCTAAAAACAAAAATTCATTTTTGGAACACGTGAATGGCTCACTCAGTTAAGTGTCCAACTCCTGATTTCGGCTCAGGTCATGGGTCTCACGATTCGTGGGTTCGAGCCCCACATCGGGTTCCGTGCCAACAACGTGGAGCCTGCTTGGGATTCTCTCTCTCCCTCTCTCTCTGCCCCTCCCCTGCTCGTGTTCTTGTTCTCTGTCTTTCAAAATTAAATAAACTAATTTTTTTCATCTTTTAGAACACTTTATCATGATCCTACTAAAATATCTTACAAAGATTATTTCCTCTAAAAATGACACGTTTAGCGAACTGATTATAACAATCAGAAGTAACGTGCTAGTTTCTAAATGGGGACAGCAGTTCTCCAAACACATTTTTAAAACAGACTGGCACATCTGTTTGGGTATTTAAATGATATACTGCTGCCGTATCGTTTAAATGGAGAAACATTTAAAAGCTCTTCAAAAAGACCACACACGCTTCATTTTGAGGACTGGAATGGGACTGCCATTCTAAAAACAGCTAATGAAAATCAAAATGCTCTGGAGATTCTCTAACGTCAAAGGATAGAAGGAACAAAGGCTTACTTCAAAGAACTTCTGAATGACGTAATTTCCGAACACATCCACCATTAGCTGGTAAGCGGCCTGGAGGATTTCATTGAAGACAAGCTGGCGTTCAGCTGGTGTGGCTCGCTCTAGTTTTAGCTGAATGAATCTGAAGTACAAAAGAAATGGCAATCCTAGCATCTCAGGAAGACTTGGGGAAATAAGGATTAGCTCAATTTACATAATGTATCGGTTCTGAAACTGTGTGTGTGTGCATACACGGGCACACACACACACAAGTGTCATTTAAATGAATTACTTGAAGGGCGCCTGGGTGGCTCAGTTGGTTAAGTGTCCGACTCTTGATTTCGGCTCAGGTCATGCATGATCTCACGGTTCTTGGGTTCGAGGCCCAACATCGTGCTCCTTGCTGACAGTGGGGGGAGCCTGCTTGGGATTCTCGCTCTCCCCGCCCCCCCCCCCCTTCCTCTGCCCCTTGCTCTCTCCCTCTCAAAATAAACTGAAACAAGGAGGGGGTCAGGAAAAGAGAGGGGGTTGAAGGTGGACAGAACACAGGGAGAACCCTACCTGACTTTTTCCTTTAGAAACGAGTCCCACATCAATAAACTGAGAGCTTACAGCCCTTACTGTCTTCTTTAAACTCATGCTAATACAAAGCAGTAGTCAGTCATGACGCGGAAGAGTTGTTATTTATGCCTGCAAATGTCTTCTGAAGTAGTAACTACTCAGTTTTCATTTTTCAGGTTCAGGTGACTAGGTAAGAAAAACCATGTTGTCTCTCAACCTGGTCTATAGGATCCAAATACAAGAAATCGCCCAGTCGCAAGATGGCAGAACTCAAAGAGGAGGTGGATTCTTTAGAAGCTGTTTCAGTGGGCACAGAGAGCAAGAAAGAGACATGGAGACAAATGGGAAGGAAGGACGGATGAGGTCACCATAATCAGGCTTTTTCCCCAGGACCAGGGTGGTCCCTTTCTGTGAAGCCCACTGGAACAGCCAAACGGGGAGAAGTAAACTCTGTGTTTTATACGGCAGCTTCCTTCTTCCCTCTCACCTCTATGCAGACTCTCTCACGTCTACAGAGCGGAACAACAAAGAAAAATGGTGGAGCTATCTTACTCCTGAGCAGGAGAAATCCAAACTTATATGTGAATAATGTCTCTTTAAGAACTAGACTCTTAATAGCGATTAAAATCGCAAAAGTGTGGGGACGCCAAGTGTCCAGCTCTTGATTTCAGTTCAGGTCACGATCTCATGGTTCATGAGTTCAAGCCCTGCATCGGGCTCCACCCTCACAGCTCAGAGCCCGCTTAGGATTCTTTCTCTCCCTCTCGCTCTGCCCCTCCCCCATGCACTTCCTCTCAAAATATATAAACTTAAAAAAACAAACAGTAGCAAAAGCATGCATGTATCTTCGTGTTAGTGTTTCTGTTCCTTAAATTACAGACCATCTGTGAGGTTCCCGTGAATTCGGAACACCACAATAAGGTAAAAAGGCTTGTTTTCAGCATGTGATCCAGATTACTAAACGGCTCTTTTCAATCACCCGGATATCTAGTGATTCTCACACCCACCTCCCTCTGAAATACATAATGGGAAGCACACCAAAAAGGCAAACTTTCGATTGCTTTACGGCAATTTACTAGCGTCTACCTTATCTGAGGCACGGAATTTAAGGCATTAAGATTTCAGTTACCTTAAGTGCCAAAGCCAAGTCCTCACCTGGACCCATGCTGGTCTTGGGAAAACTCCATTATATGCCCGGCAATCTCCCGCAGTTGTAAATTGGGGTACCGGTTATTTCGAAAATCTTCCAGAAGCCTGCTCCTGCCAGAGGGCATGACATCAGACATTCCATATCGCAACCGGGAGGAAGAAAACAGGGTGCTGCTGGGGCTGAAGAGACTGGAGGCACTGCTCGCGCTGCGGTACTTGGCTTCAGCGCCTGGAGCAGCAGAGATGTATCTTCCACTGCCATTTGTGAGTCCTCCTGTTGGTTACAGAACAGGAGAACTCAAGACTCGCTCTTAAGGAATTCTGTTTATGAGAGGAAAAAGCATCCCACACATGAAAGCCTGCATCATTTCTGATTTTGCTTCAATTCTGTTGCTTTCATGTTAAGATTCAACTCCATTCATGCCAGTTTTTATAAGGCCAACTCACCAAAGTAGGAAGAAATTTCTACTCAGTACAAAGACTGAGAGGGGGACGCTTTTGTCCACCGACAGCGCACTGCTAACGATAGACAGTGCAGCCCCTCGTAAGTAAAACGACCGGGGAAGTGCCTGCCCTGTGAACCAGCACCTGAGCACCAGAAATCCGAAAACACAACGCACAGAGACCTCAGTGGTTTTCTGCTCTGAGCTCTGGGGAGACTCCTGCCATCAGTGGAATGATCCCACTCCCACCGGAAACCCTTCCTCTAAAAAGGAAAAGGAAAAAAGAAAACAAACCAGAGTACCCAGACTGGTCTGTTTTATATAAAGAGCCTCCCGAAAAGCTTTCAAAGAATGGTTTTGCCACTAAACAGAAATCTGAAAATCACTAAGGCACCCCAGGCCGAGGAGGAGACACAAGGAGTCGGAAAAAAGGACATATGCTTCGCAATGGAAGGTTTTCAAGTTCTGCATCCGGAACGGGCAGCTCTTAGCACCTTCCAGTGGGGCACAGGCTGAAATGACTGCGACAGCGACAACTCTCCTGCCGCTGATACTGTGGTTTGAACTGGCAACACGGGAATAATAACTGTGAAGCCCTAGAGATAAAATAAAGACCAAAGGCTTATCAAAATGTAAAGCAGACTAATAAATTATTATGAGTAAAATAATAGAAAATAAATAAATAAATAAATAAATAAATAAATAAATAAATAATTATGAGTATATTTTTTTCAATATTCTTACTGGTTGTTTCTTAACTTTAGACTACACTATAAAAAAAGATGGGTTAAAAAAAAAAAAAAGCCCTTTTTGTGTGTCATTTTACCTCACTCCTTTCAAACCAAAAGGCAAAGTAGGTAAGAAACACCATAAAAGTCACAAAGAACACAGAGGAAAAACAACTCAGGATCCATGAGAAAAGTCACGCAGCGTGAACTGTCCATTAACATCTTCACGAGATGTTAACGAACGTCTGCTCTGGAGTTTAATGGCAGCTACGAAAAGATAACCAGCTTGGATTTCCCGGGCTCAGCTTCAAAGGCCTGGATCCCACAGAAAGTAACAGGACCAAAAGGAAAAGGCTTGATGTTACAATCTGTGAAACATTTACTGAGCATCTGTCCGATGCTAGGCACTACGCTAGAAGTGTTTCATACACACTTTCCACTGAATTCTCACTGTTATTTTCGACAAGGAGTTTTAAACTACCATGTATGTACCAGATGACTAGGGTGAAATGCTCACCCCAAGATACAAAACCCAAGATGATCATGGCTAGAATGTTACAGAACTCGACTCTAGAATAAGTGCCCTTGCAGCCATGTGAGACTCATTTTCAGACTCAGTTATATCAAGTTTTCTTGTTCTAAAGGACTCTTTAAGGAAAGAAAAGAGAGAAGGTTTATAAGAATAGAGAAGGGTAAGGAGCCACACATGGCTGTTCTTTATTCCATTTCGGAAACAATTCTTTCTTCCCTGTCCTGAGACTGGGGAGAAATGGGCAAAGAGGTGAAAATCAAGTTAAGTCAGTGGCAGTCCTACAGAGTGTGGGAACAGCAAGGAACATGCTTCAGAAGAAAGAATGGCATACACAGAATTCTGAAAATAATTTAAAGATATTTTAGGAACCTGGTCACTAACAAAGGTACTTAGGGGAAAATAGTAAGTCAACAGAGAAACAGAACCAATCTCCTAAAAAAGCCATCCAGATATGGATGACAAGTATAAGGAAACCTGAACGGTAACTGGCAAATTGCAATTAACGCAGAGTGGATGGCCTCCAGAGTTAAAACTGGAAGAGGACCCAGTCAGAGGGGAACCCCCACAAATCTTCGATCTCTGAGAGGCCAACCAGGTTCCACAATAAATATGAGGGAAAAATGTTCTCAGGCTTAATTAAGTAAAGGGAAAAGAAACAATTTTGAAATAGGCCAGAGCACTCTGTTCTTAAGCAGGCCTGACCTCTGGGGAAACTGGTTAACCAGAGCATAATATGCTGGGTTATCAGAGACCGACTGACCTAGGAAAGAGAAATATACAACTCCAGCTTATTCAAACCATCCTGTCCCACCAAAAAGGGGAGAAAAAAACTGAGAAGCCCTTGTGAAGTTGGAGATCACTAAAAGAGCCCCAACCACAGGACTACAGAACGCTCCCCTCCCCCAACAGCTCACAACATTACCAAAAGCCTATTTATAGCAGTCCTGTTTACCTAGCACATCATACCCAGCTCTCAAGAAAAAATTACAAGACATACAAAAAGTCAAACAACACAATGTAAAGAGAAAGAGTAGGCATCAGAGACATACAAGGCAGGGATACTAAAGTTACCAGACTGGGAATTTTTTTTTTCCCCAGAATGGGAATTTAAAACAACCACAATGAATCTGCCATGGGCTCTAACAGATAAAGTAGGCAGCATCCACGAACAGATGGGCAACGCAAGCAGAGATGGAAATCCTAAGAACCAAAAAGAGATGTTAGCAATAAAAAACGCTGTGACCAAAATGAAGAATTCTTTGATGGGCTTGTTAGTAGACGAGGCACAGATGAGGGAAGAATCTCTGGGCTAGAGGAAGTATCAACAGAATCCCCAAAAACCTAAAAGTAAAGAGAATAAAGACTCAGAAAACCAGAATCAAATTATCTGAGGAAAATTACAAAAGGTGTAA
The DNA here is from genome assembly GCF_007474595.2 of Lynx canadensis. Taxonomy (NCBI): domain Eukaryota; kingdom Metazoa; phylum Chordata; class Mammalia; order Carnivora; family Felidae; genus Lynx; species Lynx canadensis. The sequence continues at coordinate 23,034,107 of NC_044310.1, forward strand.
CATACACATAATGGGAAGATCAGAAGGAGAAGAAAAAGAAACAGAAAAAATATCAGGAACAACAACCACCAAGAATTTCTCCAAATTAACGTCAGACACCAAGCCACGGATCCAGGAACTTGGCAAACACTAAACAGGATAAATGCCCCCAAAACTACACCACCACACATCATCTTCAAGTCATAGAAAATCAAAGATAAAGGGGGCGAAACACTGAAAGAAGCCAGAGTGGGGGGAAACACCTTACCTAAAAAGGAACAGAGATAATTACATCTCACTCCGCCTCAAAAAGCACACAGGCAAGAATAGAGTGGAGTAAAATATGTAAAGTTCTGAGAGAAGAAAAGCCACAAATCTAGAACTCCATATCCTGCAAAATTGTGCTTCACAAGAGCAAAGGAGAAATAGACTTTCTCGGGCAAACAAACACTGAGGGAATTGGCTGCCAGCAGATCCACCTTGCAAGAAATCTTTAAAAAAAAAAAAAAAAAAAAAAAAAAAAAAAGGTTCTTTGGAGAAGAGTAAAAATAAGTTCTTTGGAGAGAAGTAAAGAATAATATAGGTCAGAAACTGATCTATATAAAGAAAGGAAGAGCATCAAAAAAGGAACAGGTGAAGGTAACAAAAACTTTCATTTCTATTCTTAGTTGATAACAGCCTGTTCAAAATAATAATAGCGACAATGCATTCAGTGAACGCTTATGCTTAGATATGTGAAATGCTGGGTATGCTCATATGTAAGTGAAATGAGTAACAGCACTGAAACAAGGGACAGAAGAAAGGAACTGGGATTTTATTATTGTAAGGTACTCACAGTACATGTCAAGTGGTATAACCTTATTTGAAAGTGAGCCTGCATCAGTTATAGATGACAGAAAAAGAGTGGAAGACAACACAGGAACAAAGAACAAAGGCAACAAATAGAAAACAGAAACAAATATCGGAGATATTGATCCAACTGTATCAATAATCCCTTTGAATGTCAAAGGTCTAACAGCAGCAATTAAGATTGTCAGAGTAGGTCAAAAAAGCATGACCCAGCTAGATGTCGTCTACAAGAAATCGACTTTAAAAATGAAGACGCATACAGAGAAAAAGTAAATGGATGGAAAAACTACACTGCGCTAAACTAAATTAGTGCGTACTTCAGTTGTTTTCTGCAAGTATATGAAAAGGTTTTCTGCCAGCAGCCATCTAGTTTTCCACCCTCTTGCTATCTGGAATGTTCTCTTCCATTTGCTTTTTGTACTCACACATCTAATACTGTGATCTAATCTACTGTGATCTAATTCTACTGGGTAAAACCCCGCCTTCTTCACCTTTAAAGAAAAATTCCCAAGGCCCCCAACATCTAGCTCTGGGTTTAATACAGGCAAGGCAACACCACTCACCAAAATGTTTATAAGTTCTCCCCAACCAAACCACTCCCTAATACTAATACCACAGCCAGCTAGCCCTAAATTAAAATAAGCCTAAAATGAATTATCTTCAGTGCATATGACTGAGTCCAAAATAAGTTAATTTTCACATGGTTAATTTTACAGAAGACAAGTCACTTTCAAAGAACTAAGTGAGCAATCACAAAACACTCCATTACCTTTTAGAATGGAGAAGCATGAAAAGGCACACCCATGACTAGTAAACAATCTGAAATTAGTACGAGTGACTGAACAATAAATTAGAAACATCTCTTGCAGTTCAGGCAGGGACAGAGAAAACCATCTTGTGTTTGAACTTTGCTTTTCTTAAAGGACTAAGTACCTACAACCCTGAATTTAAAGAATAGCAAGAATTCATTTTAAGAAGATAGGAATTCTATCATGACATAATACTAAACGCTTGTATTTTTTTGCCCTGGACAGATAGATCATGAACTTTTGAGCTCACTTTTGCTGCATCTCAACACTGTGGGAATCAACAAGCACAGTACTCCTCTTCCAGGGCACCTGAAAAGGCTGGGAGTTGTCAACCGTGTACATTATAATAAACTATATCTGCTACTTCTCGATGCCTGGAGTTTAAAAGTGGCACAATCTGGGATTATGGAGAAAACCGTAAGCATGAAGAAGCAGCTTAGGAAATGCAGAGACGGGTGTAGAATGGAGAGGTCTACGGGTAGGCAGGACGTGAAACTATTTAGGTAAGAATCAGACCTTTGCGGCACTCATCTCCACATGCTTACTTTTTCTCGCTGAGGTAGAGATGAAATTTATTAGAGATGAATGCTTTAGGTACCAGCGAGAGCCTAAAGGCTTCATCTTACCCACACGGAAGCCACAAATGAGGATTGTAAGTCTAACTGTTAATAATATTATCAAAAGCAATATTAATAATTACAAAAGCAGTGTTTTAAAATTGAGAAATATAACACATGCTAAGACAGACTAAATATTTTCAACATCTGACTTGCTCGGGGTCATAAAAAACTTATTTGCATTACTAAACACACATATACACCTATGCACATTTATGGATGGGAGAGATGGGAGGGAGAGACAGAGAGAAACGGGTGGGAGATTTTACTTAAGACATTTCCACCCTATGCCAACAAATTTGACAACTCAGGTGGAACAAATTCCTAGAAAGTCACAAATTACCAAAACTGACTCAAGAAGAAATGGAAAGTCTGACCCTGTAAGACCTAAATAGAAACTGAGCTAGTAAGCTAGTAATAGAGCTCCTTCCCACAAGTACAAGTAAACACCCAGGCCAGGATGGTTTCAGTGTTGACTTTTATCAAAAGTTTAAAGAAATAATATCAGTACTCCACAAATTCTTCCAGAAAACAGAGGGGGGTGGTACATTTTCTAACCTATGTTATAAGGTCAATATCACCATGATAACAAGTCAAACAAAGAAAGGAAAATGACAGATATCCTTCATGAATATAGATGCAAAACTCCTCAACAAAAATATTAACCAACTCCAACATGACCAAGTGGAGTTTATCCCTGCAATGCCAGCGTGGATTAACATCCAAAAATTATTAATGTGGCATACAGTATTCACAGAATAAAAGATAAAAACCACATAATCATCAATAAACATAGAAAAAAGCATTTAACAAAACCCAAAACCCATTCATAGCAGAACTCTTAAACTCAGAACAGAAGTTAACCTGATAAGGGACATCTATGGAAAACATACAATGATCATACTTAAGAGGAAAAGAGTAACACTTCATCCTCACGATCAGGAACAAGGCAAGGATGTGTGCTCTCATCTACTGTATTTAACACAGCGCTGGAGGTTCTAGACGATCACACAAGAAAAGGAAATAAAAGGCATCCAGACTAGAAAACTCTTGTTTGTTTGTCTGTTTATTGGGAAACTCTTTATTCACAAGTGACATGACCCTATATATAGAGTATTGTAAGGAATCCATCCAAATCTATTACGGCTAATTAATAAATATGGCAAGTGCACAGAATACAAGATCAATATACAAAAATCAACTGCATTTCTATAAACAAGCGGCAAACAATCCAAAACCAAACCTAGAATACAATCCCATTCACAATACCGTAAGAAAAATAGAATCTGTAGAAACAAATTTAACAAAAGACACGTAAGACCTGTTCACTGAAAACTTCAAAACTTTACTGGGGAAACTGGTGCACACAAAAAGATGAACTTCCACCTCGGACAATATCACAAAATTAACTCAAAATGGATGACAGACTTAACTGTAAGAGCTAAAACAATAACATTTTTAGAACAAAAAAGGAGAAAATCTTTAAGACCCTGAGTTGGGCAAAGATTTCTTCTGAACCAGAAAGCATGAAAAACTGGACCTCATCGAAATTAAATACTGCACTTCAAAAGAGACTATTTAAAAAATGAAAAGACAAGGGGACCTGATTGGCTCAGTCGTTTAAGCCTCCGACTTCGGCTCAGGTCATGATCTCACGGTTCCTGAGTTCGAGCCCTGCATCGAGCTCTGTGCTGACAGCTAGGAGTCTGGGGCCTGCTTCGGATTCTGTGTCTCCCTCTCTCTATTCCCCTCCCCTGCTCGCACCCTGTCTCTCTCTTCTCTCTCAAAAATAAATAAACATTAAAGAAACAATTTTTTTTTAATGAAAAGACAAGCAAGAAACCAGAGGAAACTACATGCAAGGCAGGTATCTAATGAAGGACTTCTATCCAGGAATATAAAAAGGAATTTCTACAGGAATTCCAGGAATTCCTACAACTCAATAAGAAGACAAACAATCCAAATTTTTAAAAATATGAGCAAACATTACACCAAAGATATACGCATAGTTAATAAACACATGAAATGACGCTCAACATGACTGGTCATAAGGGAAACGGAAATTAAAACCACAACGGCATACTGTTTCAAGTCCACCAGAAGAGCTTTTTAAATAAGAAAAGCACAACATTGGTGAGGATATAGAAGAACTGGAGCCCTCATACACTGCTGATGGGAATGTAAAATGTGTACCAACTTGGAAAACAATCTGGCACTTTCTCAAAAGGTTTAACATAAAACTAAAACACAATTCAGCAATTCTACTAGAAGAGAAATAAAAACATGTGACCAAAGAAAGACCTGCATGCAAACATTCACAGCAGAATAATCTCCAGAAGGCAAAACCTGTAATCAACAAAATCCTTCAACTGTGAATGGTTAGACAAAATGTGGCATATCCATAAAAAAGAAGACAATTTGGCAGTAAAATGAAACAAACGACTGACACACACAAGATCATGGATTAAATCTCAAAAACATGAGGAGTAGGAGGGACGACCCACCGCGAGAAGGGAAGAAGCCAAACAAAAGAGATCACATACTGTACAGTTCCATTTATACGAAATGTTCAGAAAAGGCAAATTTAAAAACAGAAAGTAGACCAGTGGTTGACAGGGGCTAAGGGTGTGAATGCTAACAGATTAACTGTAATTGGTCTTGAGAAATCTTACCGAGGGGATGACAATGTTCTAAAATCGATTTATGGTGATGGTTGCACAATTCAGAAAGTTACTAAAAATCAATGAATTATACACGTGAAATGGGTGAATTTTATGATATGTAAAATATAACTCAATAAAGTTGTGTCCTTAAGAAAAGAATATTGGTCTTTAAACAATGGGTAATGGAAAAAAGCATTTAAGAGTCTCATGTAGGGGAACCTGAGTGGCTCAATAGGTTGAGAGTCCAACTTCAGCTCGGGTCATGATCTCATGGTGCTTGAGTTCGAGTCCCACGTTGGGCTATGCTGCTGTCAGGTGGGAGCCTGCCTTGGTTCCTCTGTCCCTGCCCTCTCTCTGCCCCTCCCCCACTCATGCTCTCAGGCGTGCGTGCGCTCTCTCTCTCAAAAATAAACATTAAAAAAAAAAAAAGAGTCTTGGGGGAGCCTGGGTGGCTCAGTTGGTTAAGCAGCTGACTTCAGCTCAGGTCATGATCTCACAGCTTGTGAGTTCGAGCCTCGCATCAGGGCTCTGAGCTGTCACCACAGAGCCTGAAGCCTCCTTTGGATCCTGTGTCTCCCCCTCTCTCTTCCCCTCCTCCACTTGCTCTCTCTCTCTCTCTCTCAAAAATAAATAAACATTAAAAAAAATTTTTAGGAGTCTTACGTTAGTTAGTCTTACTAACAAATGATTATTGAATAAATAATGAGGAAAAAAAAACTAAGTAAACTAAGCAGGTCATTGATCATTTTGATAGTATCCTAACACACGTGGCTTCAGGGAAGAAGTATGAAAATATCATGGAGAAAAGACCCACACTGGGAAAACAAGAGATATACAGGCTGGCATGCACATTCAAACACTTGCTAGCTGTGTGTTATTATGAAAGTCACCAGACCGTGCTGAGTTTAATTTTCCCTGTGTGTAACAGAGTTAAATGTGAGCATTTAACACAATGGATGCAAATGCACAGCATGGCGGTTAGTGACCCAAGAACTAATGGCTGGTGTCAGCAGGGCAGCGGTGTCAGTAGAAACTCTACTAGGTGTGGTCCAACATGTATTTGGTAAAGAAATGTCAAGTTTCCGGCACCAAAATGTCTTTAAGGACCTCTGTATGGACACTGTTAGAAACCAATTCCCAGGGCACCTGGGTGGCTCAGTCAGTTAAGTGAACGTCTGACTTCGGCTCAGGTCAGGATCTCGCAGTTCTGGAGTTGGATCCCCACATCAGGCTCTGCACTGACCATGCAGAGCCTGCTTGGGATATATTCTCTCTTTCTCTCTCTCTCTGCCCTTCCCCCACTTGGGCACTCTTTCTCTCTCAAAATGAACAAATAAACAGGAGAGGGGAGGGGAGGGGAGGGGAGGGGAGGAGAGGAAAGGAGAAGAGAAAAGAGAATTAAGAAAATTAAGAAAAGAAAAAAGAAAAGAAAAGAAAAGAAAAGAAAAGAAAAGAAAAGAAAAGAAAAGAAAAGAAAAGAAAAGAAATTCCCACACCTCTGTTTTGTCTAGGTTAGGACTAAAGCATAGGACAACCCTTCTGTCAAGCAAACAGACCGAGAAGAGGCAAAGCTCTACCGATCAAGACACAAAGTTCCTCAGGAATGACACGTATGGTTTACACAGCACGCGTAGCAATGGAAGTCCAATGCGAACACATACAACTAAGTTGCTTAAATGAGGTAAACTGTTTCAAAAGGGAAGATACGTTTAAAAATAAAGCCAGGTGGGCAGCAGGAGTCCTTAAAATGAGAAATGACTCACACCAACAGTTATTGCCTACCTCACAGGGGGAACATAATTAAGAAGGATTTAATTGCAGATATACTGGGAAGAGGAAAGGCACCATGCACCCAAGTATTGTTTCCAGCCCCATTTTCAAACACCAAGAACCACAGCACCTAGTTCAGAGGCTGACAGAGCCAACCTGTAGCTAAAGCCCACAGGACAAATCTGGCCTGCCACCTATTTTTATAAATAAAGTTTGACTGCGTGAGAGCTACACATTCATTTACATTTTGTTTGTGGCCAATTTTGTACCTCACAACAGAGTTGAATACTTACTACAGAGGCCACCTGACCTGCAAGCCTACAATATTTACCATCTGTCTCTTAACCAAAAAAAACTGTTAAATTAAAAAAAAAAAAAAAAAAAAAAATTGGGGCATCTGGGTGGCTCCATCGGTTAAGCGTCCAACTTCGACTCGGGTCATGATCTCACAGTTCATGGGTTCAAGCCCCACATCAGGCTCTCCACCGTCAGCCCGGAGCCTGTTGTGGATCCTCTGTCTCCCTCTCTCCCTGCCCCTCCCCCACTCCCTCACTCTCTCTCAAAAATAAACAAACGTTGAAAACAATTTTTTTTTAGTAAAGTAAAAATGTTTGTAGATTTAGTTTCTTTACTACAAATGTCAGATTATTAGCTGACACGGTTCAAATGTTTAACTCGAGGAATTAAAAAGAGAGACTTTCTGGACGTGATGAAAACACTGGTTTAAAAGATACCCTGGGTATGTCACGGGCCAGGACATGCACACTGACAGTGCAGGCTTCGGGGCCGAAGAGGTTTGACACTAAATCTCTTCAGAGAATGCGAAGACCCAGGCAAGATATTTAAGGCAGTTTCCTCACTTTGTATCATGGGCAAAATACCTAATCCCTGCCTGAGTCATATGTACAGCACCCAAAACCATTAATAGCAGCCAATAATAACCACTAAGCGTTACCTCCTTCCATCTATATACTAAACTGGGACTTTCGTTTACCCCTAATGATCTGCATTAACCCTCAGTCTTTAAAGGGAAGCATTCTGTCACTAGGAAACCCTGTCGTGCGACGGACCCCACTGCCTTCTCTGTCCAACACGTATTTACCCACCTGGAATGTCCCCACAACTTTTCTAAAGTAACGTCCATATGGAACCTGAGCCCATGAGTTCTACAAGAACAGCTCTGACCTCGGAGATTGCAGGACACAAACACACTCACACAAATGCATATGTGCGTACACAGCTTTGCCTGAAAACCCACCACTCCAACCCAGCGACCGCACTTTCCAGTCCCAGAATAAGAACTCTATTATCCTATCCCCTTCGACACTTTTTTGATTTTTATAGATCACTTTGCGGTCTTTGTCTTTCCAAATGAAAGCATACTATTTGTTTTTAGTCAGTTCTCATTTCAGAGCCCGTAAAGCCACTTCTAACCTTGCTGGTGAAAACTGAAAACAGTCCACGTAAACTACAAACTCTGGATGACAACGATGTTAATGAGGTCACTGTTGCAAAGGTCCCAGTCTGCCGGGGGACACTGATAATGGAGGAGTGTGCACGAGCACAAGGCAGAGGGTGTGGGGGTAATCCCTGTACTTTCCCCTCAATCTTGCTATGGATCTAAAACTGCTCTTAAAAAAATGTCTTTTTTTTTTTAAAATAATAATAATAAATAGAGGATTAAAAAACAAAAAAACAAAAACCAGTATCTTCTGGGGGAAGTACCCAAACACGATGATTTTTCCCAGGACACTGCCAGTTTAGGTCTATCATCAGAGTAATTATTAACAGCACTCCCATCCACTCTCAAACATGCCCTGGGCTGCACGATAAATTATATGGTCACTCCACTCCAAAGCCTCAACTTCCCCCACCTAAAGAATAAATCAGTGCTTCAGAATCCACACCCAATCAATAACCAAGGGAAGGAAGTATGCACCGTCTTCCAACTCTTCCAAGATTTAGGAATTTGCCACCCAAAGTGTTAATATAAAGTTTCTTTTCATTCTTACAGTCTGCTGTTTACAATCCTCTTTTCTTTCCTCATTTTAGGATCTAGATGGTAACGTTTTTTAAATCCCCGTACACAGTAACAACCTGAACATACAGTTGAGAAATACACTTCTATACTCATTAGCATACTAGGTAGTTTATATAAAAAAATTGTAAGAATCTGGCAAGTTTTTTACATAGAGTGTTTTCTGTGGAAAAGATATTAAGCGTAAACATGGGGGGGAGGGAGTCTGAAAAATAAGGCAAAATATTAATTGTGATATTTCGGTGGTGACACTAGGTGAACACATTCTTTGTCTGTGTCTCTGTGTTTTCCAGCTTTACTGAAAATGAATCTGTACTGGGCTTCTCATGAAAGACTCCCACGTGTAGACCGAGAACAAGATGTTCAGACGGAAGCTGAAGTGAATATACAGGGGACGCACCCAAACTTGAATAAACCCGAAACTGCTATGCTATCTAGGTACAGCCTGTATAACATGAGGCACTTAAGGAAGGCACAGAACACCCAGGGCGCTCCTGGGATAAAGGGACTGTCCTTTGCGTACGCAAAGTACTTGTAATGTCATCAGTGGCAAGAGGTTTCTAGAGTTCAAGGTGGTGTTAGAGTAATGGTTCTTACCCAGGTTTAAGCTTGAAGAGGATCCATGTGAAGAGAGGGAAGGAGGTGGTGTCTGTGAATGTCCTGGTCCCTGACTAGGGAGAGGCATGCCCACGGGTCCAGGAGAGGAGGAAAAGCTAAGGCCGTTATAAAAACTGTGTCCAATGGGGGTCAAGCTGCTCGATGTCCTCTTATAAAGGTCACTGCTGCCAGTCAGGGAGTCACGGCGGGAGCCACTGCCAGTGTTGGAGTTTGCAACTAAAATGGAATTAAAACAATGCAGATAAGAAAAGGCCTGTTCTTTGAAGAACAAGCCCAGTGACCTGTTCCTAACACTTTGATCCAGACTCCTTACCACCGCAAATCTGTCAGCAGAGACAGCCTAACTGTTCATGTGGCAGTTCTAGGGGCAGGTAAAGTAATAAAGAGGACATGGCTCGGTTTAACATGAAACTTTTGTTCAAACCATCACACGAATGCTAAATTTACCTTCCTTTGGTGTCACATATTATGGGGTGGGGATGGGTTAAAAAGCTCTGACGGCCACATAAGCTATGGAAAAGGTGAAAGAAAATGGGCTAGAAAGAATGCCTTTCATCAACCCAAAGGTTCTAGTAGAAAAATGGAGTACAGAAAAAAAAAGATTTGTAAATGGGGTATCGTCCCCCTACACAAGACTTACATATGAAAGCCTGTTTTCTCAATGGGTTCGATCAAGAGTTACTGCTAGCCCCCAATTCCAATTGAAGATTCTCGCTCTCAAACATGCCCTGCTGTTCGGAGATCACATGGTTTTACAAACACTGCAATTATCCCACTGTTTCCCTTACTCCTTCCCTGCTTTTCTCTCCCATCAAAACATTAAAAATATCTTGGTCTAATTTCCGCCTTCCCACTTTGCCATAATATCCACCTTAATTCTTCTCAGAAGACTGGAGAAAATTCCTGACTCTTCAAGGCCTGCAGACTGTGGGGTATGCTACCCTGTGGTCTTTGGTAAGTCCTCCTCCCTCAGCTTTTAGTGTCCACATTTCTACGCTTCCCTCCACGTTCTTCCCAATGCCTGAAAAAAATCGCCCCTGGTTTTCCGATCCCTGAAACAAATCGACTCTGAGAGTATAAATAAGTAGCAACATAAGCATAAAACTGAAATCGGCCCCAACCCTAAAAACTTGATTTTAACAGTCCATCATCTCAGATATGTGGGACGGCCGCTTCCCACGGGGGTCGGTCCAGATCTGCCTGGGGCATCTGTCCAGGATTCCATGCACTGTCAGTGTTCCATAAAGATTGTAAAAATAATTACAATTCAGTTTTAACAGCACATAAAGTCTGATTTCTACCTGCGGTTCCAAACCCTCCAAGGGCTGATCCCAGGGTGGCGCCGAGAGAACTGCTACTTCCAAATCCCAAGGACGTGTTGGCAGGCTGGGCTGAGCCCTGGGAGAAGAGGGAGCTGCTCTGTGAGTTGCTGCTCAGAGAGTTGTTGCCATAGAAAGAGCTGGATGCCAGGCTGTTACTGGGCTGCTGCTGGGGCTGGGGCTGGGGCTGCTGGGTTCCTAAAGGGCGAAACGGTCCATTTGTTGTTCCAGCAAGACCACCGGCTGCTCCATTTGCTGAAGCTGCGGCCGCTGCAACAGCTACGAAGAAGAAAGCAAACCATTGGGCTGTGAAAGGGACTGGCCGCATTCCCCAGCCACGGTGTCATCCTTCCGAAAACCCCGTAACGCCGTCCTATCTCTTCGAAGCAGACGTGAGCCTCGTACACAACTACGCAAATCTGCCTCCGATCCCTTCATCTGAAGCTTCTATTTTCTATTTCTGCTTCCAATGTGAAGTCAAAATACCACCGAAGCCAAATTCACTATGGTGGCAGCTTTAAGGAGTCTGCAGTTTAAAACAGGTACAGATGTCAGACGTAGCTGTTTTAACTACAACTACTTCCTCAAATCTCAAGTTCCACAAATATCATCGTTGAGGACTTTTCCAGAACCACTGTCATCAATATACTCAAGTCCCTCGAATTCCTAAACATGTTGCTCTCTTCTAGATGTTTCCGCCGTTGCTCCTAATTTACATTCCTAATATATATACACACACACACAAAGCCTAAAACAAAAACCTATGTATCGTTTATCCCCCATCAAAATGTATTGCTCTGCCACTTCTCACTACTCCCTCCGTCCCACCTCCACCCCGAAAAACAAAAACAACATATTTAAAAAAAAACATTATCTGAAAATAATGAAAATAAGGACATGAATTTCTGTGAAATCAGCCTTGGACTGCTGCCAACGGTGCCGTTGTGCGTGAGTAATCCAACTTCCTATGTTCACGGTGGAGCAGGTCCTTGCTGCTAACCAGCTGGCACATGGCTGTCAACAGAATCTATCGAGGTCACTTGATGCTTCTGCTTTTCTCTTTGAAATATTACAGGGCAGAATTGCTATATCGAGAACTGTCAAATGAAGTACATTTCAACAGACTGTAAGAACATCGTCCGTCGCCCATTTTGGATCTCTGACAGGAGTTCACGGAGCGGGAAGCTCACCTGCTTGAGCGGCTGAGGAACTGATGATGACTGGGGCGGGAGCGACCAGCCGCACAGGAGCCCCGAGACCGTTTCTCGCCCCTGCGTTCACCACGAGGGCACCCGTTTGGTCATAGTAAGCAGCAGGAGCCAAGACCGGATAACCTGGGAATGTCAAGCCACATGTGAGTAGACAGGAAGCTACCAGGGCCTCCTGGGCGCTAGCAGACTGTAAACAGTCACAGATTTGACCGTGGGGACCGACAGACGCAGATTTCTATCCTGGCTTCACTACCTGGACAGCGGTATGACCCTGAATCTCTGCGCATCCCATTTCCCCAGTGACGATGATAAGAATACCTGCCTCATAAAAGTCTTGAGACGATCAGAGGAGGAATGCGAAAGATCTCGCATGGTGTCTGGCACAGAATGGTACAGTATTATTCATCATCCGCTAAGTGTCAGAAAGGGAATTCGGCGGGCCAGGGAAACCTGCGCTCTTCCAAGTGCCAACCAAGGTTACCACCAGAAATCATACCCTGACAATTTTTTTTACAGTTTCCTCGACTACGAAAATAACAGAGAGTATCAATGATCACAACGTAGTACTTCCATACCTCGTAACAGTCTAAGCACAAATACCCTGCAAGTTACCAGGTAAAACCTAGACACACTTCAAATAATAGGATCTTTCAGCACCTCATGGAATCTCCAAATGCTATTGAGCCACAGGAGAAATTACAGGTGACTTCCCAATAAAAGCTGAATGCTTAGTAACTCGTACAACAAATGATGCAGGTTAAAGTTACTCGGTGAATTCCTAAGTAGATCAGTTAATGTGGCTACGCTCCATGATCAGTAAGAATCCATAAATTTATGCTGAGGTCTCACAAGGACCTGTTTCAAAGGAAGAAGCACAAATTACTTCCAACCTGTGCAAAGAACAGGACCAGGTGACAGTGAGCCAAGAATAACATCTGCTCGAGGTGAAGATCAACCACAGGTAGGGAACCACAAAGCACCTCTGCTGTCGGCTCAGGAGAAATCCCAGAAACGTAAGGGATGGCCCCATCAAGGAACACTAGGAACTTCTTCCGTAATGCTGTTCAAAGACATCAGCATAAAGACTAAAACCTGGGAGTGATGCTAAAGTAGCCTGCCCACTCCTTCCATCATCCCCAGTCCCAAGGGACAAAACAGATCACCACCAAAGGACAACGGCATACTCCAAGCAGTGTGTGGAGAGACACATGTAAGATTAAGACTGGCTCAGAACAATCAGGTGCTCTCATCAACGAACGATGGTCTAAGTGAGGGCAAGTGTATGTCATCCCTGCCAGTCCCCAAATCGTGACAAGTCTGCTACGCAAGCTGAAAGCACCGCCTGTTTTCCTCTCAGTCTCCCCCAACAAGCAGACTGTTTTTTCCCTCAAAGCATGAGGAACAACAATGCAGCCTCACCTGGCATGCCTGCAGCCAGTCCTTGTCCAAAAGCAAGGGCAGAATTCACTGCTGCAGCTGCCACTAGTGGATCTGTTTGCTGTCCCTGCTGGTTCTGATTTGGGGTCAAAGGACGCTGGCTGGCTCCTCCACGGAGAACCTGGGAGACAGAAATAAATCAACTACTTTCTTCTCATTGGAAATACCTAAGACCCACCGTGTGCTTAAGTTGGGTCAACTTTTTTAAATTGGTAGTTGTAAACCATTTCTCCTATAATGTTTTACATGGCATGGCTGTTAGGATAAAAGTTCAATTAACAACATTTCATTGAATGAAATCTCATTCTACCACTCTTAAACATTATTACCTTTACAAGCAGCCAAAAGCCTATAAAAGTGAGGATTCATTAATCAAATACTTCATGCCTTCCATCTGGCAGGTACTAGAGACAAGGCAACGAACAAGACAAACAAAGCCCCTGCCCTCTTAAAGCTTTCATTCCAGTGAACGAAGACAGATAACTAAGTCTAAACACGGTGTCAGTGCTCTGACAAAAAGTGCGTCAAGGAGGAGGAGGATGGAGTGGGAAGGGGAGTTTAGATAGGTAAACAGAGGTAATTTACCCACATAATTAGACTAAAATAGCTGTGTCTAAAGGGGAACACACACACACACACACACACACACACACACACACACACACACACACCCAAAAGTCTGTATTTCCTTTATAGAATATAAGAACATCTTCTCTACCCTATAACACTATTGGTATTCAACAAGGCCCAAATGGTCCCAAATGAGCTCACCAGGACTGGATTTAGGAGGCCTCCGAGCTGTTTCTATTTCTCCTCTCACAAATTTCACAACAGACGGCAATCTAAATGGAGAGGTGTCAAGAGCACTGCCATTTCAGTACAGAACACCAGTTCTGCCACTGTGATGAAGGATCTACTTTTTATTAATGAAACATGGGCACCAAAATGCTGGTAATCATTCTTTTTCTGAATGCTCTGAAGAATCTACTCCACATGATCTATATGCTCCAGTAAGTAAAAATGCAAAACCCACAGACCGAGGCTAAAATTATAAAATGCGTTTTGCAATGTTTTCCAAAGGCAAAGTTCTTCTCGGATCACTTTCACTATCACTTTGCTATTTATAAAAGTTAGACATATGGTCAGGAACCTGGGTACAGATTATTCTTGGTACCACTGGGTAAACAATATAAAAGAGAAACACCACTAGCTATTTATTAAATGAGCATAAGAGAAACAACACCATCCACACTGGCAAGAAGAGATGTGTAGACAATTTACTCCCAGTCTCTTATTTCCTTCTCTGTAAAATTAGTTAAGGGTAACAGCTGATCCTGCAAATATGTTGGGAGCATTCGAATTAACTTCTGCAAGGCACAATACCTGGTACCCAGGAGATAATCAATAACCAACAGCTAATTACTATCAAAATATTTATTTGTGACCTAAGGAATCTAACAGACTTTCCAAGAGAAAGAGTGCTTTAATCCACACAGAAGAGTCAAAGGAGGTTGCCCAGGGGAGTGTTTGCACCAAGATCCAGAAGAGCTCTCACTCTAGGAAAAGTAAACAGCATGTACACATATATGGCAAATACTAATAGTTCAAGAACTAATACAACATCAATGAAACCATCATTATCATTGGGCATTATGAACTAGGCTTATGTGTGGTTAGGAGTTGTAGGAAAGGTCAGGGGACAGGGGAATGGACAATGTGCCTGAAAAAAGAGGGAGTCCAGACTACTGAGCCCCGTTTTAATGAGAGAAACGTTTCCTTTATGTCCAGTCTCTAGAAAACTGTGTGGGACCCTGATGACTAATCAAAGTTCTTAGGTCCACTGCCAATATGTATATATTTTAATTTCATCAGTAGCTGGATTTTATGGAAACACATGTATAAAATTTATAAGTAACATTTTAACATCTAACAAAATCACAAAAATTACTTTGTAAAACACTATCCTTGGAGTTAGCTTACTATCTCTCTTTATGATGTAAAAGCTGTTAAATTCAAATTTCTTTTAAAAGGTACCGATTTAAATACAGCATTTGAGATCTACCAATACCTAATACTCAAGGAGACGTTCAATGGGGATACCTTTATTAATAATCATTCATCCTTCTATAGTTCACCATGCTCGGTAAAATTATCATCTACAGAGTCTCCTCCATTCTAGAAAGTTCAGAAGCCATTCTAAATGCTTCTCTCTAGTGGCGCCTGGCTGGCTCAGTTGGTTAAGCATCTGACTTCGGCTCAGGTCATGATCTCACGGTCCGTGAGTTCAAGCCCTGCGTCGCCCTCTGTGCTGACAGCTCAGAGCCTGGAGCCTGCTTCGGATTCTGAGTCTCCCTCTCTCTCTGCCCCTCCCCTACTCACACTCTGTCTCTCTCTCCCTCAAAATAAATAAACATTAAAAAATTTTTTTTTTTAAATCTCAACGCTTCTCTCTCAAAATGCAGTATCTAACACCAAATCACTGCCAGGTTTGCCAACACGTCCTTGGCTTCAACCCAACACACAAGAAGTTTTTCTTTAGCAAACGCTTAAAATAGAAAAGAACAAAAATTTTATCAGGTGTCAAAGGAACCTTCAAAAAGGATGAAAAAGGAATCAGAAGTATGATGGAGTAGCTGGAATGTCACTGCCTGTGCAGAAAGTTCCAGCAATTAGGTGTGGAACAGTTACCATGCCTAGAACACAACAAATGCTTTCTGATTAAAACATAAAGGCCAAAAAGGTCAAAACCAAAGTTTAAAAAGGGCCTCTCGTTTCAAGGACTACGACAAAGGACTTCACCAATAAAACTGTTTTTTCCTAAAACGACTGAAACAGCAACTGACAAAAATAACTTTGGAACTGAACTATGGCTGCTTATTAAAAAGTAAAAAGCAATGTGAATAATCTTTCCTCGGTAGGGTCTGCAACTGTGGGTGACAGAAATCCCTGAAATGCAAATGACTGCCATGCCCATTTGACAGCTCAGGAGACAGACTCTCTGAATACAGAACAGCTGTGCTCCTCGACCTCTAGGTGCAACCAGGCCACAGGAAAACAAAGGCCAGGCCTCGGGTTTTCCGGAACTCTGAATATCACAACACGGTCAGAAAATAACACAAGTTGTGAATTATAGATTTGTGTTCAAATCTCAACAATATATGTGTGACCCTGGCCACACAAATTCCATTTCCTCAATCTTATGTAGGGAAATCATATAATCTATCAGAATTAGAATAAGCAAAAGAAATCCTATGTGGAACACTCAGCTTTATTTTTTTTTTTTTAATTTTTTTTTTTTTTCAACGTTTATTTATTTTTGGGACAGAGAGAGACAGAGCATGAACGGGGGAGGGGCAGAGAGAGAGGGAGATACAGAATCGGAAACAGGCTCCAGGCTCTGAGCCATCAGCCCAGAGCCTGACGCGGGGCTCGAACTCACGGACCGCGAGATCGTGACCTGGCTGAAGTCGGACGCTTAACCGACTGCGCCACCCAGGCGCCCCTCAGCTTTATTTTTTTAAGCACTTAATTTTAAGCAAAAAGCTTTCAACAAGTAGTTCCTACTATTTTTCTTGCGTACTCTGCTAGAACTACTTTGAAAACGTAGCAATTACTTCTGTCTTCCAAATCCACGATTATTTGGCAGCCATTTAAACATAAAGATCATCATACAAATAAGTACTGACTATCCACAAAGAGTAAGCTATGAGGCTTATTAATAGGGATCACCCATTATGTCAACAAATTATCTGTTAAATTCCCTTACATATCCTGGTACAAGAATTGTACCTTTGCAAAGAAAATCATGCGTCAGCTTCCAAAAATTTATCTTACGGTAAAATGACTGATCTTACTGGAAAATGATGAATTGGCTAGAATTTTAAGATCTGAGTTTTTCTATAACTTTACAGAATCTAAAATATTAAATACATACTCTCTTAGTGAGACTAGTAAAAACCATTCTTGTTTGCATCGTATCACATATGGTGTTTTGCCTCAAAAGACGGCTTTGACAATGTGTATCAAAGCCTAACTGTTCATTTTATTTGCACAGAAAAAAAAAAAAAAAACTCCATTTCTAGGAATTTACTCCATGGAAATAATCAGACACTTATACAAAGGATATCAGTCCATCTTTTTTATAACATCAAAATACTGCTAAGCTAAATATCAAATAATAGTAATAAACTGGCGAAAACATGGGACGCCTGGGTGGCTCAGTCGGTTAAGCATCCGACTTTGGCTCAGGTCATGATCTCGTGGTCCGTGAGTTCGAGCCCCGCGTTGGGCTCTGTGCTGACAGCTCAGAGCCTGGAGCCTGTTTCAGATTCTGTGTCTCCCTCTCTCTCTGGCCCTCCCCTGTTCATGCTCTGTGTCCCTCTGTCTCAAAAATAAATAAAAACGTTAAACTGGTGAGAACAAAAGACTGGAATACTCTGAGACATTTAAAAATAGCTAGCAAATATTTCTAAAAAGCATTAAATAATATGGAAAAGTGTAAAAACTCAAAACTGTGTGGAGAGCATAACCCTGACTTTATCAGAAGTTAAATAATAAAACTAGAATGACAAATACCAAACATAATATTATAATATTGTTTTTTTCCTCACAAGAGGCATTTTTTTCTTCGAGTTTTCTAATTTACCACAATTTTCAGCAATAAACAGGTGTTTTTCTAGTAAGCAGGAGAAAATGGCCTATTCAAAACGAAAGGGCATACTTAGTTTCTTTCCCAACTCATTAAAAAGCTCTTCTTAGGGGCGCCTGGGTGGCGCAGTCGGTTAAGCGTCCGACTTCAGCCAGGTCACGATCTCGCGGTCCGTGAGTTCGAGCCCCGCGTCAGGCTCTGGGCTGACGGCTCAGAGCCTGGAGCCTGTTTCCGATTCTGTGTCTCCCTCTCTCTCTGCCCCTCCCCCGTTCATGCTCTGTCTCTCTCTGTCCCAAAAATAAATAAACGTTGAAAAAAAAAAAAAAAAAAAAAAGCTCTTCTTACTCTGAGTTAAAAGGTACAATAGGGTCACAGATTTCTATCCAATTCAGCTGGTGTTCTCAACAGGCAGTCCGGAGAACGAGTACGTCCCCTTTGGTGGCAAGCTGCCCGCGGGCAGGCAGAACTCTGAGAATGGCGTCTAGAAGCAGACTCCGTGTGGCGGAAAGCAGTACTCGCTTTGCCACTTGCTAAGCGCGGACCCTCAACCGCACGATTCTCTACAGTCTTTTCGTGCCCAATCTCATGATCTTACCTAGTCACACAGGCCAAGAACCTGCGAATACAAGGCATTCGGTGAGCCCTGCTGAGTCTGAGCCTGAACCCAGGTAACATGCGCAGGAGGGCACTCACCCATTCACAGCATTTCTCTAGCAGGAGTATCATTACATGTTAATGATAGCCAAGGACTCAAATGCACACTTAGATGGGTAAATTCTCTTTACGCTTACCTGCTGCTGTCCTTGCTGAGCCTGTGGGGTAGTCTGCTGATTTGCAGAATTAGTTGCTGCCGCGGCGGCAGCTGCTTGCTGCTGGAAAAGACTGGCAGGGTAGACTCCCCAGGGAGTGACTCCATAATACTGGTGAGGGACCACAGCCGGGCCTAAAAATATCAAGAGAAAGGTAAGGAAGTTCAGACCAGTCAGAATCCACTCAGGGTTTCCAAAGGCTAAGTCAGACTCAACAGATCCTACCGTAAAACATTAAGAATATATGGATTCAGGGGCACCTGGGTGGCTCAGCCAGTTAAGCATCCAACTTCGGCTCAGGTCATGATCTCACGGTTCATGAGTTCGAGCCCCACAATGGGTTCTGTGCTCAGAGCCTGAAGCCTGCTTCGGATTCCGTCTCTCTCCCTCCCTCTCTCTCCCTCTCTCTCTCTCTCTCTCTCTCTGCCCCTCCCCCACTCACGCTCTGTCTCCCTCTCTCAAAAAATAAACGTTAAAAAAAATTAAAAGAAAAAAAACATACAGATTCATTCTAGCTGATCATGGATTGTTTTTTAAAAAACAGAAAATGTTTTTATATTTTTATAAAAGTCTTCTAAAGCCTGTAATATACTCCAGGCCAAGAGGAAGAAGCTAATGAAGGACAAAACATTTTAAAAAGGGAGAATAACTGATCAAAGTCAGAAAGGTTGGGTTTAAGAACAGAGGAACTGGTGCTGGGTCAGGAAGAAGGCAAAAAGGCCTATGCTTCCCTGAGAAAGAAAGGACACGGGATAGACAGAGACAAAGTTTGTTATTTGAAGGGAAATAAATGGAGAGTCTGTGTGCATCAAGTGAAGGAAGAGAACAAAAAATTAAGGGTACCCTGCTCTCAATGGTAAGGATGGCACCCAAGGTGACTGCCAGGGACAGGGGCCATGCTGCTCCATTAACTCCCAAAGCAGGAAAATCCACCAGTCTCTGACAACGTGACCCAGACACGCCACTGAACCTCCACTGCTCAATTTCTAAGAGGCTTGGTTCTCCCATTCCTGTTCTGGAAGTCAGTCAACACAACTACATTCAGACACTGATATATGAAATTTTGAACCCAAGTCACCGTTGAAAAGAAACAGAAACAAAACCTTGAGTTCTTACAGACCTGCTGAGTATCCTAAACAAAACTAAGCATTCTGCTTCAATCTAAATGATCTGTTCACCTTCTCTGGGGGAGGCAACAGAGGTAACAGAGCTAGCAGACAGCAGCCTGGGTGGGGCAGGTGTCTAAACCACAGACTCCCCGAAGATGGCAGCAAGAAACACCAAAGCTGCATTGTGCCAACAAGACAAGGGCTCGGAGCCAGCTTCTCACATCTGCTGAAACACATCTCCAGTGAGAAGTTTCTTAAAGCACAGAACTTAAAATATTTGCAACCTGACTGAATAACAACAGTGCCTTTAGACAGAGTTCCAAAGAGCTATTTCAAATGTATCCATTCTGACACAGTAGCTAATCCTGTAGAAACATATATTTCATTAAATCAAAATAAATTGGAACGTGTGTTTTGTTTCCCAGTTTTAAGCTTCTAAAACACAAATAAGTCAAATTACATCCCTGCCCAACATTGCTCTGACATTTCTAATTTGGTATTTTCTGTACCTGTAGGCTTAGCCAAAAAGCAGCTCTGTTTATAAGGCTGCCCACTGTGAAATATGACATCTGGGCGCAAAATAAAGATGCTGCTGCTTAGAAAAGCTAGGTTACAGTATGAGCAACTTTTTTATAATAAGCAAAAGGGTAATGAAAACCTTTTAACGCCTCAGAACCTGCATAGTCTGAAACACCATACCCAAACTCATCTGACTAGCGTTTACAAAGTGGGGTGGTCTTGGACATTTACTGAAAAGAACGAAAGAGAAAACAACAGCGAGACCTTACCTATGCCTTAGTTTCCTCACCTACGAATGGCTATCGTAAGGGTGAGGGTGGTGCCACATCCATGGCGAAAGGCTGGATTGCAACCTGCGATGACAGTCTCCACCAAAAGTCAACAAAACCACCTTCAGCTGTGCGCAGACTGCTGCTACCATCAACTTTCATATGATCCTCTAAGTTCTCTCAACTAGCATTTCTACTGCTGCCCCTGGTCACATGGCCTCTGACTGCATTTAGGAAAATACCCCCAGGGTGCATCATCAATTGAGCTGGGCTCATCAGGATGCCTGCTCCAATTCCCGTGTGACGAACACCCCACACGCGGATGCAGTTTCGTAGTTTAGGTGGTTAACATTTCTGGTTCTGTGTGAAAGAACTCAAGTCTTTTTCAGTCTGGCTTAGGGATGAATACAACGATCAAGACCCTCATCACAAAACTATGATCTCAGTGAGGCCAAGCATGTCTTCCCTAAAACTAGTTCTTTGTTTCAAATAACATATAGTAAATTAGCAAAGGAAAGAAAGTACAGAGAAGGCAGTTCAAGATAGCATGGGCACTGGACACGACAGTAAAGTGCATGCATGGACTCTGAGTTAGACCTGCTTCAAACCCCAACTGTGTGACATTTAAATAGTGTGACCTTTGAAAAAGGGAGCTCTCTGAGCCCTAAATTCCTAATCTGTAAAATCATCCTCCAACAACTCGTATGAAACAAAAGCACTCAGCACAATGTCTGGCGAATGGTTAATAAGGGCTGAATAAAAATTAATGATGGTTACGTAGATCGTTCTGCTAGAAAGACACTTGTACTACCCCAAAGGTGAGGGGGACAGAGGAACTATACTACATACATATCCATCAAAACACATGCTATTTGGGGCGCCTGGGTGGCGCAGTCGGTTAAGCGTCCGATTTCAGCCAGGTCACGATCTCGCGGTCCGTGAGTTCGAGCCCCGCGTCAGGCTCTGGGCTGATGGCTCAGAGCCTGGAGCCTGTTTCCGATTCTGTGTCTCCCTCTCTCTCTGCCCCTCCCCCGTTCATGCTCTGTCTCTCGCTGTCCCAAATATAAATAAACGTTGAAAAAAAAAAAACAAAAACAAAAACACATGCTATTTGCAACAACATGGATGGCACTGGAGGGTATTACGCTAAGTGAAGTAAGTTGGTCAGAGAAAGACAGATATCACACGTTTTCACTCATGTGTGGAATTTGAGAAACTTAACAGAAGACCATAGGGGAAGGGAAGGAAAAGTAAGTTACACACAGAGAGGGAGGCAAACCATGAGAGACTCCTAAGTACAGAGAACAAACTGAGGGGTGATGGTGCTGGGAGCTTGGGGGGGTGAGGAAAATGGGCGATGGCATCGCAGAGGGCACTTGTTGAGATGAACAGTGGGTGTTGTGTGGAAATGATGAATCACGGGACTCTACTCCCGAAGCCGAGACTACACTGTGTGTTAGCTAACTTGACGATAAATGATAAAAATAAAAAATAAGGGGCGCCTGGGTGGCGCAGTCGGTTAGGCGTCCGACTTCAGCCAGGTCACGATCTCGCGGTCCGTGAGTTCGAGCCCCGCGTCGGGCTCTGGGCTGATGGCTCGGAGCCTGGAGCCTGTTTCCGATTCTGTGTCTCCCTCTCTCTCTGCCCCTCCCCCGTTCATGCTCTGTCTCTCTCTGTCCCAAAAATAAATATACGTTGAAAAAAAAAAAAAAAAAATTAAAAAAAAAAAAAATAAAAAAAAAAATAAAATAAAATCAAGATTTGCTCCTGTCTTTCAAACACAACAAAACCACGCTAAAATGTGAATACTAAAAAAAATAAATAAATTCTATACTGTACATTTGAGTTCATAATGGCAAACTGCATGCTAGATAAAAAGTAGAATCTTACAATAATATTTAGTCACAATTAACATGACTTGGAGGGATTTGGAAGACATTTACTTCGTCCTGACACTGAATCCAATCTACCATACACGTGTGACCCCATTATGGTGCCAGCAACTGTGCTACAGAGATAAGTAACAGAAAGGCCTGCTTTTGAAAGAGTTCAATCTTAAGGGGGTTTTAAAACCACTCACTCAAACATCCACCAGCAATGAACACAAAGTAATAAGAAGTAACAGAGAAAAAAATGGGGGAGGGGGTGGTAGCAAAGGAAGGCTTTCTAGGGGGTAACAATGGCAGCCAATGAGATTCCCAAAGAATGGGAGGAGTTTACTATAGAGGACTAAGGAAACCACAGTAGGCAAAGACACAGAGACCTAAACCAGCGTGGTGTCTGCAGCAAGCTAAAATTCATTTAGTACAGCGAGAATGTGTGGTATGAGCCAGTAAGAGCTGATCCGGAGAGGGGAAGAAAGTGGTATGTGTGTAGAGATATCTACATACAAGTCATGGCGAGAGAGATCAGATCCCTATACACAGTGGGCTCCAGTCTTCACTAGTCCTCAGAATGGCCGTGGCAGCTCCTTAAAAATGGTGATTCCAAGGAATAGCACACCACCACCACCACCACCACCACCACCACCACCCAGTTAGGCTGGAATAATCAGCCATGTTTAACAGCTGAGGTGTGCTGTTAGGCTGGATAAGATGGAAATCGGTGACGGGTTGCTTAATTAAAGATAATACAGCACGAGAAAAAGAAAAATCAAATCAGTGATGGGTTAAAACTGAAAGGTGAGAAGTTAAAATCGATGTTTAAGCCAGTTTTCTAGAACAATCAGGGGGGTGGGGGTGGGAGAGGACATTAGCAATATGTAAGAACAGCTGCTAAAGTCTAGAGAAAGAGTATAAGGACCTGGACTATGGCAGACTACAGGTAGTAGGAAGACCTAGGAAAGGGGAGAAATTCCCAAAATACCTACAAGCAAGTGGTGTCTCCATGGATCACAAATGCCTGTAGAGGAGGCAGCTCATTAACTTGCCTTTGGATTATGCTCGAGTCTGAGGTTACAGCTAAGGAGAGCTATCCAGCTGGCAGGGAAAGAACACCGGAAACCGGGAGAGAAATCTCCACCGGAGACTTGGATTTGGGACCCAGTACAAAGAATGCATGCGGGCCAACACGACTTTTCAGCAGGGGATAAAATCCCACATGCAGCAGAACACCTCACCTAGTGTCGCCGCTGCAGCCAGTCCAGCCGTGTAGGGGTCCGTCCCCGGGGGAGCAGCGCTGATGATGTAGGGATTGGGGACAAACGCAGCGGGCGCTAAACCTGCTGAAAACACACCTGTCAGTAAAAACAAACCCGACTAAAACCGCAACCCTAGCAAATACCCACACAGTTTGGCTACTCAACTCCAGGCTGCAGGTGAGAAAAAGAAAAAAGGACAGATTGAAAGGAAAGAGGGCTCTGAAAAGATGAAATAATCCCTACACTAAAGATTAGGGTGATGTTTATCTACGGTCTTTTTTTATTTTTATTTTTTACTTTTGCTAACAATTTAAACTGTTACGCAGTTGTAAATCCAGCACAATTTCTCAGACTATTAAAATTGTAACAGGCTAAAATAAAGCAATTTAAAAGACTTTGTCATGAGATAGAAGGAATCATTTATTTCCATTTAAAACAATTTTCCAGGGGCCCCTGGGTGGCTCAGTTGGTTGAGTGTCTGACTTCAGCTCAGGTCATGATCTTCCAGTCGGGCTCACTGCTGTCGGCATAGAGCCTGCCCCTCCCCCACTCACGCTCTCGCTTGCTTGCTCTCTCTCAAAAATAAAGAAACGCTTATAAATAAATAGATAGATACATAGATAGATAGATAGATAGATAGATAGATAGATAGATAGAGGCATCTGGGTGGCTCAGTCAGTTAAGCGTCTGACTCTTGGATTTTGGTTCTGGTCATGATCTCAAGGTTTGTGACTTTGAGACCCACATCAGGCTCTGTGCTAATAGTATGGAGCCTGCTTGGGGAACCTCTCTCTCCTTCTTTCTCTGCCCTTCCCCTGCTTGTGAGTTCTCTCTCTCTCTCTCTAGCAAAATAAATAAATAAATTTATTTATTTATTTTAAATATTTTTATTTATTTTTGAGACAGAGCATGAGCAGGGGGAGGGGCAGAGAGAGAGGGAGACACAGAATTCAAAGCAGGCTCCAGGCTCCGAGCTGTCAGCACAGAGCCCGATGCGGGGCTTGAACTCACAGACCGTGAGATCATGACCTGAGCCGAAGTCGGACGCTCAACCGACTGAGCCACCCAGGCGCCCCATAAATTTTTTTTTAAAGTATTTACAAAAAGAAATAAACAAAAATAAAACAATTTCCCAGGGATGCCTAGAGCATTCCACTCTTGATTTTGGCTCAGGTCATGACCCCAGGGTCATGGGATCGAGCCCCACATCGGGCTCCACACTGAGTATGGAGCGTGCTTAAGCTAAGATTGTCTCTTTCCCTCTGTCCCTCTCCCCTACTCGTACTCTCTCTCTAAATTTAAAAAAAAAAAAAAAAAAAAATTCTGGACAGCTTTTCTCAAAGAAAAATGTATGGGTATTTATTAAAACTAGCATCTACAACTGTAAGTTAAACCAGACCCAGGCAAAGGCCGTTACGCCTAGCCTTAAGACATTTAGGCTGGAAGCAAGTCTTTCCTTCCACAGCATACCTCAACCCATGATTTCCTTCTATTCTACCATGTCCTTTTGACGCATTAAAAAAAAAAAATTGTACATGTACTTGTTTACGCATATAGCACTTTGTTTCAAAGAGACCTTAAGAAGGTCTGGTGGGGGGGGGGGGGGAGTCTAGGCAATAAAAATAGGTACATCAGAACATTAACCAATGTTACCGGAAAAGGGAAAACCTACTTTAAAAACCAGTCATTAAATGAAAATACTTTTCACGACCATCAATACACGCTGCTTGGAAAATGGCCTTATGGGTAGTCCCTGCTACTTAAGAAGATGAGAAGTTGATATTTTCACAGTCTAGACGACCCTAACAAGAACAGAACTGTTGTTACGTCACGGATTTCATCCAGTCTTAACCAACAGAGTCCATGCTGGTCACAACTGTCGTTTAGGACTGACCCTGAGTCCTCCGACAGCACAGCGGAGGCAGACCACTCCCCGGACACCAGGCAAGCTTACAAGCTGAAGTCTAGAAGGCTGCCAAAAATCAAGCAGGTGGCTCAAAGACAGGCGGACAAGAGGACGAACGAGGCCATCTACTCCGAGAGCCCTGTCTGCGCTTTGTCCTACCCGGCCTCCGCCGCCGGGGCTCCTGGAGCGGGGGCCACGCGTAGGCACGGGAGCCGCGCCCAGGGACCTACCGATGTGAGGCTGGTGAGCCGCCGCCAGTGCGTACTGCTGCTGCTGCGCGGCCGTCAACTGCTGGACGGCGAGCGCGTTAGGTCTTTGGAACAGCTGAAGAAAGAAAAGGATGCGGTGAGGTTAGAGAAACGGTCTCGCGAGACAACTTTAAACCTTCTCTGAATAAAAACTTCGACAAGCCCTTCCTTGTTCAGGAATGGCATTTGAAACAAAAACGTTCTTGTGTTCGATTCCACTCCCACTCCGATGGTATCGTGATGCTTCAGAGTTCTGCTTCCCGAGTCTTTCTTTACCTCCTCCATTCGGTGCACCCAGTTCCCACTTCCCGGGCGAGGTGTCCCCAGAGCACAAACATACGTACAAACGACCTAATGGCCGCCAACAGGCCAAGGGTCCTGCCTGATCCCAGACACACTCACACATTAAAGCTACCACAAAACGACCCACCACACTGCCCCTCGTGCTGTTACCTCTCCTCAGTTCTTCTGAGAACCCCACAGACACTCTGAATTACTCCTCACCTACTCACGTTTTGGAAAGGAAAATGAGAAGTGTTCATTTCATCCCTGGCTGCCTCTTCCCGGGGAAATGATATTTACTGGATACCTTTCTCAACTAGTGGCTTATCATAATGATGAAATCGGACAGCTGCCAACTTCTGGGAGCCCTCCAGTTTCCTATTCTTTATGTGTAGGAAATCAAACAACAGAAATACAGCTGCTACTAACAAAGCTTGGATTATGAGCTCAGACCTAGCACACTTCTTAAATTTTTTTTTTATGTTTGTTTATTTTTGAGAGAGGGAGAGAGAGAGAAAGAGAGTGTGTGTGTGTGCATGAACAGGGGAGGGGCACAGAGACAGGTAGACACAGAATCCGAAGCAGGCTCCAAGCTCCGAGCTCCGAGCTGTCAGCACAGAGCCCGGCGCGGGGCTCGAACTCACAGACCGCGAGATCGTGACCTGAGCCGAAGTCAGACACTTAACCGACCGAGCCACCCAGGCGTCCCAGACCTAGCACACTTCTTCATTCCCAAGAAAAGGAAAGGAGTACAAAGACCGTGACACCAAGAATATCCCAAAGTTCTACCTTAATACAAGGCCAATCATTCACTCATTCATTCCACAAACATCAGGAGACAAATAATACCTGCTAGGCACTGTGTGAGGAACTAAGGATACAACACTGACTAAAATGATCATACATTTCAGTACGAATAGCACTGGTACAAAGAAAGAATTCTGGATTGCCTTGATGTGCCTCCTTCCAAGGAGTCACACTGAAAACCTTTATTCACTGAAATCAGAGTGCTTATTGAAAGTACCTCCCTACAAAGGAACTTCCCCCTAGCTACCTGCTCTTTCTATAGGAGTTTTCAACAACTCAGGTGATATCACTGGATGATATAGAACTGACACCATGGATCTTGAATAACAGATTTCCTCATAAAGAGACCTGTTTCAGACATTAAAAGATAATGTCATCCCACCAACTCAGCTTAATTATCGTCAGAATTGGACTTGTAATGTTATCTTAGGTGGTGAAGAGACTTCTATGAGTAGACAATTTTAAATAAAAAGAAAACAAAAGGGGTCCTCTGGGTGGCTCAGTTGGTTAAAGGTCTGACTTCGGCTGGTGCTCTCTCTCTCTCAAAATAAATAAACTTAAAAAAAAAAAGTGGGGGGGTGAATATTTTGAACATACTGACCAACTTCACCTGTTACCTCTCTTTGTAAAATATCCATCTTTCTAAAGACCAGAGTAAAATTAGCCTTTGTCTTTATAGTATGAAAGTAAATCAAAAGTAACTATGTACAGATTTCAAAAGTAATTGTTTTATTTTCAAAAGTTAAAGAAAAAAGAAATTTCATTATGATGCTGGTAAAAAGACAAGCACGAATTTAACAGGCACTGATTAAATATCAAGTCTTCAAAAGAAATACTGGAATTTATAGACCAACCTATCAAAAGACCTGATCCCTCCAGGAAGGCAGCCAATCAGTACTATCTGGTAACTGGGATCTTGTGATTTTTGCCAGGTTGTTTTTCACATGACTGTCTACTTAAGGATAGTGCCCCAGAGTATTCCTACCAACAGGAGGCAGTTCACCTCAGAGGGGAAGCCAGGAGGGAGAAAACATAATAGCAAAATAGTGCAAAGTTGTTTTTCAATTTTTTACAAGGCTGTAAAAATACCTTATAGCTTCACTTAAATATCTGTGTCTTCAGTGGGTCTCTGGAATCTTCCTAGCCTCAAACCTTTTGAAATATTTAACATCTCAGGCACTGTTCATGCTAGTCTCTTCTGTCTACACTTCTCTGCCCTGCTGCAAACAAAATCATTCATTCAAGAAACATTTTTTGAGCACCCGTTATTAGCGAGGCACCATAACACGGGGAGCTAGGGAGATAAAGACAGTGTGCTCAGAACAGAACTCTTGAAGTTCTCTTATTAACCAAAAACAGTACTCACTGACATTCCATCTGACTTCTCCTCGCTTCATGTTTTTAACATGACATGTAACTCATTCAATGCTCATGTACCGTATCCATAAATATCCAGCATGTGTAAATACCAACCATTTCTGCATGACATTAGTTTGTGATTCTCACCACCATGCAGCCATACTTTGAGGAGGAGGAACTACCACTTGTAACTAAAAACATCCAGACCCTACAAGAGCTCCCACATACCCTGTGTTTGAGAGTTGATTGATATCTCAGTGATTATGGTGAATAGAGAAGGAATTGTTTTCTTGAGTGCATTTTGCAGTAAACAATTAACAGAAATTATCATCTACAGCAAGCAGATTTTATTATAGCATAGATTACAGCAATTCTGGCACATTCTCTTTATGTAAATGCCCCAATATTAACTGGAAATACAGGGTATTCAAAACAAAATTGGGTAATTGGCAAGTAATGGATTCCAAAGGATCCTGAAAAACTCATACAAATGCCATCTGCTGGGCAAACCACTGAGCTCTGTTAACGTTTTCATCATTTTCAGAAAGGAAGCCAATGGTAACTGAGAAACACAATACTGTGAGATTTGGAGAGAATGCTTGTTTTAAGGTTGGTATAATGATAAATGTGCCACTACCGATTACAATTTACTTGGGTAGAATTCTTAAGTTGTTCAAGAGACTAAATGCAAGGGAAAATACATCAAGTATTTCAAGCTCATCAAGGTTCCTAGTAAGAAATATTGAAGGCATAATTTGGGAACCACACGAGCAAGCTGATTTGACTCCCGTCTCTGTCACTACATGACCTTACAAAAGATACCCTGCAGAGTTTTTATTCCAGAAAGGGGCAGTCAGAAACACCCAGCATAGTGTTAAGTGATCAAAGATAGCTATTACTGTCATTATGTTGTTATCAATAACACTTGTTAGCATGAAAACACTGTTACTAGGTTTTCAGAATGCGGAGGAGTAATACCTCAGTATCGAGTTGGTGTCTGCAAGATTATCCCTCTGCCCCTCGCAACTAAAAAGCCCTGGCTTTTGGCCAGTTTAAGGCCAAAGCCACAGTGGACAGGGGATAAGAGCGGAGTCTCTGGGGCCGGAAAGCCTGGATTTATAGCTCGGCGTCAACACAGACTACGCGACACAGGGCAAGAGAACCTCTCTCTGACTCACTCTCCTCTCGAACAGGGACAACGAAGACACATCTAAATCATAAGGTTGCTGCAAGTATTAAAATTAACACGTGTAACCCCCTTGGAACAGTCCTTGATGTATGTTCTCTCTGACGAATGGCAAGAGCACCCCCACACAGACACCCCTTCTGTGAGGCACCTCGTACAGCTCCTCCTCCCGACAGGGCAGCCCAGGTCGAGGAAAGCAGAGGTCAAGACTCTTCAGAGTGAATGCGAAAGTCAAAATCCCACTGAGCTCATGAGCACCAACTGCTGTCAACAGCTCACAAAGGTGACGGGGATGGAAGAAAAACCTTTTTTGCCTTGTTGTCGAAGAATACGTTAGCATAGACTCCATGCAGAGAAAACCACGAATGCACAGAATGGGAAGGTGAGGCAAGCCCACGGGTCAAAAGGCTTTGTGTTTCCAGTACTGGATCCAGGAACGACACAGCCCAGAGCTACACACCAGGACAGAGATGTTCGCATGGCTTGTGGTCTCGTGACCTTCAGCAACTCAGCCTCGTGAGGTCTTAATTTTCTTCCCTGTAAAAACCTAATGCTTGCTCTACCCCATGGGGCGGTTGTAAGCGTTCACAGAGAAAGGAGATTCCAAACACTGAAGCTGTTACATCAACGATGGGACTATTTCTCTTTTAAGAAAAGAGGTTTATCACGGGAGCCAGGCTGTAGTACATAAAATATGTGGAAGTCTGCTACCGTCCGAAGCTTGCAGATCAGAGCCCATTTTCAACCAGGTTATCTGAACAACAACGACGATTGACAATGACTTCTGGTTAAACAACTACATATGCTGCTGAATTTTTTAAGAAAACCTTCTTCACATTTCCTTAGCAGATGAAAAATCGGAGTCCAAAATAATCTCTAAACAAGGTGGAAAAAACAAAACGTCCTTCCACCAAGTCAGTAAGTATCTTTCGAGAAAACTCATATAAAATTTCAGCAAAGTATAAAGGCAAGCTTCAACTGGTCAGCGTGCCAGCGAAAGGCAGTGTTTACCAGGGACTACACACAACAATGAAAAATAGTCTTCCTCACTTGTGAACTGAAAGGAAAGCTGAGAATATTAAAGACCTGTATGAAAACTATGCACAAACTTGGCTTCAGAAGATAACATCTAATCACTATGGCACTTTTAAAAGCAATGCGTGCCAGCTTCCTCCCCCTTGCACCTAGGGCTGTGAAGGAACAAATCTGTACTTCAATTATGATTTTCAGAGTATGGTTTCTTTGCTGAAATTCATGCTTACCAGGAAGCAAACCACAAGAGACTCTTCATGATAAAAAACAAACTGGAGGTTGCTGGAGGGAAGGGGGTGGGGGGTGGGCTAAATGGGTGATGAGTATTAAGGAGGGCGACGTATGGAGCACTGGGTGTTCTAAGGAAGTGATGACTCACTAAATTTTACTCCTGAACCCAATATTGCACTGTACGTCAACTCACTAGAAATTTAAATACACATTTGGACAGAAATTAAACACTTTTAAAGTAAAATTCATGCTTAACAGGTTAAGGGTTTTAGCACATCGGTATACAATTTTGTAAAACATACTGCATTAGGCTATTTTTAGATTAACTGAATTCTAAATAAAGAACATCAGCAATTAATCTGGCTGATCTATAATGATGTGATCCTGGCTTTGGTTTCTGCTACACAGCATTAAAATATAATGAAACCTAGCAGTAAGTTTCTAAAATATACTTAGGGAAATATAAATACTTGTATGGCTCTTCATTAAAATAAACAAGTTCGCTCAAGTATCATAACACAAAATGGTACGAACACGTTATAATTAACTGGTCACTGGTTATAATGTTGATTGTTCACATAGGATTAGAGAGAAGACAATGAGGGAAAAGTGAGGGGAAAAGGGGAGAATATTCCAGAGATATCAATGAACATTTCAAACCACCCTACATTAGGGGTACTTAAATCCCAGATCTCTGTACTTGGGATAGGTAAAATTATCCTCATGTTCATGAAATTTACCATGTCCTTCAATTATGACCACAGGCAACAAACCATATTAACATGAGCAATACACTTGTGTGACTTCATCATCAACAGAAGTCAAATACGTTTCATGCTCCTTTACGACCACTAGATATCTCACAGCTGCGTTCACGCTCATCATGAAAACTAGTACAGGGGCGCCTGGGTGGCGCAGTCGGTTAAGCGTCCGACTTCAGCCAGGTCACGATCTCGCGGTCCGTGAGTTCGAGCCCCGCGTCGGGCTCTGGGCTGACTGCTCAGAGCCTGGAGCCTGTTTCCGATTCTGTGTCTCCCTCTCTCTCTGCCCCTCCCCCGTTCATGCTCTGTCTCTCTCTGTCCCAAAAATAAATAAACGGAAAACTAGTACATATTTCTGCCGCATGCATCGTATGATAAAGCAGATACATCTTGAATTTGTTAAATATTTCTGTTAACTGTTTCTGTATCACTGGTTCCTTTGTAAACCTATCTACACTACATATCACTCACACAATTCAGCCCACAGATCTCATCTAACTGCTAAGGGGTTCATGGCACAAAAAAAGGAATACTTGCTCTGAATAAACCTTAGGTTAAGTTTATGATTTACAATGACTAGACAAGTAACTTAACTATCCAAAACCCAAAGTACCCCTAAGTACCATTAAGTGTGTAATGAACTGAACGAAAATTACCTTTCCTACATCTTCAGGCTGTTCTCTACTATGTATCTCCATAGAAGCTGATACTAACAGTTTTATGAAACCAATTTACACACCAAATCCAAGTCGGGAATAAAAGAAAATAGGACACAAGAAGGAATAGTTTATTTTGTCAATTTCCAAGCCAGATCCCATCACAAAATCACAAATAAAGGAACTCAAAACTAAAGACAGCCTGTGATCCCCATTTAAGAAAGCCAACATAAAAGAGCAGAATGTGTGGAAAAACATGTATTACAGCAGATCTCTGGTTCAAACCTCACAATCATCAATACTGTCTGGGACTCAGGCCTGGTTCTCAAGGCCTCTGAGACCTGGACTTGCCAAACGAACCACCCATCTGCTGTTCCCCGTAAGTATACCTTCTCCTGTTGGCAGCCTATGACCACACCACACCCATCTCGTCTCCATACCTCTGCTCTTTTAATTACGGCAATACACACCGCACCTTTCAAGTCAGGGGTACACAACCTTGATCTCCATGGAGCCCTCCCCTGGTCTGACAGCATTCCTGACCAACCAATTTAGCATGTATAGTTCCTCAACTGCCCCACATGGTTCCACGTATCATGGTCTTACTATGAGCACCAGCTCTGTTCACTACAAGCAGAACCCAGCTTCCTAGAAGGACACAATCGTCAATAGTTAAGATTAATACGGGTAAAAGAAGGTCTAAAACTGCTACTGAACCAACACTCAACACAAAAAACTAAACCGTGATAATTAAGTCATTGCTTCTTAGAAATGTCTTGTTGTCAATAAGGCAGCACAGCAAAGCAGGTAAGAGGACACAACACTATGCAATCTCACAAGTCACTTTTTTTCAACTTCACCCACCTCCTTGGATGACTACATTATCTACTAAACATGTACCTGTTAATTTCTAGTATTAAGCCTTGATGTTTTACTATTTCCTCCCATGGAATTTTCATTCTTTTCCTGATATAAACAAGTCTTGCAAGGTACAGCTCAAGATCTACCTCTTCCATAAGTCCTTCCTTCCCCAGAATAAAGTATGCTCTCCCTTGTCTAAGCTTCTAGGACATGGGCATGACCTAGACTTGTCATCGAGTACTTCCCTGCACTATTTAAATGACCAAATGAGTCACAACAACTAAATGGAGAGCTGTGGGTGAGGGGAGCCCATCTCATTCATGAAAGATACGCTCCACTACAAGCGAGAACAAAAAAACGAGAAAAGAAAGTCATAATCCACAATCCACAAATCTGCGATCTCCCTGAAGTTATCCACAAAACTAGACTGCAGAAGAATTACGTACGTTTTCTGATCAGATGGCAACAGAGGGCTGTGACCCTAAAAAGGAGGTCATTTCCTAGGTATGATACAGGTCTAGTTACGTACGTGAGGCACAAGCTTAGTGGGCTAGATCTAAAGGACTCGCTTATTAGAATACAAGCAGGGCCTCAAAGAGTGGCCTCCAGATCTCTGAGAAGGCTAGTTCCAGATTTTAGTTTGGGGAAGTATATTTAATATGGGGGATATTCTGAGACACTATAATAGGGATATGAGATAAGTTTCCTGAAAACCTGGTCTGCTAAAGCCAATCAGAAGACACAGAAGAACAAGACCCAGGGCTTATCTTCAAGGAGTTTACAACCTAGCAAAGACTATGAAACAAGAAATCATAACACAAGGCAGAACATCGTGATTCTTTTTCTTCAGGGAAGCACAGAGCACCACCGAGTTCAAAGGAGACAGACAATACAACTTACTGATCTGGAAACCAAGAAAGTTAGCAGCACTGGACCTTCAAGAATGACAACAATTTAAATTAGTGGAGGGGCGCCTAGGAGGCTCAGTCAGTTGAGCCTCCAACTTTGGTTCAGGTCATGATCTTACAGTTTGTGGGTTCAAGCCCCACAGTGGGCTTTGCACTCACAGCTCAGAGCCACCTTCAGATTCTATGTCTCCCTCTCTCTCTCTCTCTCTGCCCCCTCCTCTGCTTGTTCTCTAACAAAAATAAATAAACATTAACAATTTTTAAGAATAAATAAAATTAGCAGAAAGGGAAACAGGAATGAAATGTAATGGAAAGTAAGAGTAAGAAATATTCGGGGCGCCTGGGTGGCTCAGTCGGTTAAGCATCTGACTTCAGCTCAGGTCATGATCTCACGGTTCATGGGTTCAAGCCCCGCATCAGGCTCTGTGCTGACAGCTCGGAGCCTGGAGCCTGCTTCAGATTCAGTGTCTCTCTCTCTCTCTCTCTCTCTCTCTCTCTCTCTCTCTGCCCCTCCCCTGCTCACTCTGTCTCTCAAAAATAAATAAATGTTAAAAAATTAAAAAAAAAAAAAAAGAAATATTGGAGGGATAAAATAGAAGATCAAACACCAATTTCCAGCAGAAAAGAGATCCTATCTTCTTAACAGCTCCTCCTGCCTCTATGCAGGAGACATTTGGAGGAGGGTAAGGGTCTTGAAAATAGTTAGAGGAGTCCTGGCCCAACAGTTCCAGGGCATGCTATTAGGGCGCCCGCTACAAGACTGTGTAAAAGAATCTATGCAGAAAAGTAGGAACTGTGGGCCCGTGGGATAAAACAACCATGACCACATCACATGATGGTGGTTCACCTATGGAACAATGCCTCTATGTTGCCTCAACCAAGACGTGCAAGGGAAGCCAAAAGCCAACAACAGTTTCATTTTCAAAACAGTAACGTTCATGTTCAAAATTACTGAAATGGGAAGTGTAAAGGCATCCCAGGTTTCATAAATCTGAGTGGGTGCTATCTTTAATGGAATCATGTTAACTGCTTAGAAGTTTGCAAACGGACATCATCTATTCAAGTTCTAATAATTATCCAGCCTCTTAAAACGTCGGTCAAATTAGTTCGAAACCAGAGATCAATACATCGAAAGAGAATCCCAACTCTGATTATGAAGCAAAAAACAATTAAATCAAAGAGCATCAGATTTTCGTTCACAAGCAGAGGGTCAGACTGAATTAGATGGGGAATGGGAAGCTAAGCACCAAAACTGGCCAGAGTTGTAACGGTTGCTGGGGAAGTTCAGACCAAAGAAGACAAGAGTAAAAGGAAGATTCAGATAAAACTTCTTGACATAACAAGTTAAAGAACTCTGATTAGAAGTAGCTTACACTCACAAACCTCAATTTAGACACGGAACTACCACACTCCTCTCCTAAGCTGAGCCAGCTAAGGTCTATGTGGTAGCAGTGTCCCCCTACATTTGCTGATGTGGCACAGATTTTAAGTCTAATCTACCTTCAGCACCTGAATTCAGCAAGTTCTGGCTTCACTCAAAACGGCTGTTTTGAGGAGCCACTGTGAAAGGGTCAAAGAGTGAAAGAAGAGAAAAAGCACAAAAAGTCATTCTTACGAAGAGGTGGCGTATTTATTGGGAACCACAGGGAGAGTGGTGGACACTTAACAGCTCACTCTCTCCAGAAAAAAGAGTGTGTTAATTAAACCCAATAGTTCCATCTGATACGAGCAGAGCGCATGTATCACATCATCCCTTAAAGGGATTTCCTTTTGTAAACTTCATATGGTTAACTTTATTATCCAGTTGTCTATCAATCAAAATTCATTTAAAATCAACTATCTGTGACAATAACAAAGGGACAGTATGATACACTGATCTCCAAAACCACATACATAAGCCAATTTCCCCTACAGATGTAGAATTTCTAAACTTCAAAATGAAAATTTAACCTTTCAAGCCTAGAGGTTTGTATTTATGCTCCAGTCCAAAACTAATGAATATCAGAAATTCATGGCCCGTCAAAGTGCTTCCAGCCACAAGAGAGAACTTGTGGTACCTGACAAGATGGGGAAGCCACGTACCCCCTTTTATAATTTAGACAGTTAGTGGCTTTTTGTTTTTGAATTGAACAGAAGGATCAGTAAACCCCAGAGTTAGTCACACCGTGCGTTCAAACCCAGAAGGCACACATACAGTATTTTCTAAGGAATTATGAAGAAAAGAAAGAGCCAAGTCATTTCACTGTAGATTTTACATTGAGTGATTTGTGTTTTCCCCCAATCCTATTTTAAACTCTGGTGAACGGCAGCAGGTATGTCTGTCATCTATAGTTGCTCACTTAATTAAAAGACATGACTAATAAGATGACCTGGCACTGGACTCCTGCCAGCAGCAGGTAACAGAGTTTACTGTTTTAAAAACAAAACAAACCAACGGCATCACAGTTACATTAATCTTCAGAGAGACTAGTTTCAGCATCCGAAAGGGTTGTGTCACGAGAGGCGCCACTACCTCACCCACTCGCCGGGCCTTGGTGGGACAGAGGAGCCAAAGGAAGGACATGTGGAGCAGAGTGATCTCTCTCGCCAATAATCTCAGCATGGGAATCGGCTTCTTGCGGGGAAGATACAGAGGCTTTTGTGCGCCCACGTCACCGTCGGGGTAAGGAGGGCTGCCTATCGGTAGCCTGAAATAATGCCACCCTCCTCCCACCACCACCCCCCCCCGCCCCATTCTTAAGTCACGTGAATCACGCGCTGGCTGGAGGGGAGTAGAGAGAGTGACAGAGACACACACAGTACCTGTTGTTGAGAATTGTAGTCAAAAAGTCCCACAGTTGCTGCTGCTGAGTCCACAGGTACCTGCGTGCCTGAATAATCAAACTGCAGAGGCTCCATGCCCACATGTTCCATGGGGTCCAAAGGGACACTCTGGGACTCCATGTTGGAGAAATCCTCCACAGGCTTGGCACCATTGGTGCTGGTCAGCTGGGCTAAGCCCTCAGAACCATTCTGGTTTGGACCCAGAAGATCCACTTCATTAGCAGAGTTCTGGCAATTACCAGGGGTACGGCTAAACAGAGAAAGTAAAGGGCATTAAACCTTATTTTGAGCGGGGAGGGACACTACAGCAACCCAAGTTTAAGGACAAGGTCCTTGAGCAGTTTACTGTCAATAGCACTTAACACTATTTCTACAAAACAACCAGAGACACTTTACGGTATTTACGTGCCATATCCCATAAAACGACCCTTCTATTCCTTGTCTCTTCCCACCACAACCCACCCCGTAAATCCACATTAACCACTAAGAATTTACAATCCCTTTAACCAAAGGGCCCAGATTTGAGGAATAATGAATGAACTGGAAAAAAACGCTACCTGTGGCATCCATGAAAACAAGATCCAAAATGTGGGTAGTAAACCATGCCCCCCCAAAACAACACCTACTCTTTAAACAGAGACCCAACGGAAAAAGTAGCTTCTAGGGGGAAATTCCATAAATGAGAACGATTCTATTAAAAAAAACTTTTTTATAGGTGAAAAAAAATTTTAAGCATTATCTGGGTACTACTCATCAGTGCTAAGACTGTCTCCCATTTTCCCCTTCTAAGCAACCAGAAGAAGCAAACCATTACAAAACAGTACACGATAAATTCATTATCTAGGATATGCCCCTGCTGAGGAGACAATTCTAAGAATTATAAGTAATATGAGGGTATAATTTATCATCCAAACCAGGATACTCCTAAGAGTAAGAAAAGGGCACTATTAGTAAATATTCCAGACATGGTATAAACGAGTAGTGTCTTGGGTGGCCCAGGATACATGATCTCCCTATAGAAGAGGATCGAGGACTGTGTTATTCTGAATCAGACTAATATAAAACAATATTACATTCTAGTAAGGGGAGCATAGCCAGTGAGTACATTCTGTGCCCTTCATCCCTAAAAGAAACCCTATAGCTGGTACAAATTAAAGCTACTGTGTATTCCCTCTCACGCACATGCCCTACCACCACCCGGCCAGAAGTCAACTATACCAAACCTTGCTACAGGCTGCCTGAGAATCAGGAGAGAAAGGCTATCCACTTCACCCGAAAGACCTTAGGTAAGTGGTTATTACTCTGTGCCTCAAATTTCCTCCAAAGACTATAATTCTTTACACTCGCAAGATTAAAAAATTAGATTAGGAATACTAAACAACTGAATTGTGTTCTACAAACGATGGTCCAAAATGAATTTTAATTCTGGCTGTGGTAGAAATTAGGATCAGAGATAGATGTGTGTGTATTTAGACACACATACATTAGCTTTAGACTAACATTAAAATTATTCAAAATTAAATTCTCTACCTGTACATCAATCACTAAGGATTTTGAAAAGGATACACCACCACTAAAGGTTACCTATGTAAGTGAAGAATACTGCCAAATGTACAAGACAGATACACAATATTATCTGAATAGCGTGTACATTAAATTACAGGGTAAAACCTACAAATCAGTCATGACCAGAGATGGAATGAGAGGCATCCATGGAAGGGATACAATTAAGAACAAGTCATATAAGCTACATCTCTGGGTCTTCAAAATGAGGGAGATGATACTGACCCACCTACCTCAAAGGGAGCTTATGAGTCTCAAATGATCTAATGCCTAAGTTCTCAACTGCTTCCCTCCACACTAACAAGCCAGAGAGCTAGGACACACTTCCATTAGTGACCACGGTTACTCCCAAGATAGTGATTTGGGAGAAACTTGGGGAAAGTCCCAAGGAACCCACCACCACCCCCCCGCCCCCACCCAGGTGATTTTGTTATTTGTGAACCACTGCAATGATAAGTATAGAATCATTCTGCAAATAATAGAGTCCTATGCGAATGCAAAAAAGCTGTTCTGGCAAAGCACCAGGCATTGACAGCTCTTAAAAGTTCCACTTTACCAGTAAATTTAGAATCTTTGTGGTATGGCCTACACTAGACCCAATTCTCAAAAAGGACAGTTAAGGAAGGAAAAAGAAAACTAAAATCAAAATAAAGCTAATCAAAACAAAAGCCCACAGCCCCCATTCAAAAATCAGAAGTGTAAAACATACAAACCTAAAATCTTTGACGTCTGCGTCAATCCCATTCTGCACTGGTAAACCATTGGTCTTGTCCATCACATCACCCTCCTCCTTCAAATCTCCTAGCTTATCTCCATCAAAGGTACCCTTGTTCTTCTTTTCACCTTTGTCGTTTTCATCACTGTCTGCATCCCTTGGGCCCTGTTTAAAAAATAGCTTCAGCTTCACTAATCATCATCAACTAATAATAGCGGGCAACCACTGTGGACACCAGACTACACTAGATGCTAATTACAACAGGATAGTGTCCGGGCCCTTTCAAGACAGTACAATCTAATTAACAGACAACATAGAGGCAGGAACACTGCAGAAAGTCTTGCCAAATGGGGGAGACAGACATACAATTATGTTACAGAGTTTAGAACGGTCTTACCATACCCAGTGCCCCACCATCCCGTTTTCTCTTTTCTACCCAAAGCCCAGCCACAATTTTACATCTCTTGGTCCCACTTCTCGACTTCCAATTCTAATTCCATATAACAGGATGACTCCTAATAAGCCCCAGGTGTGGCAGCTCACAGTCTAGTTAGAAGGTGTTGAGCCTACGAAAAGAATTTCCTGCTATGCCATTGCCTGTGTAAACTCCCTCGATTCTGAAAACTGTGCTAAGTGTAGTCTGACATCAGTCCAATTCAATCACCTTACCCTTTAACTCGAGACATGTGCCCTGCCAATCAATGTGCACCACTACCCTCTCCGCTCCACAGTAGTTCTCAGGGCTTACTGCATCAATAATTCACCAATCATCCTTCACTTCATTTTTTTGTTTTAATCCTTCAAAACATGTTCAATCTAAGTGTGAAAGTCTTTCACCAAAAGAAAGTACTCTGAGAAGTGCTCATCTGTTGTCTCACCCTCTGCCTGTCCCATAGCAGATTATGAGACTATGAGGGAGCACCTTCAGCTGGATCGCTGGTGCAGCACACTTGACCTCTGAAGTGTTTCAAGCTACAAAGACTGGAAGACTGGACCTAAAAGAACTGTCTTGGTGCCACGCACACCGATGCCTTATCTTCTAAGGGAATTAAGTCTGTCTCCTCTTATCAACAATCCTAAATTAAGACCAGGACATAGAAAGCAAATGCGCCTTGATTTCCAAAAGGAAATGAAGATTTGGTAGAGTGACTTGACATGGTTCACAGAGCTTTGCAGAATCTTACTGAACGGTAAGTAACCTTTACTTTTATAAAACTGGAGAGGCAACCTTGCTTGTTGTCCTCACCACCGACTTCTAGTCAAAGGAAGAAACAAATACACCTGGCCCAAATTAAAGCTCCTGGCAAAAGGCAAGAGCCAATGAGAAAAAGAGGAGCTGCTTTACAGCATTTCCAGTCATCACAACCACATTTTGGGGGTGGGGGTGTGTCAATAATGGAGGCCGGAGCAGCAGACGCTCCGTTGTGAACAGGCAAGACCCACGAATGCAAAATACACACACGCTCTTAGGCGAGTTCCTGGAGAACTCTGGCCCAGAGAGGATAACTCACGAATCCCGACATTCTTAGAGCTTTCACCTGCCAGTCAGAGCCCATTTTACTTTCAAATTCATTCTCGGTTCAAGACACAGAAAAACATTTCACGGCTAATATGAACCAAGGAACACAAGAAGGAACATAGAAAGGATATACAACTTCATACTCATGTGGCATCAAGACGGTAAACTACAGTTTTGGCAGCCACCGAGATGGGACTTTCACAGGAGAATCTTCGAAGTGCAAGACTGTTACAGGTTCAAAAGGAGCGAACGAACAACAGCCAATTAAGTGCCACAGGGAGATCCCAAAGAAGGGATGGGAATACGATAGGATTCTAAAGACACATCTTCCAAAATGTCCAGAAACAATACCTCCCTCCTACTGCAAAGGTCAAACCGACAGAAACCATGTATTCATTTTCCTATCCCCAGTACTGAATACGGTGCCTGGCAGAAGTTAAAAAAAGTATGACGAAGGAAACTGAAATGACCAAAAAGTCCTGCAAAACTGAACTACTACTACCGTAAGAAGGACCTTCCCACTGTCTTTATCGTAAGAGTCCAGGAGATAGCGACACGGTCTGGATAACAAACTCTACCTGTATGTGACACCATTAATGTCCAATAACAAGAGTATTAGAAGGATGATCCCACTAACACAACTAAGTAATCTTCCAGAAATCTACAAATCAAGTTCCTGGCTCAGAAGGAACAGTTCGGCTCCAATGTCTCACAAGCAGCTCAAAGGTCTGGTGGCCAAATAGGAAGAAAATGGGATAAAGAAATAGTGGCAAGTTTCACCAACAAGCAAGAAACCTGGTGACGAGAGATTCGCTCTCACCAAATCAACTCTGCATTTTCTTTCCTCAGTGACACTTTAGAAGGGCTTGCTGAGAAGCTGTTGGGCCTATCTCTAAGCCAACTGCCAGGGCCTGAAAACAGTCACTGATACTAAACTTACTCAATTATATTGCCAAGGGCTAGATTTTCAAAGGAATCCCTAGAATGGGCCATTTCTCAACAATATTGTACAGTCTATTCATATAAATTATAGATACCTGGTTTTCTGCTCTGATTAGGCTATTAATTCCTCAGAAGAGTAGGTTCCTTCGATTTGAAGGTGGGGGACCCAAGAG
Source organism: Lynx canadensis (assembly GCF_007474595.2). Classification (NCBI taxonomy): domain Eukaryota; kingdom Metazoa; phylum Chordata; class Mammalia; order Carnivora; family Felidae; genus Lynx; species Lynx canadensis. The sequence goes on from NC_044310.1 coordinate 23,075,882, forward strand.
AGGCTTCTATTCCTTGATCTGGATGGTCACTGGGTGTATTCGTTTTATAGAAACACATAAAGATGAACATATAGGACTTATATGCTTTTTAGCACTTGGGTCACATTTCAGTAAAAAGTTTACTCAAGGAACACCTGGGTGGCTCAGTCAGTTAAGCGTCCAACTCTTGGTTTCGGCTCAGGTCATGATCTTGGGTTCAAGCCCCACATCAGGCTCCATATTGACAGCGAGGGGGCTGCTTGGGATTCTTTCTCTCTCCCTCTCCCTCTGCCCCTCCCCTGCTCGTGTTCTCTCTCAAAACATATAAATGAACTTAAAAAAAAAAGTTTACTCAAGAGAAAAAGTTCAGTAAATCAACGATAGCCCTAAATAAAAATGGCTCACAAGTCTGATTTCTGAATGATACCAAGAGCACAAGTGGGAAGACTTTTTGTCAAAAGTCTGCTATTAAAAGAGAATACAGGGTTCAGGATCATAAAAATGTTCTCTTAGGAATATAAACACTCTAGAGAGAGAAAAACAGGGGTAGAAATGGGATGGTACATTTTATGAGATTTTTAATTAATATTTAAGATAAGGGTACATTCATAGCTATATGGTCTTTAAGAAAGACCTAATCCAGGGGCGCCTGGGTGGCGCAGTCGGTTAAGCGTCCGACTTCAGCCAGGTCACGATCTCGCGGTCCGTGAGTTCGAGCCCCGCGTCGGGCTCTGGGCTGATGGCTCGGAGCCTGGAGCCTGTTTCCGATTCTGTGTCTCCCTCTCTCTCTGCCCCTCCCCCGTTCATGCTCTGTCTCTCTCTGTCCCAAAAATAAAAAACGTTGAAAAAAAAAATTTTTTTAAAAAGAAAGACCTAATCCAGGAGCACCTGGAAGGCTCAGTAGGTTGAATGTCCTCAGTAGGTTGATTTTGGCTCAGGTCATGGTCCAGGGTCGTGGGATCAAGCCCCACAATGGGCTCTGTGCTGAGTGTGGAGCCTACTTAAGATTCTTTCTCTCTCTGCCCCTCTCCTCAGCTCGCAAGGCCCTCTCTCAGGAAAGGATGGGGAAGGGGATGGGGAAGGGAAAGAGAAGGAAGAAGTAATGCAGAGGAAGGAAGGAAGGAAGGAAGGAAGGAAGGAAGGACGGAAGGACGGAAGGAAGCAAGGAAGGACTAATCCAGATTGCACAAAACCTACATTCTATCTGGACTGCTAACACTTAACTGGTCACAGGACTTTGGACAGGTCATGAAAACCGAGTCTTCATTTTCTCATCTACAGAACAGGGATAATTTTATTATAACAGAGCAGTTATAAGATGATGCATATGCAAAAGGTCTGTGAAGTATAAATCATTTTACACTACAGTACTATGACAATTAGTAAAAGCTATTCACTGGGATGGTATTTCTTAAGTAACATTATTCATGATATCAAGATTAAAACTCTTAAATGCCCCAATTAAGCGGTTTAACTCTAATATAAGTATATAGCCAATCTAGCCCTCCCAGGGACACTCATTTTCACAGTGCAGTGGCTGTATGGCTAGTGTTGAACATCACAATCTTTTTAAAATTTACAAGTGTCTGGGCTCTCACCCAGAGATTCTGATTTAATTGGTCTGCAGAAGCTCCCACAAGTATTATAAAAAGCTTCTCCTCCAGCAACTCTAATAAGCACTCACAAATGAGAACCACTGTAATTAAGTCCAACATAAGCATCATAAAGGCAGGGTTTTTGTTTGGCTTTTTTGGTCACATAATAGTACCGAAAAAGTCTATTATCTAAATAAACGAAAAAACAAAGAAGGATTAATAGCATCCTTTTATTGTGGGCTTCCTTTAAATGAATGTTAACTTAAACCTGTAGTATTCAAATATAGGATTCAATGAGTGCTCAAAATGCACGTAGCCAAGGCCAATCAAACTCTCAAGAGTGCGGCCAAGAAGGGTTCTGAGAGATCCCCCGCCCACACAGAGGCGGAAGACTGTGTTCCACTCGTAGATAAAGAATTGACAGAAGAGCAGGCAAAGAGAAGAACTTTATATCGTGCAGATCAGAATCCATCCATTTATGGCTCAGCTTTGTCAAAAGCCTCACATAACAGGAGGAATATTTCAGGAGAATACCTATTAATTCTGAATGAGTCAGAGAAATGAGAATTTAATTTCTTCTCTTACTGCAGTGATCGTACCACAACGCTCCATGGGGCAAGTCACATTCAATGAGATTAGTAATGTTCCGCCCTTCTTTCCAAAAAAGAGCATTCTGCATATCCGAAATTAGAACAAAGTTTGAATCCAGGCCCTACCACTTTCCTTCTAAGCCTCATTTTTTGCATCTATAAACTCACAGGGACAACAGTATCTACCTCAAATGGTTGTTTCAATGATTAAATAAGGCAATACATAAAAGTGTGACTCTTTCAAAAAAAAATTCTTCAAAGTACTTTATTCCATTTTCACATCTTTTTCCCAATGCCTTTTTCAGACACATCCACCCCCACCTCCCAAAGTTTCAAAAGTCCTAGATATCTTATGTCTCCCCATCCCCTGGGAAAAAACTTATGGCTCTAATCATTAGACCCTTTGTACCACGGATTTTCTTGAGATATGTATGCAGAATCGAGCCACCACCAACTACTACGTTTCATCAAATCAATTTATAAAACATACCATCATTTTATGTGCTAACAAGGAAATACTGGCAATTAAACTGTGATATACTATCATTTTCAAGTTGCATTCCAATTTCAAAATGAATAAGGTGGGGAGGTGTACACTTTAGAAACAGTGGAACACAGAATATACACTGCGCATGTGATCACCTAATTCCTGGTGTGCCAAAAGGTAAGAAGAGTGTTCTCTGCGTAGTAGCCACCAGATCCAGGAGGGGGGAAAAAACATATATCTTGACCATGCAGAATGGTATTTGTTGTTATTACAGAGATGAAAACACAACAAAACCATTTTCTAAAAGGTGGTTGCTGGTTTTTTAACTTTTTATCTAGTCCGTATTTAAAAGCTTGACATTGATAGTAGAGCATGCAGATTTCCTGTTCAAGAGAAGTTCAAATCTAAAGGGGCTCCACCAGGGGCGCCTGGGTGGCTCAGTCGGTTAAGCATCCGACTTCGGCTCAGGTCATGATCTCGCTGTTCATGGGTTTGAGCCCCGCATCGGGCTCTGTGCTGACAGCTTAGAGCCCAGAGCCTGCTTCAGATTCTGTGTCTGCCTTTCTGGATTTGATCCATGGCCTCCTGGTAATTTAATCCTCCAAGAAAATTACGCATTTGTCAAACTTTAGTGTGCATGCAAATCACCTGAGGATCCTGTCAATTAATAAGCAGGTTTTGATTCAATAGGTCTGGGGTAGGTCTGGGGTAAGTTCCCAGGTCGTGAGAATGCTACTGGCCCGTGGACTTGGTGGAGCAAGATTCTGTAAGGTTTACAAAGCATCTTCATATACATTACACATCCATACAAATGAGACTTTGTGGGTTTTTAATTACTCCATTTTGCAGATGAGAAAATTAAGGTTCAGTTGAAATTCAAACCCCTGACTTCTAACTGCATTTACACTACACACAATTTTTAAACAAAATCAATTAAGTAGCACTGGTTACCTAAAACAAATGCAGCGAAGACTAGAAAAGCCAGTTTTAAGTTTTGTGACCCAAAGGAACTGCCATGAGCGTGCACACGTCCTCCTGGTCAGAAAGCCGCCAGTCTCTACACACAAGTAGAAAGGCCGGCCCAAGGTATTTTTTCCTAAAGATCTTTCTTCTGCAAGGTTGAGGTGGTCTTCACCTCAACTGAAATTTAAGTAGTCTTCTCATTTCCCTAGGCACCATAAACCAGAAATGTAGAAATTATAACCCACTCTGCTGACTAGCTAGGCTTCAATCTATTTGAAGATCAGCTGGTATTTCAAAGGCCAACAGCGAGGTCCTTCGATGGGATATTTCACACAGTAGCCTCACAATACGGTAGCCACGTATGATTTTGTAACCACTCTGAACCATGCTTTTGGGGGGACGCAGGGGAGGAAGGCCGTCTTATTCCAGGGGTAAATAAAATAAAGGATACGAAAAGACTCATCTCTGACTTAACTGGTATTCTGAGTTTCCCTATTATCCTGAAACCTGCTACCCTGGTTTTTGATTCATATGTGGAATACTACCAAAATTTTACAGTGGGTGCTAAGAATAAAATACTGCTGTGGGATTCTTACCGTCAGCCTGAAAGTACAGAAGCCAAAACTACTCAACTGAGTCTATCTGTACAATCAAGATGAACTTCAGAAAGCTCAGGCAAGTTAGACAAAGAGTTAAATACCTTCATTCAAGCTGTAACCAAGAAATAAACTTACTGAAAGTGGAAAACCACTGTAGAATGAGTAGATTACTTTAGTTCTAAACTACCCTTGGCAAAAAGTTAGTCAGAGTCTGGGTTATCTGTTGTCAGTATCCAGAAATAGCCCCTTGGTACCTGCTTTGAGGTCTACATTTATTATGCCATCGAAGATGAGGTTTTCAGCTCTTAGAATTAAAATGGAGTCTCCCCACGGCCTACTGGAGGTCCGGTCACCCAAAAAGTAAAAATATCTGAGCGCTCTGACCCATAAGCCACCAACTACCACTCAGAATAATTGTCTACAAAGCAGCTCTTCTCTGAACTCAACACTTTCAATGACAGACTAAATTAAAAAAAAAAAAAAAAGAAGAAGAAGAAGAAGAAGAAAAGAAAAAAGAAAAAAGAAAAAAGGTTCACCTTTTTGCATGCATTCTATGACAACCAAAAAGTGACTCAGGTTTCCATTACCAAGAGCTTTGGTCAAATGTCATCTAACAAACAGGCAGAGCAAAGCCAGGTCATGAAGTTGATAAAAGTAGTTCACTGCTTCTCAGGCCTCCATTCACCAAGAGATTGGATATACAATGTGGTAGCCTGATGTCACTGATCAGTCCTCTGTATCACCCTTGACTCAAGTCAAATATGGGATAGTATTTCATTACCCACAATAAGTTTTTTCTGAGAAGAAGTTGAAACACATCTGGAGAAGTTTTATTTATCTTTATGCAAATCTCAGAGGCTCAGTAAATTATCTGAGAGTTCAATTTTCTGACCTCTATATCCTGAGGTCTTAAACTCCTCTGGTGACAATACTGTACAATGGCTGAAAATTACCAATCTCTCAAGACAACTCAGACGGAAGCCACCTTCACAAAATCCAACACAAGACAATGATGCAGAAGATACTGCTTTGTCATAAGATTAACGGAGGGAATAAATGCTTAAAAGAGAGAAGCAGGCAAAAATCGCAGTAATTCAGTCCCAGTGTTTTATCTGTCTCCTGATTCCAATTATTTTTCTACCTGCTTCCAAACTTTACAGTAACCCAGGCATGTGCCTCCTGGTTAATACCCAAGAATTAGAAACTGGGCACACACATGATAGAGAATTTATGGCAGGAGGCATACAGGATCCAGTTCACCACACTAACAACTTATCTATGCGCAATATCAACCTTTCTCCTACGATAAATAACTAAATAAAAGTTACACACAGAAATTAGCAGGCAACGCTTCCTGGGAAATCTGTGCTCGTGAGACAGGGAAAGTGTGAGGGCAGAAGAAGAGGTGAACCGGGGATAGGTGAAAGAATAGAAGAAGTAACACCATCCTTCCCACGGGACAAGAAGGAAACGATCATTTTGCCCAAACCCATTCCTCACATCCAAGGGTAGATCTTATTTTTCCCAAGTAGTCTCTTGGGAAGGTTCAAATACAGAAGGCTTTTCCTACCTGATCCACAAGCCACTAAACCTGACCTATGTCTTTGCAAGGTCAAAAGACCCAGAAGTGATCGGGTCAGGTTTGGAATGACCAGGACTCAAGACTCAAGACAAAAGCCGCAGTTTAGTCCCTTCATCATCCTAAGGGTTTTTATAAAAATAAAAGATCCTCTTCTGGCTAAATTCCTCACGTCAAATTTCTAGGTGTGAAGCTGGGAGAAATCCAGAACATCCTCTTACAGGAGTTCATTTTTTCTGGGTTTTCTGTAGAATTAAGAGCTCCAGCCACATGGCAAGTGTCAATGTTAGCTGAAGCATCGTCTTTGACATGCCTAGAATAAAGCTAACTCCACGTGGATTCTGGGTACTTTAAATGTCACCTGTTCTCTTCACACCAACCACGTCAACAATCATTCATTTCATGTCCACTAACATACTGAAGAATTGCACTTGACACATAAGGAAGCTTCACCAAAAATGATACCCTACTACTCTAAAGAAGTTTCAAGTGGAATGAGGAAAAGAGGACCAAGCCTCTGATACCCAGCAACAGATATATGGCAAGAAAAATACTGATCATAAATGCTGTAAGGTAAAGTGAGATCGTTATGGAGGCAAAATTATTAACAGGATTTGGGGAAAAGAAGGTCTTTTATAAGACTGCCAAAAACAGTATTAGCCAAAAGACTTCACAGAGAAAGGATTCTGAAAACATACAAAGCAAGTCGAGTCAGAAGGAAAGGAGGGAAAACAGATTCAGGCTGCCTTTCATGACCTTCCTGGCTGTGACACGGAATATAAAACCAGTCACAGAACACATTTGAGGAAGACTCAAATGGAAATTCAAGGTAAGACTTCTAGATCTAGAAAGTTGATGACAAGAAAGAACCAGTTTTGAGAAAGAAAGGCTACCAAAGATGCTTGAGAAAGACTGCCTAAGACGTAAAGGGGAAGAGGCTATAGACAGAGGAACTACTTTGGCAACAACTGAGCATCACAGAGGTCAAACGATGATCAATCCCCTCCCCCCACCCCTGCCCCCACAAAAGTGTGCAGATCTGGAACTAACAGACATTCTAATTTCCTGACAGGCAAGGTACAAGAGGCAAAGCTGTTCAAAGAGGGCCAAAGACCATACCATAATAAAGCCTAGCTAGCAAAATAAGAATGGTCCTACATATCTGGTCCACTTTAAAGATTTCTGGGTTTTGGCAAATCGCTGCTCTCGGATCTATTCCCAGCTTCAGCTTTCTTATTTTAATTCCTTCTGTTTTTACTTTGTTTGTTTGTTTGTTTGTCTGTCTGTCTGTTTTAAACCAAAAATGTCTTCTGATAGACCAAGGAACTGAGAACTAGATTTTGGTTCTACCTCACATTATTATCAATGTATCCCCCAAAAAAACATCATGTCTCTGTTTTTAAAAAGTTCAGTGTACATCTCCTACTGTGTTTGCAGACATCGAATTGCAATAAAAGTGTTTTAAAATACACTGTAATTAGTGCTGTGAATATCTAAGGAAACTAAACAGGCATGTTTTGCTTTAGGGGGGGGGGGGAAGAGAGATATAGGAACAAGTTCCTCAAGCCAACTTACAAATCCTCCTTTTCTTAGACAGGAATCGCCCGGGGATGAGCTCAACACATACTCCACCATGCTAACGCCTAGTCCCCCACTCTCCGACCGTGGGGACAGTACAGAATTGACCTCACTGTTCACATGGAAACTCTGACCAGGTCTTCTCTGCACCATGATTGGCTGGGAAACTGAATGATCTACAAAAAAGATACACAAGCATGATACAGTGCAGCCAGAGGCTCAAACAAATTATGAGTGATGTCTCATGGATAAACCAATGACTGGGAATCAGGAAGCCTGCCATGGTCAGGTGAGCCAAAACCTCCTATTGTGTTTTTCCCTAAGTATAAATTCTACATAAACTAAGGAAAACGGAACACACTCCTCATATATCCAGGACAGCAGAACAATACAGCAGTTCACATAACTGGTTTACCTAGGTATAGTGGATAAATTGTTTACCCCTTTCAAGTAGCAGAATTTCTTTTTAATATATTTTATTAGTAATATTACTGAAACAAAATGTGATTTTACTGCCCTTTTTAAAACCAACAACATAATTTGATATTTTCTGATGACTCACTGTCATCCGAGGTTCCATTTTTACATTGCGCTGTAACACAGCACGTTGGCTTTTTGGGATTTCCGTCTCCTTCCTCCCTATCCTCTGTTATTTCTTTCTGCTGTCAGTGTGTGCCTCTACAGGTCCTCCCCATCCCTCTTCAGGGGTAGTCTGTCAGAAGAGCATCCGTGCCCAGTAACTTGATTTGGCCCCAACCACATTTACAAATAGATCATCCCATACACAGTACACAGGGGGGCAAGGGGAGGAAAAAGAAACATGAACTTCAAATGGCAGGCATGGATTTTCTAATTCTGAGTATGTTGACAGCAGTACAGAACAAGAAGTTATAGCTGAAATTACGGTCATTTCAAACAGACCACTCCCCTGTGGCTAGCACTTCAATAAAATATTGAAGATTTGATTTTGCGTTAATTATGTTTTAATAAATTACATCATATAAGCTCCTTCATGGCAATTATACTAAAGGACAGGACATTGCTTGACATGCTTATGTCACTGATGTGAAATTCATGACTTGCCAATTGCTGAGGAAAGGAGCTCTAAGACAGGCATAAATCACAGTACAGATGCTAGATCTAGATTACCTGATGTTCCCCAGGCACTGTCTCGCCATTGATCACCCAGGAATATTCCTTTTGGTCCATCTTTGCTGGATTCATCTGTTTCCCAAAACTTTTTACCTGGCAAGAGCTGCTGCAAATTAAAAATAATAGATGCTTTTAAAGAATTCATAAAGGATGAAAGTACAGCAGTCAACACTTTCTTTCAGACAAGGTACTGCAGATGCTCATGTGCTCTGGAGGGCTTTAATCGCAGTGTTCTGACTACACAGACTGTGGTCAGAGCACTACTGCATATTCGGTACAAGTCACAGAGAGGCCTAAGGCAAGGAGGGGCCACAGATCAACCCACCACAATAGAGGCTCAGCTTAAATATCTAGAATTATCCATTTAACCTATGCCAAGATTTTACGGGGGGCAGGGGAAAGGGGAGTAATATTAGACCTCTTAGTTAAATACTTGCTGAGAAGACTCCTTTTTAAAAAGAATGTACCTACAACTACTAACACACTACTTCTGCCTACATGTGTACTAACTGGCCGTACAAAGTTACTCAAGCTGGGGCATGAACTCAGACCCCAGCCATGGAATGCTAGAGGCAAAACTCACCTCCTTCGCACAGAAGACTGTGTTAACCAAAACATTTTCATCACCAGAAAGAAAAAACAAGCAAAATCTTCCCAACCACAACATTAACCTATTCCAAGATCTTGGGAAGACAGAACAGCCAATTTCCCCATTACTGGAAGGGAAATAAAACCTCCTATCCTCAGTTGATTTTAACAAAACTTAATAATACCATTAAAGTGACTTCACAAAACACTCCATGCTTCACAGAAATGTATACATCACTGGCCCTAAACCAACATGAGAACTTTAAACTGGCTGTGACCAAAGAAATGCAAAGTACCATTTAAGCAAAACCAGTACAGTTTTGCCCAAGATCAAAGCATTAGCGACCAGGGTCAGTTACAAAGTGAAATTCCACTGGAATTCCATCATTCTTCATTTTGGTCATCAGCTTTACTCACTAAAACGTCCCCCTTATTTCCTCTAAGTATGTTTTCATTTCAGCTACTACTAGTCAGACAAGAAAGACAGAAGTTTGAGACGGTAATCGCTGCTTTTGAGCATAAAAGAAGCACCTGGAGAGTTGAAGTTCTCAGAGGAACAGAATCAAAAATCAGAAAGCAAAATATTTGCTCTCCTCCTTGATAATAAAGGTTTGCCTTTCCAATTTATAACCCATACCGCAGCGATAATGGGAGAATAACTCAACTTTGCCGTCACTGAAATCAATCTCGGCTTTCCAAATCTGGATTCTGGGTTTCTCAGCGTAATTTCAGTTCTGTCTCTATACATCTGCCTGGCAGACCTGGGTTACAACCTGGTCAAAGCAGTTTCCCACACACTTTTCTCTTCAGGCCCTAATCTAGCAAGATGGTGTCAAAAGACACATTTTGGTCTGGCATTCAGTAAGCTTACGTTTACTTGAAGATGAATAGTTATAAGCAGTCGGTGCCTAGAATGCCTCGTGGGTTCATTCTCTGAGGGAAACAAGGACAGAGCTCGTCTGTTAATCTGAGATGGGGGCAGGGGTGGGGGGAACGGCGGGTGGGCAGAAGGGAGAGCTAAGCAGTGGGGTCAGAAGCAGTGGCGTCAGGAAGTCATGGACTAGACAACTTTGATGTGTCCTGGGACAAACTGAACTGCCCTAGGCCTCATTCTTTCTGTACTGATGATGGAAATAATTTTCAGGTTGTGATGATTAGAGATGTTGTTGAGGAGTGCCTAGCACAATGCCCACCACACAGCAGGTTTTCAGTAAATGTATTCAGTGTTATCATGCCAGGGCAAAATAGCTGTAAATCACAGAAAGGACACTGAAAATTAACGTGAACTACTCAAGCACAATTCAAGAATTCTTGTTTTTAAACTTATTTTTCTTCTTTTAGTCTCAAAAATGGCCTCTCACAAGATTACAAATATTTCCCTATTGGTTGTATCTTTTCCAACTAAAATTGTGATTTTTCTCCTGCATTTTGTAGGTGGTGTGAACAAACAGGAGTCTACGTCAACTTCTCTTTTGCGTACAAGAAAGAATGAAAGCAGAAGGGACACCTCACTTACTGGTTAATTTCCATATAATAGTGGATGTTTTCCACATAATGATGGAAAGAGAGCAAAGGTCATCAAAAAAAAAAAAAAATGGCCAAGGGGCACCTGAGTGGCTCAGTTGGTTAAGCGTCTGACTTCTGCTCATGTCACGATCTTGTGGTTCATGAGTTCAAGCCCCACATCTGGCTCTGTGCTGACAGCTCAGAGCCTGGAGCCTGTTTTGGATTCTGTGTCTCCCTCGCTCTCTGCCCCTCCCCCCTCGTGCGCACGGGCACGCGCTCTCTCTCTCTCTCTCTCTCTCTCCCTCTCTCTCAAAAATAAACATAATTTGTTTTTTAAAGAGTCAAAATGGCGCTCATCACTCTCCACACAAATATGGAAATCTTTACTGAGAACTCAAGGAAAAGCTTCTTTGAATATCAGCCTCCGTATGCAAATACAGTCCGTCGGTAATTTGTCAAACTGCTGACAAAGCAGCAGCCCTTGAACTCAAGGCTTCAAAAATGACTTCTGGAATCCTGTCATCTTTCACTATAGCTTGCCAGGCTGTCATAACATAACATACAAAGCCAGCAAAAGCAGGTGAACATGTAAGCAAGGCTAGTTCCAGGCCAAGTTCTCTCAAAAGGAAACAACACAACAGACATGTAGAAAGGTGCTAAAAAGTGGAGATTTTACTTCAAAGTAGTAACAGATGCAACAAGTCTCAAAAGGAACGAATACACACCAAAAACCCCAAGACCCTTGTCAGGTACTAAGAGGCAACCATTTCTCCATTAGCAATCGGTGTAAATGTAAATCCTACATAGAGACTAGGAACAGCGCAAGAAGTACTAGAACTCCACGTGCTCTGGCAAAGTAGTAGTGAGGAGGTCAACGAACCATTATCAATGCAAACAGCTTGGACTGAAAGGGCAAGTGTGTAAGAGATCATGAAAAAAGGGGTGGGAGAAGAAGGTGCTCGCACACCGATTCTGGGAGGGAAAGAGATGGAGCCAAGTTGCCAGAGTGCTCTCCAAATGGGAAGAAAGTTAAAATACCACACCAAGCACAACGTGGGCAAAGACAGAAGCAAACTCAGCAAAGCTCTTCAGAGTCTCGGGTCTGACACGGAACCTAGCCTTTCTCACTTTCCTCCGCAACATACCCATCCCCACCCCTCACTTGTGTGCTCATCAGCATCAGACTGGGACCTCTGCCCCCCGGTACTCATGGCCCTGTGTGATCCCCTCCCCTTGACTGTGGGCCAGACCTAGTGACTTGCTCCTGAGGAACAACACGTGGTAAGAGGAATGGCGTGTCAGCTTCAAAATTACCTTACAAACACTGACGACCCCTCCTGCTTGCTCTCCCGCTTGCTCACTTTGAGGAAGCTAGCTGCTACACCGTGACCTGCCCTGCAGAGAGGCCCCACGTGGCAAAACCCAAGAGAGGCCAGGGGCCATCAATTCATTAGAACTCAGGCCCTCCGAACAACAACCTGTTAGGAACTTAATCCCGACATCAATCTCCCGAGTGAGCTTAAAAGCAGACCCATCCCCCGTTGAACTCTGAGATGGCCGCAGCCCCCACTGCAATCCTGAGTGCAGCTTGGGAGGGGCCCCGAAAGAGAGGTCTTTCAAAGCCATGAGTGGGTTCCCGCTCACAGAAACTGTGAGGTGTAAACAACTCTGTTGTTTTAGGCCTTGAGATTTTGAGGTAACGTGTCAGGTGGCAAGAGGAACTTGTACAGTTGTGAATGTATTTGAATACAGCTGTTCTGAGATTCAAAACCTTTCTTACGTCTGATTTCAATAGCGGCGCCCGCCTGCGTGGCTCAGTCGGTTGAGCCGACTCTTGATTTGGGCTCAGGTCACGATCCCAGGGTCATGGGATGGAGCCCCAGACGGGGCTCCGAGCTGAGTGGGGAGCCTGCTTAACATACTCTCTCGCTTGCTGGCTTGCTCTCTCTCTCCCTGCCCTCCCCCAATCGCGCTTTCTAAATAAAGTAAGTAAGTAAGTAAGGCGCCTGGGTGGCTTGGTCAGCTAAGTGTCTGACTCTTAATTTTGGCTCCGTTCATGATCTCACGGTTCATGGGTTAGAGCCCACGCTGCATCAGGCTCTGTACTGACAGTGCAGAGCCTACTTGGGATTCTCTCTCTCCCTCTCTCTCTCTCTCAAAAATAAATAAATTTTAAAAATAAATAAATAATTCAAAATCTGTTTAAAAATAAATAAAAGTTTGTTTTCAAGAAGACTTCTCATTCCAAGGACTTTTGACTTTGGAAAAAATAACATGCTTTTCATTTCCCATTTTCCCCTACTTTGTCTCATAGCCCTTCTGCATTAAAAAAAAAAAAAAAAAAAAAAAAAAAGTACTAACTTCTGCAAAATTAGATGGGCTTAGATATATAAAGCTTACCAAAAACTAGTAGCAGTCAGATATTCGAGTCAACTAAAATAATGACATTCACCATTCAAATCTGATCAGAGCTAAAGAAGCTATAATCTATTGAATTATAAAATAAAACAAAGTGACGATGAGTATCTGTTATTTCAAATGCAAAAACAACCCCTCTGGAGGTATCATCTACAGTATTGGCTAAAACAGACTGACTGGCTCACCAACCCACTGGCATAAACACCAGGAGTTGCCAAACCTTCATTTAAGCCACACCTAAATCCAACACCAAAAATTTAAAACCAACCATTGTATGAAAAGTGAATTACTGCTTACCCCATAAAAAACTTGGAAATAAAATTGTTCTTTGACAGGAAAAAAAAAAAAAAGGAACAGATCACAGCAGAGGTTTACAAAATTTACTTTAAAGAAAGATTAGGCAATAAGAGGATTAAAAGATTTGACAATTCTAAAGGAAGATAACTGGAATTAGGAATTGGTCCAACAAAAGCAAAAGAGACCCAGGGAGTCAGATGTAGGCAGTATTACCCAGGTGGCAAATTTAGGGAGAGGGCATATGATGCACAGTCTATCCTCATAAAAGCAATGAGTGCATCAAGCTAGATAGCAGCCTGATTACAGTAGCCACTAAAAACATCTAAGTAACTTCCCTGGCTCAGACTCTTGCTGAGCAAGCAAACTTCATATGAGAACTTGGCTCCCTCCTGTAGCCAGGCATGCTGATCACTGAACACAATTATCCTGCCCACTTGAGAGTTATTATTTCTCCTTATAAATTAGTAAACTGTATTTTGGTTTTCATATAGAAGTCTCTTGTGGTTCTGGTTAGTATAGGTCAATCCCATAATCCAATCACCTCTGAATTAGTGATCAAAATCCCTTTCAAGATCTACTAACTGAGAACCAGGACTTGGGAGGTCCCAGCATCCTCCCCAGCCAACAACAGACTTTGTACTCTTCCCTGTATCATCCCATTAAATGGGATTCCTAGTTGCCCCAAACCCCTCAATATGTGAGTTCTCAAATCTTTGAGGGGAAAAAAAAAAAAAAAAAAAACACTGTTTATCCCAGTTTGAACCACAGGTTTATAAAAGAAAAGACACAGAAAGTAAAGAAATCAGTAAGCATACTCATGAGGCTTCTGGAGAACAAGAGAAACCAAGCACTGGTTTACAAGCAATGTTAGCCATTCGGAAAATCTCTGAATTTTGTTTGGAAACACCTTTTTTCTTTTACCATCTAGCAAAAGAGACAATACACAAAGCCACACTTGCACAATCAATCACAACATTAGCCCCCACTAAGAGCCCTGTAAACAGAGGTGGAGACAATAAAGTGCTGATAATATCAAGCACCTCCAGCCTTCTTATTTTAAGCAATAATACAGTAGTAAAGCCTGCATGGGTGCTCTGAAGTCACTTTTAAAAACCGACCTGCTTCTGAATCCCAACTCTGTGAATTTAACCCCTCTCGGCCTCAGGTTTCTCACCTATAAAATGAACTATCGCGAACATTAAATGAGATCTGTGCAAAAAAGTAGGACAATGCTGAACTCTGAGCAAGCACTCAAAAAATCGGCTGCCACTATGACTGAAGAACAAAGTGGTAACCAACAGACCTCACACTACGAATGGCTAGCCAAATGAAATGCTCCTGGGGTACTCAACTAGCAGGTGTGAGCCCAGCATCACCCAGCCCGTGTGTGTGTAAATTCCATAAAATTAAGAGCCCTAACAAACCACCACAAGAAGAGCCATCATTACATCTTTGCAGAAACTAAGAGGCATGATCATTGTTAAGGACTGGGTATGTCTGACCACACCACCACGAACATTTGCACAGGGAAGTATCAGTGAGGTTTTCTGATGGTCTCAATACTCAATGCACACTCCGACAGGCACTCTGTTCTCAAAAGGAATAAAATATCAGGTAACTGCTTACAGGACTCAACACTGTCTGCCTCTCAGAGCAGAAATTAGGCTTCTTAAGGAGGAGCATTCACAGGGCGCACGCTACAGCCCTACAGGCATGCTCAGGTTTGATCATGTTATCTGGCAATGCAAACTTCCAACACAAGCTGAATTTCATCACTGGAATGTAACCAGTGCAGGAGTCAAATACCTGATGTTTTAAACAGGTGGTAAGGTACAGGACGCCGCCCCCAATTTTTTAATCTCTTAGTACATATTCCCATTACATTCTCATGGCGTTAAAAGAATTCGACATCAACTCAGAGAAAGGACCGCTCAGAACTGACTAAAATAAAGAAGTATAATTGGTAACCACTGACAGTCACAGGTTCTAGGCAGAGTTCTGATGTGTGAACATCATATAATTTTCAGAAAGCCCTTCTCAAAATCTTAATGCCCTACCTTACCCATGCCCTTCGGACCATACAGGGTTGTAGCCATATCAAGGAAGACAGTACATCAAGTGCTTTCATAGTAAATACTATGAACTACACTCAGAAGTCATTTAAAAAGCTTTAACAAGAAACAGTTTAAATATGAAATTACACGTCAATATACTTTTTTTTTTTTTAAGGGTATATCCATTCATTCACTGTTAGGATAATTCTTTCGGAAAGGGTAAAGAAAATATATATACATCAAGAGTCATGTTCATTCCTGAGAATATATCTCAACAACAACGAAAGACTGGAATTCAAAACAAAAAAAACACCTCTACATTCAAAGTACAAGACCAAAACAATCAGGAGCAAGGTAGCTGTGCTACCACAATGGAAGCTCACCCAAAACAGCCATAAAGACTCTAGGTAATGTTTACAAAATTAAAAGTAAAAGACAAAACTGCACAGGTAAAGACCCCTTCTCCTGGCGCACCCTTCCCTTCTGGATCAAGACTGGAAAGAAAAATAAAAACTGAAATCGGTGCTTGCTGGGGTGGTGACATTATGAATGACTTACTACAAAATCAACGTTTATGATGCTTTAGAACTGATTTTCTAACAAACAGAAATTGAGATTACAGGGGTATGGAATTCACTACAAACAAGGCATTTTCTTTTAAGCATACACACTTCACTTCAACATAATCTCACAGTAACAAAAGTTAGTGGCAACTTTAAGGAGTGCCCACACTGTATGTTTCAAGTATTTTTAAGCAAGCACATAACATCGAATCCACTTTGAAACCTGTACCCTAAATAAGGAATGTCGAATGAGTTCAATGGTGTTAGCACAGCCAGTTACTCTTTTCAATACACAATAAGTATAACGAAGGTGGTGTTTTCCTCTTCATTTTCCCTTCCAGTTTAAGCAGTAGGACCTTCTCAATTCACGCCTCCTGTTGGTCTAGCTACTAATTAAGGAAGTGTCCTCCATTCTCTTTAACCTGTTGTTCAATACACGTAAAGATCACTTTTCAGTGCTAAAACGTTTCTGACTGCTTCACTTCATTCAGATCACAAAAAAACTAAGCATCAACATCTGCTATAATTTTTTCACATCTCTCTACCAGGCAGATTCGAAACCTGGCACCTAGTAATTACTGCCTAAAATTGTCCACCTATGCGTCGAGATGCTTACCACTGAAAACTGATTTCCACATGAACGGTCTCTTAAGTAAGTATCTCTTTTGGTTGAAATTTAATGTACTCCTTTTAAAAAAGGGGAATTTTTTGCATAATTATAATCCTGCAGTATATAAAATTAATAGGTTTTTTGAAAAATATTTTCCAGCTATTAAGCATTTTTCATAAGTAATGTCAATAGTTCCAATGAATGTCCTTTAGAAACTCTTCTGCCCCTAAAGAAATGACGCAAGCCACTGAGGCCTGGCCAATGAGCGAAAATTTGCTCTCTCCCACATCTGGAAAACCGCTACTGCTCTTCTGGCTACTGAAAAATTTCAAAGCTTTCAGCATCTGAAGTACTGATGTCAAAAAGTAAAGTATTACTTGACTAGGCCCTGAAATGCACAGCCTGTAGAAGCCACTACTGGAAACAGAAGTAGTGAAAGACACTCTTCACCCTAAAAAAGAAAAACCTATCAGGAATCAAAGTGATACAGCTACCAGGCCTTCATTTTAAGGTAAGCACACTTACGGTGTGCTTCAGACTGTTGAACTTCACAACCTCCTACAGATGAAGAAAGGAGCACTAACCTGTGACAGGACTGGTCAGGACTCCCGTACGGGAGAGCGAGAAGACAGTGGGAAGGACTCTCGAACAAGAGCAAAGACAGAAAGGAAAGCACAGGGGCAGGTGCCCACCAAGAAGAAAGGCATCTGGCCAGCGACACAGGGAAGCAGTAAGGACTAGTCCAACTAGCCCAACTAGTCCAGCGACCAGTGACACTCTAAGCCAACAGGCAGTAACAGGAAGGAACGTCATAAAAATTAAGTTCAGAAAATTAATCTGACATTCCTCCATAAAATGGGGGAAGGGGAAGGGGAAGTTAAATGGACGTCAGGAGGCAATAATTAGGGACGAAAGGGTAAGAGAGGGGACCTGTGGAAATCGGGCAAGGAAGATACAAACTGCCATGCAGATGCTTCTCTCGGCTTTCAAAGCATTAAAAAAATAATAATAATAACAACAACCAACAAACAAAAAACCTATGTAATTTCAAAAGTGAGGATTCATAGCCCATTATGACAAGCAAGAATGAAGTCACTAAGTATACATAAGCCAGTCTATCACTGAAATTCTTTTAAGGAGAAGTCTATTCTGTAGAGTCGTGCAACAGAACCCAAGTATGTACCAATACGGCGTTCCAAGTTTAAGTTCACAAGTCCAATGGGTAAAGTTTTCAGGTTGTCCTGAAGATCCATGGTTGGTTGCTTCCTAGGGAACAGTATGAACAAAAAGACGAATCAAGCAGACAGAAGAATTTGGTAGCTCTTAAATTTTAGGACAACCACGAGTTAGTCAGAAGTGCATTCAGTTCTTCAGCTGATGGCTGCCAAACTCCACAGTGTGCACTCTTCAAAGGAGCACAGCGGTTCCTTACCACACAAAGAGCACAATCACTGTTAACTTCATTCGTGAAATGAAAGAATACTTTCATAAAAAAATTCAGAGATACTGTTAGCACATCAATCTCCATGTTCTTTTGTGATAAATTACCCTGGGGCAAGCTCCACACTAATCCTTTCTCCACTGCACCCTCCCCACCTCCCAAATCCACTGAAAGTAAAATTCTTTACACCTTCCCCCTTCAAATTATTGGAACAGAACCAAATGAAACTTCTTTTCCCTGCTATCTTCATAAAACTTGATAGACAGTAAACTGTGTTCAGAAAATGAAGAAATGTCCAAGGTGAACTAGGCTTTTCTGCAGGATAAAGGAACGGCATGTAAGGAAACAGGATTATATTACCTAGGTCAAACAAGGTCATTTGTTTTTGCACATGTATAAGCTACATGGTTTGTCCTATAACATAATCATATACATGTTACACTAGGTCTAGACTTAATAATTATCTAGGTGATTTCCTGCAGTAATACCCAAGAGCCCAATGTGCAAAA
The DNA here is from genome assembly GCF_007474595.2 of Lynx canadensis. Taxonomy (NCBI): domain Eukaryota; kingdom Metazoa; phylum Chordata; class Mammalia; order Carnivora; family Felidae; genus Lynx; species Lynx canadensis. Next base: position 23,094,390 of record NC_044310.1, read on the forward strand.
GATAAGCCTCCAGATCACATAGGAAACCTGTTAAGTTCATGAATAAAACCATGAAAACATCTAGTTTGCTTCATGACCTACCCACCTCATATCCCCAAAGCAGGAAACAGCTCAACTAAGAGAAGAGAAAGAGTCCTTTGCCTCAAGATGGGAGCAAATACTTAAACCCACCCACATGCCCAGTCAGCCTCAGGGCATTTTTAATTATTAAATTGACAAGACAAAGATCTCAGTGTGCCAGATATGGACAAGTTCCCTTTTTCATGCACTCCAGGAGATGAAAATTTCATAGATATGGCTATTATGTATACCAGGAAGACCAATACGGAAAATAAATTCTTTCCTCTACATGCTTTGCTATAATGAGAATCACAGAATGCATTAATTAATCAAGAAACAATGGATTAACTCTGGTTAATTCTGGTTCCTCATCAGTAAAGTAACAGTAAAGAAGAGAGAATTACACACAATATTAATACACACTCGAACAAGAAATATAACAAAAGTAATTCCTGTTTTCTAAATACAATTATGTCTGGTTGTGTATATGTAATGAGGGTATTTCCACGCCCCCGCAGATAACCCAGAGAAAGTGTCCCATTGATCGAGTTACAACTATATTAAACAAAAGACCCTTTATAATAAACCCCTTATATCGGATTCAACTTGGATGATAATAGCGTTGCTGATTTACTATTCATCTTATGTACTACTCTTTGCAAAATAATCAAATAGTTTGAAAATGTAAAAATATGCAGAGAAGGATGAATGAATAGAGGCTTTTTTAGTTCTGGCAGTTCCTCATCCTCCCCCCTTCACAACCCCACATCCCTTAGGATAGAAAAGTAATCTGAATAAAGAATATAGGCAATAAATATTTACGGAATTGAACTAAGGTCCCGTGCGGGGAGGACAGTATCAACTTCTGGATAAAAGAGAAAATAAAGAGGAAGCCATGCTTAGGAAAAAAATATTTATTTTGTAAGATTCATTCAACACAGCATATGGGCAGATGTTATTTACAAAGTATGTTATTAAGCTGAAGCCCCTGCCCTGAACAAACTTATGTGCGGGGAAACAGAAAACATTTACACAAATCACTACATATGAAATAAATCAGAGCCATAAGAATGACACAAATAACTTACTACTTGAATTCCTCTCCATAGATTCTGGTTGGTAAGAGCAAGAAAAGTTTTATAAAGAGGAGCTGATAAGTGAAGTTAAATAACAGACTCTGGACATGAAGAAACGAACAGCAGAAAAACCCAATAAGATCTGGATTGACAGAGATGTGTATTCAAATAGCTGGTTCATGATCATGTTAACCTCTCAAGTCCCTTTTTGCCTGGTCTATAAAAGGGCATCACAATATTGTAGGACCACTGTGAAGACTGTAACGTATACAAAGTAGTTGGCATAGTACCTGGAAAATTATATACGGTAATGTGCTGCAGCTATTATTATTATTCCTGAGCCTACTGAAATAGAACTTATTTGGCATTCAAATCCACATCTTAATACTCATCACCTTAGCTGGAATCACTTGGCCTTAGGACTCATTTTCCTCATGTAAAAAAAAAATGGTATTAATATCTCCCAAAAATCTATTCAGAGATTCACATAAGCAATGAAATCAATGCCAAAGTATCTTGAAAAGTGTTAATGCATTACTGTAGCGATTTAGTTGGCCTGCCCTCAAATAAAGCACAGTGATGTGGATGAAAAGAACGAAAACATTTCAACCAATGGAGGATAAAGGGGGAGAAATTTAACAAACACAGACTAAGCAGTATGTGGATAAGCTACATCCTGCTGCAAAGGATATACAGTGGTAGGTCTATCTATTCTTCCCAATACAGGAGAAAAGGCAGATATTGGAACGAGTGAGGTTCCCAACAGGTCTCAAAGTGGTGGGACAGAATTGAGAACCAGGTTCCAAATGTCAGATGCACCCACATTCTCAAGGTTAGAAGACCCCTTTTTCTTTTTCTTTTTTTTAACATAAAATTTATTGTCAAATTGGTTTCCATACAACACCCAGTGCTCATCCCAACAGGTGCCCTCCTCAATACAGAAGACCCCTTTTTCTATCTTGTTCTTCAAAATGCCCAATCCCAAAACTATTACGAGATCTCAGGAACTTCCCCAAACAATACCTTAAAGAGGTCGCTTACTTCACCTCTAACCCATAGTCACTAACCTAATACAGGAAAGTCATGAACTAAGATCTCATACCTCCAGGTCACTTGGTCTGGCTAACAATGTATGTTTTCTCTTAAGGAAACATTCTAATAGCAAGATGCCAAAAATGCCCAACAACCAAATGGTATTAAGACAAGGCTAAAGGAACTAGGCAGTTTTACCATTCCTGTCTGTACTCAAAAGCTATATTTTGGGGGAAAAGGGATTCACTGCATTATTTGGTCAGATGTTTTTATATTAATACACCAAAGACTTTATTAATTCGTCTTCCTTCTGCAAGAAAGGGTGCATGATTTTGCTGGCACACAATATATCTCCTGTCTAAATTCTGTCAATTTTGGAGTCAACCGAGTTACTCTTATGGGACTCAAATTGCAAGAAACTGCCAGTGTTAGGTAGCCATTCTTGGGCTGTGAATCCTAAAAGTACTTTTAGCTACTCAAAAAAAAGCCTCCAGTTCTATGAGCCATTCTGTTTGCCATGATGGAAAGATGTAGAAAAGAATTTAACAGACTTGGTATCCACATCAGGCTTCCACATGCCTTGATTTCAGAATTGCCACCCATGAGCCCTTAGGAACAGATACGTCAACGCCTTAGACAACTGCAGACTGGTGGATGAGTCACTTAGAAAACCCAATGAAAAGTTACAGAACCTCTACATCACAAGGGGGAAGTCACTCTAAAAAGACATCTTTTAGATGCCCTCTGGCATATCCTAGAAAAAGGAGAACTATCCCTCTTTTCTATCTTTTTAAAGATATAGAAATAAGGGCAAACTCCAAAATCTTAGACTTGAAAGGGTCCTGGGAAACCAGTCCAACATCTTTGTCTTACAGATGAAAAAAAGCCAAAGTCCGAAGAAGATGAACATCTGAGCCAAGGCTGGACTGTGGCTTCAGGGTTCTGGTCTAGAGCGTGCTCTATCCCACCAAGTTACACCTTTCTTTGGGTGAACTGTTCTTTAGCTCTCCAAATCACTACCAAATTCCTCCCTTTACTAGCCATTTTGCTATTTTACACTTACAGATAGAATTCCTACATAATGTCCAGTAAGAATCTGCAGCTATATTTTAGGGGTGCCTGAGTGGCTCAGTCACTTAAGCAACTTCGGATCAGGTCATGATCTCACGGCTCATGAGTTCAAGTCCCATATCGGACTCTGTGCTAACAGTGCAGACCTGCTTTGGATCCTGTCTCCCTCTCTCTGCCCCTCCCCAGCTTGTGTGCTCGCTCTCTCTCTCTCTCTCTCTCTCTCGCTCTCCTTCAAAAATAAACATTTAAAAACATTTTTAAGAAAAAAAAAAAGATTGGGGCGCCTGGGTGGCTCAGTCGGTTGGGCGTCCGACTTCGGCCCAGGTCATGATCTCACGGTTCATGGGTTCGAGGCCTGCATCGGGCTCTGTGCTGACAGCTCAGAGCCTGGAGCCTGCTTTGAATTCTGTGTCTCCCTCTGGCTCTGCCCCTTCCCTACTCACACTCTGTCACTCTCTGTCTCTCAAAAATAAACATTGAAAAAAAAAAAAAAAAAGAATCTACAGCTGTATTTTAACCCTAGCTCACCTTATTCTACTTCCAAGGAACATGACAAGATTCTCATTAGGACTCCACACACACGAGCACCTCCCAGATCTGCTTCCTCAGGTTTACAAACTTGTCTATGCTTCAGCTTTCTAAAACAAAGATGAAGGGCCACGTATCTAAATATATCCCATTTATTCCAGAAATAATCACTACTATCTCAACGTCCCTGAAAATGATCAAGTTTTCTGCACATAAAACAGTAAGGAATCTTAAACAGAAAAAAAGTCCTCAGTTTTTAGAAAACCAATTATGCAAAAAAAACAAGGTGCCTTTTCTATCAACAGCTCTCCCCTTGGCAAATCCATCCTTTTTGAAGACACAAAAAGTAGGAACACTGCTGTCCTCTTACAGGTGAAGCAAGTAAATTATACAAAATCAGAAACCAAACCAATGTAGAAACCAAGCCCAGTTACCCAAGGTTAGTGAGCCTTTCCTCAGTACTACAAAGATCTACTCCTGAATACTCAACTAACCGCCTAATCTTCTCATGTGTAAATTTAAGAAGCTGCTCCAATATACGCCTTTCAACTTTTCAGGACTATACCTTTAAGTTGAATGGAAATGACCAGCAAGGAGAGTAGATGACATATTTGAAAATAATTTGTGGCCTAACCCTAAGACATTTATTTTACTATCGTCCTTTTAATGTTGATTTTCTAGAATAAGAGGTAGGTAAAGCACTTGTATTGTGATCCTTCAGCTAAGAACAATGGTACCTCGGACAGCCAACAAGGTCTGAGGTGATGGTTCAAGTAGCCACTTCTTAGCAAGAGTTCTAAGAAATGCTCTACATTTTGCAGAGCCTAGTGTTGGCTTTGACGGAAAAAATGTTAACAAGAGCCAAGAAGCATTAACTTTACTAGAGCTCAATTACTCTTAATGGAACCAATTCTCTTTCCATTCTAACGATTCATAACGTTCTTAACAGAAGGAACTAGGACTCATTTTCGTTTACCAAAACGAGGTATCTATCGTTTACTGTAATGAGGACTCACACAAGTGCAAGCGCGTGCGCACACACACACACAAATACACACAAAATAAGTGAAACAAAAATACACTGTGCCTGGCTGAAAAATCAAAGCAATTTACTTGAAATTTTAGCGTATATAGGGGTAAAGACTATATTTATACACAGCCCCTCTCTTTCATTGCTTAAAGGGAAGGAAATTTAATGAGGTTAAACTAATTAGAAGCTGTAGCTTTATTTTATAATAAAAGCTTATTAATTCTTCGTTTCTCTTTTGCCAACTTCCCTTGTAACACTGCAGAAAACATTCTCCCATCTTGCACCTATCCAGACCCCAACTAAATAAACCAGAAAACAATTCCCAAGTCTTACACTCTTCCATTACAGTAATCACAAACTGTCCGAGCGATACCGACCACTCCCTTTCTCTCTAAACCCGAAACATATATAGGCAACACTGGGCCTTCTTTCTGTTGTCAAGTGTACTCTCTGCTTCCTCAAGTAGCTAAAGAGCTCCTTGGGTACAGAAACCTCATTCTCTATACTTAGTCTGTCCACACCGTGCCTAGCCAGTGGGTTATGCTTTCAAAAACCAGGGGCACCTGGCTGGTAGAGCTTACAACTCTTGATCTTGGGGTCATGAGTTTGAGCTCCACGTTGAGGGCAGAGTCTACTTTTAAAAAACTACCTCAGTATCTGTATTTTGGGAGGAACATATATTAAGCATTTTTTTTAATCCTCCCCCAAAATATCAATTTTTATACAGCTTACTAAAATGAGATTTTCATTTACTCTAAGGGAACATGCTTTGAAGAGGAAGCCAGGTCAGAATCCCAGTTTCATCACTTACTAGATATGTGGCCCTGGGCAAATTAATTCATCTCTCTCAGCCTCTTTCTTTATCTGGATAAGAGATCCGTCCTGATAGAGTTACTGATGAGACAAACTCCTTAGCACCTGTGTAATACATTGTCAGCAAATGGTAGTTATTATTACTCTCTGAATACGTAATGAGGAAAGAAGAAGGGTGACAGCCCATAACTGCTGGGGTACATTTTGGTCATCTACATATGCCCACAACCAGGTGTGAGTATACAGATACCAAAAAAATACTATTTCCTAACACAAATAAGAAAGGTGAGGTTTGGAAGCCTTGGGTAGGGGGAAAGGTATTTTTGGAAGGAAAAAACTATACAAAAAATATTTTTGTCAGGGTGTCTGGGTGGCTGCCGGTTGAGCATCTGACTCTTGATTGTGGCTCAGGTCATGAACTCATGGGGTTCATGAGTACAAGCCCCACATCAGGTTCTGCACTGACAGTGTGGAACCTGCTTGAAATTCTCTCTCTCTCTCCTCTCTCTCTCTCTCTCAAAATAAAAAAGTGTGTGCATTTGTGTGTCTGTGTGTGTGTGTGTGTGTAGTTTTGTCATCATTTAAATAAAATTCACTTTCTATTCGATTCTGTTCACTATTTCTTCAATTAAACAGACTTTAAGCCTTTAGAGATTATGTAGTGTACACAACAGCAAAAGGCATTATTTTATTTTGTATAATTAATTTTAAGAACTGGCACTGATGTCTGGTAGAGTGGACCAGGCTAAAACCACAGGAGTGGGGAACAAGAGAAACACGGTTTTCCCATCTACACTTAATATCTGATTCATCTGTTTAACTTTCTGTTCAAATTTTGCTCCAAAAGCTGAGAAAAATCTCTTCCCCATAAACCATAGAGGATTTATTAATGTGCACTGTTTTAATATTAGGCAGGCACGGGAGACATAATGCCACCTATCTAACTTCTCTTAAAGCTCTAGGAGAAAAACCCATGAACAGGCCCAAAACACATGAACCCAAGATGATAGGACACTGGAACTCTGATCACAGGATGACAAGGAAAAGTTGGAAACGAAATCTCAAAACACAGGAAGCAAGACCCTCAGAACCAAAACACCAGAAGAGTTTAACTAATGCCTAACCACAACGGCAGTCAATGAATATTTGCTATACATCAGGAGAAGGATTACCTTAATCCTGAACCCTCAGAACCCAGCACAGTGCCTGGATCAAAGGATATTTGCTAAATCAAAGAACAAGTGTGTTTAATGAATGATATAAAAGAGAATCCAGAATACAGCTATTTTCCCTCCTTTAAAACATTAAAACAGATGTGGGAGCTTTTAAATATTAGATATGCAAAAAGTAAAACAGAAGGAAAAAACCTAAGGTTAAGCTCCAGAACAAGAGAACCACAAGCAAATGCCCCCAGCTTGAGAACCTGTTACACCTTTGGCTCTTAATCCAAACTATATGTTCTACCTTATCACCAATACATTCTAATTGTCAACCACAAGAATGGCCAGAAGTCAGCTGTGCTTTATACTCCCATTTCTTCTAGAATTACGGCAACCCTCCCTATCGATGTGCAGATGACAGGAATTTGTTTTTGCAAATTTTAAACATTATAAACAAACCAAACTTCTTGTTCCTGAATTCTATATATTCTGACTGACACCTCTACCCTCTGTAATCATTTCACCAGAAATCTAACAACTTCCTCTCCACAATGGAGCTCCAAACAACCTCCTCAACCTACTCTAAAAACAGGTTATCAACATGTTCTGATCAGCAGCCAATCTAAGACCCCCTTCCGCTGCAAAAAGAACCTAGCAAGTGGAAAATGAGGCAAAAGTAAGGATATGTGATGCATATAAAATTATCTTGTGAAACTTTAAAGCCTCGACTTACAACTGACTGGCTAATATAACCATCAATAATTTGTGCTCATGTTTTGGTTGCTTTGTTTTATTTTTAAGACATTAGGCTAAGGCTAACGTTCTTCTTATAATGAAATCATTTTGGCAAAATTCGGCAATATCCCATTCCTATCATGAGGATGGCAACAAGGAAAAGCAAGCACATACTTCTGGAGACTAGATTCGGACACATTTGATGAAAGACAACTCCAAACTTCCCTTAAAAACAGGCCCACTTTTCTGACACACCAGTTCACTTACCTCTCCCATCGCTCTTCCCTCCAGAGCAAGTGCTTGAAAATCATGATTCAGTTCATCCATAGAACGCACCTATCGTTCAAAATAGAGAAGGAAAAAGTTTCGAGTTAGCATCTTGAATTGTACGCTCACATTAAACACAACGGTTTACCTTCAGATACTGACAAAGACATAACAAGAAGCAAGTGACTGAAATTAAACATTCACTTACCTTCAATCAGCAGGGTTCAGAGCCAATGACCCCTGTTTTCTCCCCTCCCATTCCTTTTTTTTCCACAACATGAAAAATACATAATCCAGAAAAAGCATATTCCATCAAATGAGCATTATGTTAGCTATTTTTCATATATTTTAAATGTATAAGACCAACATGCTGAAGGGCAACGACCTATGATTATGTGACCTGAACATGGCTCTGGACTCAAAAGCCACAGTGCTTGCCCCCAACTGTGACAAGCAAGTAGAAACAAGGGGACTCATTTGACCCAACCCAGTTATTTCTTGGATAAACCTCAGGAAAAGGCACTGCAAACTACATAGTGGGGTGTCCGAACATTTCTCCATGTTGGAAGATCTCCGCAGAGGGGCTCTTGGGATCTCAACTCCAGGAGGAAAAACCAGCACTCATCACAAGAATCCCTTCAAACCTCACCTATCATTAAACTACTGCCCACATCGGAACAATCTTTTCAGGCTTCAATGAACTCCTATCTAAGGTCATTTCTACAAGATAAGGTTAAGATCAAGGAAGAAGTGTGCGATCGTTTATTCGAAACAGTAACCCAAAAAACCTTGTGTTGTCTAATATCCTGTAGGTCCTCTCAGTTATGAGCAGCAAGCCATCTCTGCTGCCTGAGGCGAGAGGACCGTCCCTTGTTTATTCACAAGGAAGGCTCTTCGACCGCTGGAGAAAGACAGCAGAGGGCCTGAAGCAGGACTCTCACAAACCCCTCATCTGACCATCACTACCTCCCAATGTAGGTGTACAATCGCCAGCAGTGGGTACACACAAAGGTCAGGCTGAGGTCAGGCAGGCAGAGGGAAGAGTACGGAGAACACGGGCCAGAATACAGCTAGGAGAACCAACCCAAGGATTTTATTAACAGGGCTGCCTGTTTATCACCCAGCAATCTTGACTGAACCGACACCACATAAAAATATAGCTACACCGCTGTTCTGAGTCACATACCTTCAAAACCCAGAGCTGATATACGCTACAAAATGACAATGTGTCACTAAGACAAAGCAGCTTTGGGATGCGTGCTAAAAATGGAAATTTATAAAATTCAAAGTGAAGCTAAAATTCAGCCCAATGAGAACAAAGAGACATAGATAGAGACCAAGCTTTTGACTGTGGTTAAAATACTTTCAAAGGGCCTGGAAACAAGCTGTGAACACATTACAAAGTGTTTCCATTATTTAGGTAAACACACTGAGTAAGCTTCTAAGCTATAGGTAGTAAAGATAAAGGCCGGGCCGTGGGGGGAGGAGAGAATGAGGACAAGATGCTAACTGGAAAACTACAAATGTCAGATGAAATCATTTTGAACCTTCAGGCCAGAGTGAACACTTACAAAGCATGTAAATCAAATGCATAAAGCTCTATATCTAGCTCTTTCTGTGGAATCCGATCATACATTTAACTAGAGCTAGGCATTTCTTGAAAATGCAATCTACAAATAGTTTTAACCAAGAATGTTGGAAATCCTATTTATATTTCCCAAGGAGGGAAATATAAAGAGAGTAGTAAGGCAAGGTACAGAACATGAAGTACACATATTTATGTCATCGTCACAACAACGTCACAGCGATTATTTCCATTTAAAAGATGAGAACACCGAACCTCTGAGAAGTGCCCTTCCCAACTGTTGTTAAGAGGGCAGAGCCCTTAAATGGCACTGCCAGGATTTAAATCCGGGGCTTCCAACTCAAAATGCAACGTCCTTCCTATGTGACCACGCTGCCTCCAAGACAGCCACAGGAAGTTTCGCCCCCTCAGATAACAGTGCCTTCTGTTTCTGCCTGGGCTTTGAGGAGTGTGCTTTCTTGGCGTGTTTGCCTTTGCTTTCCACTGTCTCCTCCCCCGCACCTTCAAAGCCAGCCCACCCTGCCCTTGGAGCCATTTCCATTCCCTTCTATATGATCTATCTTCCCATCCATCACTCACTCACTCACTCACTCACTCATTCATTCTCTCTCTCTCTCCCCCCTCCCCCCCCTTTTCCCTCTTTCCCTCTCTCTCTGTTCTTATTTGCTAGCTCTCTCAGGTCTTCTCTCTCCCTCCCTTCAGTTCCCTCTTCACCTCCTCCAGCCCTCCCTCTTTCCGGGTGTCTCCCTCTGTCCCTCCCCCTCCCACCCAGAGGATGAACCACTCTTCCTCCTACCTCTGCGCACTACCCTCCTAATTCCTGTTGGTCGTTCTCCTCACACAGGTGAGAAGGAGCCTCACTTTCCACAGTTTGCCATGCTAGTCCAGAAACTCCATTATAAACCATTTGCCCACAGGTGACTAGACCAGACAAATCAAATCATTCTCACAAAAAAAACGTTTTTAACTAGTCAGGAACGTACTGTTTATAGTAGAAGCTATACCTGGTATGGTCATCGACACCAGGCAGACTCTCCACACAAATTCTTCCTAGGAAACAAAACTAATGATCAGAAGAAGATGCTCGGGAATCAAGAGAAATCAAAGAATGAAGAAATATTTTAGGCAGGTGACAAAGAAGCTCCTTCTATCATAAGAGAGAAGAGCTGGCTGCAAATTATAATCAGAGTAAATCCTCCCATCAGGACAGAACAGTCTTTTCCAGTCCTGGTGCTCTACTGCTTTCTCTAGGTTTGAGTGCCGGGTTAGTGTTAATTTCTAGCAGGACTTACTAATTTCTTCTCCATTTTTGCTAAACGTCTAGAAGACGTCCTTCCTTTCATTAACTGCTCTTACCTATCTCCTTTGGTTTCACAAATCTATTTCCTGTTTTCCGTCTTTGGGCTACTTGCCAGTAACATGGAACTTTCTCATAACCATCCAGGACTTGCTCTACCACTGCCCCTCCCCATGAAGGCATCTGCCAGTCCCTTTACTGAAGACGCGAGCAAGAGAAGCACTTTAGTGCCTGACCTACGTCTATGTTCCTCTCTTCATCCCACCACAAATACTATCCATACACAGGTCCTATGCTTCTGAGTTTCCCTTCCATTTCCCAGTTCCCAGAACTTTCTTCCGTAAACTCAACACCTATCTCTCCTTCCAGCAGGGATCCTGTCCTAACTAGATCCTGTTGCCTAACTTGGCAAACTAAGTTGCATGTTTTACCGCACAGAAGTTATAAAATAAAAACAAATAGACCCAGAATTACAGATCACACTTGGAAAATTAAAAATTAAGCAAAAGTATCACTTTACAAATCTTTTAACATAATCAAATTCTCTTTAAGATAATCACATGGAAAGGGTGCCTGCCCTTTCCATCACCCCTTGAGAAACCCTACTTACCATACCCAACGGTCCATAAACTTATCAGAATCATCAATGAATGATACACATGTCACTACTGCCTCATCTGTAAAACTGAGGTAACACCAACTCTTACAAGTTTGTTGTAATAGTTAAATGAGACAAAATGGCCAATACTTAGGAGGCACTTATTCAACTGTACCCACCTCACAGGTTATTCTGTTTCAAGTAACTGAAATGTCTCCTTCACCCATTCATCCCTTCTTTCCCCACCGCCCCCCCCCCCACCCCCAGGGTTAAGATTTTGGCCATTCCTTGTTGGGAGGGTGGGGTGGGTGTCTCTCCAGTTCAGCATTTCCATAATCAACGTATTAAAAGTACCTAGATCATGCAAACATCTAAATTACTTTCTAAAACTTAGCATCTCAAAGTACATCCATCTCTCTGTCTCAATTCCCAGCTAAATCATCAATTCAAAGAAACTTCAACACTCACTCTCCATCCTCATCCATTCAGAAACTTCCAAAAGGGAAACAAAAAAACAAAAAAACAACACCATCGCTGGCTCAACCTTATGTTCTTTCAGTTCTCATTTTTTAAAACACTCAGTAAAACCACTTTATAAAATTCCTTCATTCCTGAACTTCCCATGCCACTATGGTCTCCTGATTCTCCTCCTACCTCACTATTCAGATGTTTGCCAACCAACATTGCCAACCAACATTGTAGTCAAAGGGGGGAAAAAAAGAACAAACTCAGGCACAAAGACAGCCAAATGTAAACAGTTCGTGATCCAAATATTTAATCAATTACAATTAATCCATTTTGCAAGCAGGTGTTATTGAACATTATACCTCAAAGAATGGAACGAAGCAAATAATCACGGGAGACCACACAGTCCAGAATAAAAGCCCTAAGAAAGAAACAAGTTTTGACAGCGCTGTGGTCAGGTTCTTGGCCCGACTCTGCTAGCATTCCTCTTAACTGCCCAGTGTGTCTTTACAAAGAATGTCCCTCTACTTGAGCCAGCTTGACCAGTTCTCCGTTGCTTGTACAGAAGAACCAAACTCGGACACAAAGATATCACTGACTTGGTATTTATTAAATCACACTGGACGTCTTTATTTTTTTTTTAACGTTTATTTATTTTGAGAGAGACAGACACAGCACGAGCGGGGGGGGGGGGGTGCGAGGGATGGGGGGCAGAGGGAGAGAGGGAGAGAGAGAATCCCAAGCAGGCTCCACACTGTCAACACAGAGCCCAATGGGGGGCTCAGTCTCTTGAACCGTAAGATCATGACTTCAGCCAAAATCAAGAGTCGGATGCTTAACCAACTGAGCCACCCAGGCACCCTAATATAGTATTTTAAAAAAGAGTAGCTCAGAGCTATATGGTGCACTTAGAAAAATAAAATTCAACAAATCAATACTTTCTGAATATTCTCTGTAATGGACATGTTTCAAGACACCTGCTTAGAAAGGACAAGTTCATGATTCCTATCATCTCTGGCCACAAGCACCTACTGCAAAAGTATTCCCCTAAATGGCCAAATCCCTGGTACCTGGTAAGAAGTGATAAACTGACCTAACCAGGTTCTTCTCTTACCATGTGAGCCTGACGGGTATGGAGAGATAAAATGAAGGTTCCTAAAGATCTGGCAGTTGGGGCTATCATTTTTGATTCAAGTATCAGCTGGTGAATAAGCAGAAGACAAGCAACATAGAGAAAGAAATGTGCTGGAAACAGAAAGCCACCTAGTGCCAAGGGGGCCCACGTTTACATTTCTACTCAGGGGTGGTCAGAGAGAATCCCTGGCATTCTTTCATTAAAGCCCTGAATTTTTGCTAGTTAAAACATATTTCTACACCTTGAGACTAAAATTGCCTTTACTAGAACATGTGCTTCCTCAACCACTGAATCTAAGTTGTCAGAGGAGCTTTTCTCCTCCACAACTACCTTTGTTCTCCTGGAGGATTTTCTGCACAGGCAAGCCTAGATCACGTTAGCTCTGTTTCACTAGCACAGATCCAGAACAATATAAGCAGGGGAGCTGGTGCCAAGAACCATTACAGGAAGGAGACACCAGTGAGAAAAAGCCAAGCAAAAGCCAGAGAAACTTGAGCAGTGCCTGGCTGTCTCAGATGGCAGAGCATGAGACTCTGGATCTCGGGGCTGGTCTGTTTGAGCCCCGTGCTGGGCGTAGAGATTAGTTAAAAAAATAAAACCCTAAAAAAAAAAAAAAAAGGCAGGAGAAACTTGAGCGATAAAATATGGAAAGGGAACATGAGAATTAACTACTAAGTCTGTTCTACAGCAGCTCTTGTACCACTACGTATCAGTATCATAAACAATAACTGATACTTACTAAGCCTTACTTTGTGCCAGACCCTGTCCTATAAATACTTTGTATGTTTTAACAATCATAATTTGAAAATGCAGGTACTCTTACAAAAGCACCCACTTTGTAAGAAAAGCAAAAACTGATTACGGTCCTCAAATAAAATTTAAATAAATCAGCATCCTTCTTGGCAGGGAGGGGATGGGTGGCATTGACAAAAAAAAACCACTCTTTCAGCCTAAGTGGCTGCAAACCCTACTACATGATCTTACTCATGAAGGTTTCCATTCTTTTTCACTGTCAGTGACAACACTAAACACCAGAATTTGCTGAGTTTCAAGACACTGTACTACAAAAATAGATATTATTCCACTTTATACACAAGGAAACTAAGGTTTAGTGAAGTAATTTGTGCAAAGTCATATAGCAGATAGAGTGGAATTCAAATTTAAGTCTCTACCCTTTACTACCTTCTCTGTTCTCGTCAAAGTCACACAAAAGCACACCTGGGTTCAACAGTTGTTCCAGCAACTAATTACTACACTATTTTGATACTGTCTTCTATGATACACAATGAGGAAAATGAAGTCACCACAGCCAGGATTAGACTGAACGTCCACTTCATGAATTTTTATTTTTTTAATGTTTATTTATTTTTGAGAGAGAGAGAGAGAGAGAGAGAGAGAGAGAGAGCGAGCGTGAATGGGGAAGGGGGCAGAAAGAGAGGGAGACACAGAATCTGAAGCAGGCTCCAGGCTCTGAGCTATCAGCACAGAGCCTGACGTGGGGCTCAAATTCACAGAACCTGAGCTGAAGTCAGATGCTTAACCGACTGAGCCACCCAGGCACCCCCATCCACTTCTTTATTATCTATCATTAAACAGTGCTACTACTTTTACTAATTAAGGTAAATATATGAGAATTACAGATTTCCTAATATGCTGGTGGCATTCTGCTAGGATGATTAACAGACCCACATAATAAACTACTATAAGTTACCAAAACTGTTTTGCTACCAGACTACCAGAATATATACACCTCATGTAAATGTCAGCACTTCCTAAACATAAAAGAAAACAATTTTGGGGCGCCTGGGTGGCGCAGTCGGTTAAGCGTCTGACTTCAGCCAGGTCACGATCTCGCGGTCCGTGAGTTCGAGCCCCGCGTCAGGCTCTGGGCTGATGGCTCAGAGCCTGGAGCCTGTTTCCGATTCTGTGTCTCCCTCTCTCTCTGCCCCTCCCCTGTTCATGCTCTGTCTCTCTCTGTCCCAAAAATAAATAAACGTTGAAAAAGAAAACAATTTTGAAAGTAAAAGGAATTAATACACATTTTCAAAATCATTTAATGATACTAGTGACCTTTAAACACAAAAAACCTCACAACTGCTGGTTCTGCCAGTCTTTTTCTTAATTTCACCAATCATGTTCAAGCTGAAATCAATAATGAAGACAAGGCCATTTTAACTGCAAAAAGAAATGGTTTAATTGTTATGGAAGAACCTAATAAAAAGTGTAAAACTTAAGACAATGATCGGGGCACCTGGGTGACTCAGTTGGTAGAGCAGCAACTCTTGGTCTGAGTTCAAGCCCCTCACTGGATGTAGAGATTACTTAAAAATAAAACACCTTGGGGCGCCTGGGTGGCTCAGTTGGTTACGCGGCCGACTTCGGCTCAGGTCATGATCTCACGGTCCGTGAGTTCGAGCCCCGCGTCGGGCTCTGTGCTGACAGCTCAGAGCCTGAAGCCTGTTTCAGATTCTGCGTCTCCCTCTCTCTGACCCTCCCCTGTTCATGCTCTGTCTCTCCCTGTCTCAAAAATAAATAAAACGTTAAAAAAAATTAAAATAAAATAATAAAATAAAATAAAACACCTTAAAAACTTAAGATAATGATCGTCTCTCTTCTTGTCTGGAAACTACTATCTGTAGCCAGAGAGCTGACTGGCATATTGCTAACCACCAAAAAAACCCAAAATTCAGAAACATAAAAGAGACTCCTATACCACTATAGAGATTACATTTACATTAAAAAAAAATGTTTATTTACAAATGGGGAACACACCAGAAAGTCTTCATTAGCAGTAAAAAACTTCATTCTGAAATACCAATCTCAAGAGAGAACATATGGAAAAAATAAAAAAAAGATAAATGAAGAATACTCATCCAAAAGTTCCTAAATCAGGTTGTGGCAAATCTGTATCAGGCTCTTTTCAAAAAATGAAACAAAATTTAAAGGCACCATTGACCTCACTGGAATCAGGAACAATCTTACTGGCAGAGTATTAGAGTCTATGTGAAAGTAGCAAATATTTACCCACCAAAAAGGCACAGAAGTGGACTTTCCAAAGTCTTGCTAACATCAAATTTTCTGAGATTCACTTTGTCATCCCTGGGGCTCACTAACAGACATGTAAGAATTCCTACCATAAGAAGGGTTTGTCACAGAAAACAACTTAAGGGCCTACACAGTCACTGATAAGAATTTTCTACAAATTACAAGACAGTGACTATTTTTAATAAATGTACAATTAAGACCACCAGTGGAAACTACCAATGTTGGAAAATAAGCTAGGAGGAGAAACTATCAGCCGCAAGGTACGCCTACAGTGTCAGTCTCCAGGTGGGAGAGGTCCTTACGCAAAGACTACTTCTCTAGTTATTTGCTCTCCGTTGTTGGCAAACCAGAAGTTGGATGCAAACAAAAGTTCAAAGACCATGGCACACAGGTCCTACTGCTCTCTTAACTGCTGTCATAACCACTAAGTAGCAAAACTGCACTTTATCAATAGTGCCATGGCAGTTCGTCTTCTCTAAAAGTCACCCCCACAATATTAAAAACATGACGGGCAGTACACACAAATATCTGTAATGTGAGAAATTACCCTTGGTCTCAGGAGTGATAAAAATAGCAGAAATATGACTTCCAGTGCCAGCTTCTTTAAAATGGTTCTTATCCTGCTTAAAAGAATACTTTGTCATGTTTTTCTACAGCTTTTCAAGAAAGAAATCTGATGGGGCACTTGTGTGGCTCGGTTGGTTAAGCATCCGATTTCGGCTCAGGTTATGATCTCAGGTCATGAGTTTGAGCCTCGCATTGGGCTGTCTGCTCTCAGCACAGAGCCTGCTTTGGACCCTCTGTCGTCCTCTCTCTCTGCCCCTCCCTTTCTCCTTCTCTCTCTCTCTCCCTCTCTCTCTAAACTAAATAAACAATTAAAAAAAAATTTTTTTTAAGAAATTTGACAATATGCATCAAGTTTTATAAATGTTCATTGCCTCTGTTCTAGTAACTCCACTTCTAGGATTTTAGCCAAAGCAAATAATCAGAAATACGATCAAAGAGTGTTAACAAAGATCTTCAACCTGGCAATGTGATGGCAAAAGTGGTAAAAAGTTAAACTACAGCAGGAATCATTAAGTGTAGTATATATTCACTTACAGAATTTTATGCAGCTATTTAAAACATCTTTAAAATTGTTCGAGAAAAATGTGTATGTGTAAGGATTCTAAAGACAACAAATCTGCATATATAAAAAGATACAAATACATTTCCATACAGAGACATAAACAAAGTAAGACTAGAAGGTTAAAAAAAAGACTAAGGTAATATACTCAAATGTTAAAATTTCTTCAGTAGTTTCTGTATTTTGTGTAATGCCTATGAAAAAAATCAGAATCTTCTAAAAACAAATTTGACAATATTTATGTCTTTAAAATATTAGTAACTTTCAAACCAATAATCCTCTTTCTAAAAACATCTTAAATAACAACAATGAGGAATAAGTTCTATAAGCCAAGGAGCTCACTGTGTAGTTACTTTTAACAATAAGAAAAAAAACAGTTAAGAAATACTTTCAACAGGGGCACCTGCGTGGCTCAGTCGACTAAGCGTTCAACTGCTGATTTCAGCTCAGGTCATGATCTCACTCACAGTTTGAGAGTTTGAGCCCCCATCGGGCTCCAAGCTGGCAGGGCAGAGCCTATTTGAGATTCTCTCTCCCTCTCTCTCTGCCCCTCCCTGCTTGCTCGCTCGCTCTCTCTCTCTCAAAATAAACAAACAAGCTTAAAAAATTTAAAGAAAGAAAGAAAAAAATTTTCAACAAAAAGTTAGGGGTAGGATAGCCAACAGTAAATAAAAATTAGGTTAGTTATGGTACATTCAGAAGCAGTTTCTACAGGGAAACACTGTGAAAAAGAACAGAAATAGGATGGGCCTTTTATGACTGTCAGAATAGTTCGTACTTACTATGTTCTAGGTAGCAGTATGTATTATTTAATTCTCAAATTATAAAATAATTCCTAATTATCCTCCATTTCCCATTTTTTTAATGGAGGAGGAAACTGAGGTAGAGAAAGGTTGAAAACTCGCCCAAAGTTACCCAGGCAGGCTGACTCCCGGGTCTCTTTCCGGTGTCCTCTATCGGGGGATCAAAATGTGTCTGGGGTGCTCCGACTGTTTAAATGGGCCATAAAGACAAAAGGGCCCATCCAGATCCAACAAAGCTGCACCAGACAAAAGCCTGCTAGAAACCCAAAAGCAGAGAAGGAGCTGTGCACACTACTCTGCCGCCCAACTGTGTATCTGAAGATGTAACAGCCACCCACACAGCCCATCTGTGGCCAGAACTCTCTCCGTTAATTCAAGGATGATCAAAAGGAAGCAAGTCATCATGAGGCCACAAGGAGTAAACTACTTAATGAGGAAAAAGAAGTCACATCCTGAAGATATAAAAGAGAAGATTTCTGAAAATGATTTACCTATTGGAAGAAAGAATATAGATCTACAGACAAAAATTCATAGCAAAATTCAAATCCACAAGGCAGTAAGTCAACTGCTGAATGTGTAAAATTTATATAGTATACCATACAAAGGAGTATTATTTGGCCACAAAAAGGAATGAAGCACTGATACATAAACATGCATGAACCCTAAAAACATTAGGTAAGTGAAAGAAGCCAGACACAAAAAGCCATATATTTATATGATCCCATTTATATAACATATCCACAATAAACAAATCTACAGAAACAAGAATAGACTTGGGTTTGCCAGGGACTTGGGAAAGGAGAAAATAGGCAATGACTACTAATGAGTACAAAGTTTCTTCTGGAAGTGCTAAAAATGTCTACAGTTACATAGCTGATAAGTTGCATAATACTGTGGATGTACTAAAAACCACTGAATTACAAATTTAAGGACAAATTTTAAGGTATGTGAAAAATAGCTCAATAAAGCTGTTATTTAAAAAACAGAAGTTGGCACACTTTTTCTGTAACAGGCCAAAGAATATAGGCTTTGTGGGCTACACAGGGTCTTTATCATATCTTTCTTTGGTTTGGTTTGTTTTGATTTGGTTCAACTATTTAAAAAGGTAAAAAACCATTCTTAGCTCAAGGGCCATACATAAACAGGCGGCAAGCCAGATTTGGCACAGAGGCCACAGTTTGCCAAATCTAGCTTAAAAATAAATCATTCTTAAATTTTTCCAAGTGAATACATGCTAAGTTAATGCTGACCTATAAATTAAGTAAAGATCTTTTATCGAACTTATAGAGTTCCACAAATGTTACTGGATAAAGGGACCAGCGAAAATGTATCAAACAGAATTTAACATTTTTATCAATAATTAAGATCATATAAATAATAAGAATAAAACCCACATTAAAAAATAAAGATAACTGCTCATGTGAAAAGATGCTGACCATCATTAGCCATCACGGAAATACAGATTCAAACCACAATGAGATACCATCACGGACCTATCAGAATGGCTAAGATAAAAAAACGTAACACCGCCACATGCTGGTAAGGGTTCAGAAAAATTAGACCAAACATGGCTGGTAAGAATGCAAAATGGCACAGCCAATTCTGGAAAACGATTTGGCAGTTTCTTCAAAAACTGAACATGCAACTATCCTATGATCGACCCAGCACCTGCACTCCTAAAGCAGTTATCCCAGAGAAATGACAACTTATGGTCACAGAAACACCTGAATATGAATGCTCACGGCAGCTTTATTTCCAGCAACTAAAAACCAGAATCTGCCCAGATGCCCTTCCACAGGTGAAACAAACTGTGGTACATCTACAAAATAGCACAGTGTGCAGCAACAAGAAGGAATGAACTACTATATGCAACAACTTGCTAAGTCTCCAGGACCTTCTGCAGAGCAAGAAAAGGCCAATCCCCAAAGGTAATACGATGATTCCATTCAGAATAGTTTGGAAAAGACAAAATTGCAAAACTGGAGAATAAGAAATTAGAGTTTGGGGGGAGCTCCCCTATCCCCTACCCCTCAAGGGGAAGGTGGATGTGGTTATAAAAAGAGCTACTCAGAGGCACCTGGGTGGCTTAGTTGGGCAAGCTTCCGACTTCAGCTCAGGTCATGATCCCACAGTTCGTGGGTTCAAGCCCTGCATCGGGCTCCACACTGAGCATGGAGCCTGCTTAAGATTTTCTTTTTTTCTCTGCCCCCTCCCCCATTCGCTCTAAAATAACAAAGAAAGAAAGAGAAGAGGCCCTTTATCTTAATAAAACTCCCATACCACATTTAAAATACACACACACACACACACACACACACACACACACACACACAAATGAGATCAAAACTGGAAAAATCAGAGGTGCCTGGGTGGCTCAGTCAGTTAAGCATCTGACTTCGGCTCGGGTCATGATCTCACCATTCGTGGGTTCAAGCCCCCATAGGGCTCTGTGCTGACAGCTCTGAGCCTGGAGCCTGCTTTGGATTCTGTGTCTCCCTCTCTCTGCTCCTCCCCTGCTTACACTCTCTCTCTCTGTCTCTCAAAAATAAATAAATAAATGTTAAAAAAATTTTAATTAAAAACAAAACTGGAAAAACTCAGTAAGATTGGATGGATTTTTATCAATGTCAGCATCTTAGATGTAATGTCATATTACACAACATTACCTACAAAATGTTATCTACAAATGTTATACTGTAAAATGTTACCCCTGGGGAGAAATTTGGCAAAGTGTATAAAGGATTGTACACTGTATTATTTTACTCTGTATTATTTCTTACAATAGTATGTGAGTTGACAATAAATCAAAATTTTAGGGGCGCCTGGGTGGCGCAGTCGGTTAAGCGTCCGACTTCAGCCAGGTCACGATCTCGCGGTCCGTGAGTTCGAGCCCCGCGTCGGGCTCTGGGCTGATGGCTCAGAGCCTGGAGCCTGTTTCCGATTCTGTGTCTCCCTCTCTCTCTGCCCCTCCCCCGTTCATGCTCTGTCTCTCTCTGTCCCAAAAATAAATAAACGTTGAAAAAAAAAAAATTTAAAAAAAAAAAATTTTAAATTAAAAAAAGACAGGTGTGGGGTGCTTGTGGCTCAATTGGTTAAGTGTCCAACTTCGGCTCAGATCCTGATCTCACAGTTGTTAAGTTCGAACCCCACACTGGGCTCTCCACTGTCACCATGGAGCCTGCTTAGGATTCTCTGTCCCCCTCTCTCTTTGCCCCTCTCCCACTCGCTCACTCTCTTTAAAAAATAAAATAGGAAAGAAGGAAGCAAGGAAGGAAGGAAGGGAGGGAGAGGGACAGGCAGATGGGCGGCTGAGTCGGATAAATGTCTGACTCTTGATATTGGCTCAGGTCATGATCCCAGGGTTATGGACTTGAACCGTGCACATCAGGCTCCATGTGTGGAACCTGCTGGGATTCTCTTTTTCTCCCAATCTCTCTGTCCCTTACCTGCTTATTCTCTCTCTCTCTCAAAATAAACAAACATTAAAAAAGAAAAGGCCACTATAAAGAAATAATGAAGATATGGCTTAAAAATATGGAGAATAAACAGAGGGTTGCTGGAGAGGTTGGGGGGGGGGGAGATGAGCTAAAGGGGTAAGGGGCATTAAGGAATCTACTCCAAAAATCATTGTTTCACTATATGCTAACTTGAATGTAAATTAAAAAAATAATTTTTTTTAAAAATGATAGTTCCATAAAAAAGACAGTCCTGAGCAAAAAAAAAAAAAAAACAAAAAAAAAACCCTAAAATAAGCAAATATATAACCAAAAGAACCTTTTTCTCAAGCTACAAAAAAAAAAAAACCAATGCAGATCAAAAGGTCTCACTCAAATAGCACATAAAAATCACATCCTGAACAAACTATCCTAAAGTTGGAGTATTCCTTAAGTATTCCAGCGGGGGGGGGGGGGGGGGGGTTACTCTTGGTTCTCTAAAATACTACATGCCAGGGCGCCTGGGTGGCTCAGGCCGTTAAGCGGCCGACTTCGGCTCAGGTCATGATCTCCTGGTCCATGAGTTCAAGCCCCGTGTCGGGCTCTGTGCTGACAGCTCAAAGCCTGGAGCCTGTTTCAGATTCTGTGTCTCCCTCTCTCTGACCCTCCCCTGTTCATGCTCTGTCTCTCCCTGTCTCAAAAATAAATAAAACGTTAAAAAAAATTTTTTAAATAAAGAAAGAAAATAAAATACTACATGCCAAAGACAATAAAACATACAAACTACGGCCAAAGATTTGGTCTTGATACAACTTTCTTTCACATATAAAGGCTACAGAAACACAATATAGAAAAGTAACAAAAATAGGCCACCCACATTCCATCTTTTAAGTAATGAGTATAGCAAGCATTCCAGCTGAGAGAATTAAAATTAAGCACACAAAATGGATAACAGTCACAAAACCATTTAATGGAACACTACTGAGCAATAAAAAGGACCAATGTATTGTTATAAACAACAACATAGATTCTCAAATGCATATGCTAAGTGAAAAAAAAACAGATTCAAAACTACATACATTTACAGTATATGACATTTTGGAAAAGGCAAAACTAAAGGGGCAAAAAACAGATTCATGGTTACCAGTGGCTGGGAACAGAGTTAAGAAGTGACTATGAAGGGGCTCCATGGAATGTGGGGATGGGTCAAACTGATCTTGATCATGGTAGTTACAAGAATATCTGCAAGGGGCGCCTGGGTGGCGCAGTCGGTTAAGCGTCCGACTTCAGCCAGGTCACGATCTTGCGGTCCGTGAGTTCGAGCCCCGCGTCAGGCTCTGGGCTGATGGCTCAGAGCCTGGAGCCTGTTTCCGATTCTGTGTCTCCCTCTCTCTCTGCCCCTCCCCCGTTCATGCTCTGTCTCTCTCTGTCCCAAAAATAAATAAACGTTGGAAAAAAAAAAAAAAAAAAAAAGAATATCTGCATTTGTCAAAACCTATAAAAGTGCATACTAAAATAACATATTTTACTATACACAAATTGTATCTTAAAAAGGGGGAAAATAATTATACAAGAGGTAGAATAGCTTTATGAACATCTAGCAGTATTTTTCCCATTCTAAGACTTAAGAAAATAATTCAAACTGCAAATATTGATGAACAAAATATTCATTACAAAACCACCTACAATGGTAAAAATTTAGAAGCCTAAATGACCAATATCAGGAAATAATACAGAAAAGAATGAGACCATTAAATATAATGGAATATCATAAAACCTTAAAATTATCTACGGAAATATTCTGTCATAGGATATTTTGATATGTTAGACCAAAAAAAAAAAAAAAAAAAGACAGAAAACTATAATCACAGAAATGTTTTTATTTTACCTGAACTTGTTCCAAAAAGGATTCAGAGTGACTTACAAAATCGAGTAAATTCAACTAATGAGAAAATTAAGGCAAAGGGAAAATGAGAAGAGCCTTGTTTATAAAATGTATGTAATTGGGTCCAATATACTTGCTAGAAATGAACCATAAATTTATCTCTAACTTCTCCAGTGGTTAACCAAAACAGAAAAATAATTAGTAAAAATTCATACTGCCCATAAGATTAAAAAAAAAAAAAAAAGGCAAAACTCAAGAAGCAATCGTTCTTGTTATTAGCACCAAAGAGATTTTCCTGTCTATAAATATATAATTATTTACATTTGTAAAATTTTTAAATAAAAAACCAGATAGACCTATCATAAAAGGTTACAGAAGACCGAATTACAGTTAGTTGGTTGGTTTCCTGCATGTTTTTATAATTTTGTAATTGGATGTACTTTCCAAAATATTTGCAACGAGCATTTATTGATTTTAGAAATCAAAAGTACCTAACAAGTTATTTTTAATGGGAGGGAAAAACATTTTATTTGATTTTTAAATCCCTGTTTATGAGGATACACAAAATGGCATTGAACCATGGAAAGAGTCCTTAGTTGGCCCATAATGAAAACAAAATTACATTCACTGTCAATAAAAATGACCCTTGTTTTAACATATCTGCATATATATGTATTTTTTTTACGTAATCTCTACACCCAATGTGGGGCTCAAACTCACATCCCCAATATCAAGAGTTGCACGTTCAACCGACCGACTGAGCCATCCAGGCCAGGCGGCGTAAAGGGAATAAACACTGGTGTGATAAAGTTTCTTGAGTTAAACACTTCATTATTATTGTTACAGTTACAAACAACTGGCACAAGAAACAGATTATCTATCAAGTCTTCAACCAGGAGGCCTACAAAATGTCTTCCTCCATTTAGTGGCCTTGTCACAAACCCTTACTACTCCCTTGTTTCAACATTCTATTGTAGTATGTAAGGGAATAAGGAATTCTCACTGAGAAAATCTATCCAGATAAATCACAGCAACATAATTAAGAAGGCAGCTACCAAGCACATCAAATAGCTCATTCTGGACTTTATGATCCTAAAAGAGTACATAATACATAAATCCAAAACTCTATCTGTGGGAGAATATATTTCAGAGTTTTATCTCCTCTGAATTAAAAAAAGTGGTGGTGGGGGGTGCACCTGGGTGGCTCAGTCAATTAGGTGCTCAGACTCTCAGTCATGATCTCACAGTTTGTGGGTTCAAACCCTGCATCAGACTCAGTGCTGGCAGCGCGGGGCCTGCTTAGGATTCTCTCTCTCTGCCCCTCCCCTGCTTGTGCTCTCTCTCTCATAATAAATAAACTTAAAAAAAAAAAAAAGTAAGAAGTCCTAATCAAAATAATCTCTTAAGCACTGGCAGGTATTAATTTATGTGGCTTAATTCTTTATAGAATTCCACCTGATGTTATGCAAACAGTAAACCTTCATTTGCTCCTTTTTTGAGCACAGTTACTACCTTTAGTTCCTTACCCTTAATACAGTTTGTATTACTGTGAGGTCATGAAGCATGCAAGTTTCCCTCTTGTGGTTGAGAAGAACTTCAGCTATAGCAAATTTATCAGGTTTTAAACTTGTTTATTTATGGGTGTCGTGAGTGCCATGGAATAATGTTTGAAACTGGATTTAAAAACCAAAACACATAGGAGTTTTTTCCTCCCATTAAAAATAATGTGTTTAAGGTAATTTTGAATTCTCAAAACAATAAACCCTCACTGCAAACATTTTGGAAAGTACAGAAAACTACAAAATGGTATAAAGACCACTGAGAAAAAGCAGGGAAGGGGGACAGAACTATAATTTAAATAGTATTCATGGAAGGCCTCAATGGAAAAGTAACATTTAAACAAAGGACTTGGAAGGAGGTGAGGGAGCAACTTTTACAGCCATCTCTGGAGGAGCATTCATCCCTTAGGGCATGGGGTATACCTGTGATTCTAGAAAAAACAAGAGTTGTTTTAATGTCATTCCAAATGCCATTAAAATACAGTAATTAAAGTCTAGGCCTAGGCAGAAAGCAAATCAGCAGTTGCTGCTGGGGAATTAAAAGTGGCCCATGAAACTTTTGGAGAGATGGGAACTGTCATTATGATTAGAGTGATCCTGTCATGGGTGAATACTCCGTGTCAAAACTATCATATTATACATCTAAAATGTATGCATTTTATTATGTACTTATACTTCAATAAAGGTAATTTAAAAAAGAAAAATTCTAGCCTTAGAGCCCTAGCCCTCACGGTTGGTGAGTTCGAGACCCACATTGGGTGAGCACCAGCCCCACTTCAGGTGAGCCCTGCTTCTCTCTGTCTCTCTGTCTCTCCTGGGATTTTCTTTCTCTGCCTGTCACTCACTTGTGCCCTCTTTCTCTCTATCAAAAAAAAAAAAAAAATCTACGAAAATAATATATATACCAACAGAGAAAATAAATAACTCGTATAATGTTGGTAAAACTTTAAATTCGTAGAACAACGTGGAAATCTGGAGAAAAATGTGGAAATATGTATCAAAATCTTAAATACATTCTTTTCCTTGATCTGTCAATTTCACCTCTGTAAATACAGTCTAAAGAAATGATAGCAGAGGGGCGTCTGGGTGGCTCAGCTGGTTAAGTGCCCAACTTTGGCTCAGGTCATGATCGCTCAGTTCGTGAGTTGGAGCTCTGCACCAGGCTCACAGAGTGCACTTCAGATCTTCTACCTTCCTCTCTCTGTCCCTCCCCCACTCATTCATTTCTCTCTCTCTCCCTCAAAATAAATATATAAAACTTAAAGAAAAAAGAAATGACCGCAGAATACAAAAATAAAACTACCTATTGTTACTATAGCATTGTTTAGAAGGTCAAAAGCTGAAAACACTCTAAAAGTTCACTAATGTGAGATAAGTCAGTCAAAATAAATCACTGTAGCTCCATGCACTAAGGCCCTTAAAGAAGAATCAAACGTTATTGACCTGAAAGGATAGCCACAATGTATTAAGGGCAAAAAGGCACATGTGTACATGTGTAATATACTTAGAATGTTCCCCCTTGGCTTAAAACTAAAACACATGAATCTGTGTTTATACATATACACACAGAAAACATCTAGAAAGAAAATGACCTGTGCTGTTAGAAGTATTTTACGTTGAAAAAGTTAATGAAAAATTTTGGATCATAAAAAAATTCCATTTTAGACAGAAAGTAGATTAGTGGTTGCTAAAGGAATGAGGGAAGTGGACAGTGACTGGTAATGGGTACACGGTTTCTTTTGGGCATAATAAAAATGTTCTAAAATTTTATTGTAGTGATGGTTGCACAACTCTGTGAATACTAAGAACCACTGAACAGTGCATTTTATTTTTTGAGAGAGAGAAAGAGAAAGTGAGCAAGAGCAGGGTAGAGGGGCAGAAGGAAAAAAAGAGAAAGAATCTTAAGTAGGCTCCTCACTCAGTGTGGAGCCCAACGTAGGGCTCAACTGGGATCATGACCTGAGCTAAAATTAAAAATCAGACACTCAGCTGATTGAACCACCCAGGCGCCCCTGAATAGTACATTTTAAATGGGTGAATTGTGGGGCACCTGAGTGGCTCAATCGGTTAAGCATCTGACTTCAGCTCAGGTCATGATATTACAATTCTTGAGTTTGAGCCCCACACTGGGCTCTGTGCTGACAGCTCAGACGCTTGAACCTATTTCAGATTCTGTGTCTCCCTCTCTCTCTGCCCCTCCTCCACTCATGCTCTGTGTTTCTCTCTCAAAAATAAATAAACATTAAAAAAAAATTTTAAATAAACAAATAGGTGAATTGTATGGTATGTGAAGTACAACACAAAACCTTTTAAAAATCACAGTTTGGGGGCACCTGGCTGGCTCAGTCAACAGAGCATACAACTCTTGATCTCGGGGTCATGAGTTCAAGCCCCATGCTAGGTGTAGAGATCACTTAACAAATAAATAAATAAATAAATAAATAAATAAATAAATAAATATATTTAAATAATAAACACATAAAATAAAAAATAAAATTCACAGTTTGTACCTTATACTATACCCCAATAAAAAGCTTGAACCCAAACAGTACCTCTTAAAAAGCTTCAAATAGGAAAAATGAGTCACTAGTCTTAAAAGCAATTAACCACTGACAATACAGGATTAAACTACAACTTTGATCCTATGTTCATAAGTATGTGATCTTCAACTATGCTAGTACAGAGTATTCACTTCAGAGAACAGGAATGAACCTTGTAAATGTATTAGGTTGAAAAAGTACAGCACTGTTTTCCAGTAAGCGATGTAACTGTGAACAGAAACAAAGTTTTAATGTTTTACAAATTAAAGAAAGTAAACCTTGCTCCTCCAGCCCCTTCTGTTTGCCTATCTTTTAGGGTTTCAAGAAATGTCAAATAGGGGAGGAGGGTGGGGGGGGGGAGGAGGGGCAAAGCAAAAAGAAAAAGCATAAAACCAGAGCTGTTAAGAATTTAAAAGTTCTTTAACACAACCTTTCAAGAAATGCTAACTGGCTCCTTATCTTCAAGCCCAAAAGCCTCTCAGTATTCCAAGACCATACATTCTGTTACACCTTAGACCTTATCAATTCAAAATAACATCTTAATACCCTTGAAAATAAAACACTCCACTCAATGAGTCTCTTCAATATGCTCTGAAAACATATTGTATTCACTCATCATTTATGAGGTAAACACTACTTGCCAGGTGCTGGAGATACAAGGCTAAAAGATTCTTCAAGAGGAACCATCACAGTAGTTCTTAACCAAAGGGCACATGAGGCTCACCAGGGAGTGCTTTTTAAAAAAAACACACGAACTGTGTCTCATCACTGGAGATTTGGATTCAGTAGGTCTGGACTTAAGCCCAAGAATGTGTTTACTGAACCAGCTTCCTAGCACCCAATGGTGACAGAAAAAGTAAATATTTAACTCTAATACAGGGAGCTGAATGTTTCAATGAGTATGAAGTATGACAGCAACACCAACAAGACACCCAACCTTCAATAAAAGAGTGGAATAATGAGGAGAGTTTATCAGAGACGAAGATACTTTAGTTGGAACTTGAAAGATGAGAAAGTGGCTAAGTGGATGAAAACAGAAAAGAGTTCCAAACAGAAAACTGCATAAATAAAATAGCACAACTATGTTGAGGAATCACACACACTACAAAATTAGCATGTATGTTCAGAAAATTACAAATACTTCAATATAGCTGAACTAGGGTAACAGTAAAGACTGGTAAACTGGCTCAAAACATGAAGGACCTAAATCATGCTATGCTGAAGAGTTTGGAAGTTATTCTAAAAGCAACTGAAAAACAAAATACCAAAATTTAGGCAAGGTTGAGACAAGAGATTTGCGTCTTCAGAAATATCAATTCGGCAGCAACACAGAAAATGGGGGGGGGGGAGGGAGGGAGGGGCTGGGGGAGCACAGAAAACCAACCAGAAGACTACTGTAAATGTCCTGGCAAGAAATATGAGCCTATCAAATAAGGCAGTATAAATATAACCTTGGAATTGTTGGGAGGCTGGAGGGAGGAATCTAAGATTCTTAAGTTGCCTGTAATGGGGATGGCACCACAGAAACAGGCTGTAGGGAATGACAGACACTAAACAAGCTCAGTTTTGAACAGCATCATATCACTCACTGAAGACCTATTATGCATCCAGGACATACATATAATTAGACATACAAACTAAACTCTTACTGGTGTCCCTAAACTTTAATATATGCACAGCAGATAGGGCTTAAAATGTGTGATGTGTAAAAACAGGACTGTGTGTGCGTTTTAGGGAAAAGTTGAATACGCCATGAAGAAGAATGGTAGGTCTCCAAACAGACTGGTCTGGTAGAAAGAGCACATGGTAATCACCTTCACCATACATCATCTGACACCATAAAGCATGATAGCTCATTTTTCTGACCCTGCATTTCCTCATTCGTAAAATGGAAACGATGAAAACCAAAAGAGTTACTGGAGATTCAAATCATATGTAAAAAAGACTAAAACAGTTCCAGCACACAGCTTATGAATTACATGTCATTATTACTTCTAGATACAGAAAGACAGTACTCAATACTAAAATTCCTTCTAGATCTCACTGGATACACTCAACCTATCCTAGCAACCTCTGCTCAAAACACTAACATTTTTTTATTAAAACAGAGATAATTAACGTAAAGGAGATCACTGCATCAGAAAAAAAGTCAAATGATTTCCAAGATCTTTTTCAATACCAAAATTCCACTGCAAATGTATTGGCGAATTCACTTTCCCTTAATTCAGTACAATAAATTAAGCTCTTTTTTTACATATGTATTTTTCTTTGAATTTTTTTAACAATTTTATTTATTTATTTGTAAGTAAGCTCTACGTTCAATGTGGGGCTTGAACCCATGACCCCAAGATCAAGAGTCACATGCTCCATAGACTAAGCCAGCCAGGTGGTTTAAACCTATAAAAATTTCAGGGTTTGAAATTTGGAAACTACAAAACACAAGATGAAATCGAATTACCCATAATCTCCCCACCCACCCAAATAAAAGCAATAATTTGCTGTATTTCCTCCCAGTCCTTTTCCATGTGCACCACTCTTCAGGGATACAAAGAGCTTTAAGTCCATTTTCTGGATAATAAATTAACAACTGAAGGAACTGTATTCAATATAAAATTAGTCTGGGGTGCCTGGCTGGCTCCATCAGTAGAACATGCAACTCTTGATCTTGGGGTCGTGAGTTCAAGTTGCATTTAGAGATTACTCAAAAAAATAAAATGGGGCGCCTCGGTGGCTCAGTTGGTTGACGGTCCAACTTCGGCTCAGATCATGACATCACAGTTTGTGCATCAGGCTCTGTGCTGACAGCTCGGAGCCTGAAGCCTGATTCAGATTCTGTGTCTCCCTCTCTCTCTGCCCTTCCCTGCTTGAGCTCTATCTCTCTGTGTCTCTCAAAAACAAACATTTTTTTTAATTTTTTTAATAAAATGAAATACACACACACACACACACACACACACACACACACACACACACACAATGAGTCTCATCTGATTTGTGTTACCCAAACACGCCACAGCCCCAGCTTTAGCACTCATTTCAGTAGACACTCACTGAAATTCTCATCTGGGAAAAAATTTGTTTATAATTTCTTCCTCAGTTCATGAAACTAAGTTTCTTCATAGAAAGAACAATATACTAATTTCATTGGTTTGCATTTTACTGGGCTTCTGACACATACAAGTAGGATCTCCTTAATTTGGCCAACTGGGGAAAAAAGAACAATTTGAATCAATAAATTCTTAGCAAATTAAAGAACATTTTTTAATTAACAGCAGGTATGGTGCTTTTAAATACATACAATACCTAGAATTAGGTTAATGAACTGTTCCCTTGTTAAAGTCCTTAGGGAACTTCCTTTAACAGAGAAAAATGATATTTCATTAGTGGATCAACTGATTGTATATTCATGACATCTAAATAATACCGTTACCTGAAAACACCTGTTCTCTATGATTTAAGTATACCTCTTCCCAGGGTTGTAAACAAATTTATTTATGCTGTTAACCTGAAAACACTTCATAGAGAAGAAAGGTACTATCAGTTTCAGTAAAACTTATTGCTTAGAAAAATTCCAAATCCAGCTAAACGAAATTAGAGAAAGACAAAATATCATATGACTTCACTCATATGAGGACTTTAAGAGACAAAACAGATGAACATACGGGAAGGGAAACAAAAATAATATAAAAACAGGAAGGGGGACAAAACATAAGAGACTCTTAAATATGGAGAACTAACTGAGGGTTGCTGGAGGGGTTGTGGGAGGGGGGATGGGCTAAATGGGTAAGGAGCATTAAGGAATCTACTGCTGAAATCACTGTTGCACTATATGCTAACTAATTTGGATGTAAATTTAAAAAAATAAAATTAAAAAAAAAAAAGAAAAATTCCAAATCCATGGTGTAAAGTTGTAAATAAACTAACCCTCCCAAGCTTATTTCTAAAAAGCACTGGCACACGTATGACAAAAAGTCTCAACAAAACGGGTATAGAGGAAACATACTTCTATGTGATAAAGGTCATTTATGACAAACCCACAGCTAACATCATATCATACTTGAGGGTGAAAAGCTGAAAGCTTTTCCGCTGTGATCAGGAACAAGACAAAAATACCCATTCTCGCCACTTTTATTCAACACAGAACTGGAAGCCCTAGCCACAGGAGGTAAGAAAAAGAAATAAAAGACATCCAAATTGCTAAGAAAGAAATAAACTGTCACTACTTGCAGATGACATGATACTATTACAGAAAAGACCCTAAAGAATCCACCAAAAAACTATTAAAATAAATGAATTCAGTAAAGTTGCAGGATACAAAATTAACATACAGAAATCTGTTGCATTTCTATTCACTAACAAGGAACTATGACAAAGAGAAATTAAGAAAACAAGCTCAGGAAGCCTGGGCGGCTCAGTCAGGCATCTGACTCTTGATTTTGGCTCAGTTCATGATCTGAGCCTGCTTGGCATTCTCTCTCTCCCTTTCTCTCTGCCCCTTTCCCACTCATGCTCACACTCCCTCTCAAATATTTTTTTTTAATTTCATTTACAATTGCATCAAAAATCATAAAACACCTAGAAATAAACTTAACCAAGGAGATAAAAGAGCTGTACTCTGAACACTGTAAGACCTGATAAAAAAAAAAATTGATGACACAAATAAATAGAAAAGTATACCATGCTCACAGAATGGAAGAATATTGTTTAAATTGTCTACATACCCAAAACAACCTACAGATTCAATGCAATCCCTATCAAAATATCAAGAACATTTTTCACAAAACTAAATTAATCCTAAAATGTGTACAGAACCAACCAACCAACAAACAAACAAAAAAACCACCATCACCAAATAGCCAAAGCAATCTTGAGAAAGCACAAAGCAGCTGGAGGTATGCGCCCAGATTTCAAACTATACTGCAAAGCTATAGTAATCAAAACAGTATGACACTGGTACAAAAAGACACAGATCAATGAAGACTAGAGAGCCCAGAAATGAATCCACACACACATGGTCGATTACTCTATAACAAAGGAAGCAAGAATATACAATGGGGAAAAGATAGTCTCTTTGATAAATCATGTTGAAAAAACTGGACAACTATAGGCGAAAATATGAAACTGGACCACTGTCTTATACCATACAGAACAAAAAACTCAAATGGATTAAAGACCTAAATGTGGGGGCGCCTGGGTGGCGCAGTCGGTTAAGCGTCCGACTTCAGCCAGGTCACAATCTTGCGGTCCGTGAGTTCGAGCCCCGCGTCAGGCTCTGGGCTGATGGCTCGGAGCCTGGAGCCTGCTTCCGATTCCGTGTCTCCCTCTCTCTCTGCCCCTCCCCCGTTCATGCTCTGTCTCTCTCTGTCCCAAAAATAAATAAACGTTAAAAAAAAAAAAAGACCTAAATGTAAAAGCTGAAACCATAAAACTCCT
Organism: Lynx canadensis; assembly: GCF_007474595.2. Lineage (NCBI taxonomy): Eukaryota > Metazoa > Chordata > Mammalia > Carnivora > Felidae > Lynx > Lynx canadensis. The sequence goes on from NC_044310.1 coordinate 23,127,067, forward strand.
AAAACAAAGGCACAGTAAACTCTCAGACATGAGTCTCAGCATGTATTTTTGGATCTATCTCCTCAGGCAAAGGCAAAAAGAAAAAAAAAAAAAAAACACAAAAATAAACAATCAGGACTACGTTCAACTAAAACAACGTTTTTATAGTAAATGAAACCATCAACAAAATGAAAAGGCAACCTACTGAATGGGAGGTAATATTTGCAAATGATATAACTAATAAGAAGTTAACATCCAAAAATATATGAAGACCTCGTACAACTCACCACCAAAAAGACAAATGATCTGATTTAAAAATGCAGAGGACCTGGATAGACATTTTTCCAAAAGACAAACAGATGGCCAACTAACACATGAGAAGATGCTCAACATTATTAATCATCACAGAAATGTAAATCAAAACCACAGTGAGATACTCCCTCACACCTGTCAGAATGGCCAGTATCAAAAAGACAAGAAGTGGGGTGCATAAGTGGCACAGTCAGTTAAGCATCTGACTCTTGATTTCAGCTCAGGCCATGATCTCACAGTTTATAAAATCGAGCCCCGCATCAGGCTCTGCACCAACAGCAGAAGCCTGCTTAGAATTCTCTCTGCCCCTCCCTTCCTCTCCCTCTCTCTCTCAAGTGCATCAACTTTAAATAAATAAATACTTTAAAAATTAAAAAAAAAAAAAAGACAAGTAACAAGTGTTGCTGAGGTTGTGGAGAAAAGGGAATCCTTGTGCATAGTTGGTGGGAATGTAAAGTGGTACAGCCACTATGGAAAACAGTATGGAGGTTCCTCAAAAAAATAGGGGCGCCTGGGTGGCGCAGTCAGTTAAGCATCCGACTTCAGCCAGGTCACGATCTCGCGGTCCGTGAGTTCGAGCCCCACGTCAGGCTCTGGGCTGATGGCTCAGAGCCTGGAGCCTGTTTCCGATTCTGTGTCTCCCTCTCTCTCTGCCCCTCCCCCGTTCATGCTCTGTCTCTCTCTGTCCCAAAAATAAATAAACGTTGAAAAAAAAAAAATTAAAACTAGGAATTCCATACAATCCAACAATTCCACTTGTGGGTATCTATCCAAAGAAAATAAAACACTATTTCGAAAAGATATATGCACCCATATGTTCACTACAGCATTATTTACAATAGCCAAGATATGGAAGCAACCTAAGTGTTCACTGATAGATGCAGGTATTAATAAAGATGTTGTGCATATATTTACAACGGAATATTACTTAGCCACAAATGAAAAAGTGAAACCTTTCCATCTGTGACAACATGGGTAGTCCCAGAGAGTATTCTGCTAAATGAAATAAATGGTACAGGAAAAGACAAATACAGTACAATTTCACTTACAGGTGGAATCTAAAGAACAAAACAAGTGAACCAACAAAATAAAGCAGAAACAGACTCAAATACAGAGAACAAGGTGGTGGGGGGATGGGGTAGAGGACAGGCAAAGAAGTGAAGGGGATTAAGAGGTATAAATTTCCAGTTATGAGACAAGTAAGTCATGGCACAGTAAAGGGTCATATACAGAACAGTCAATAATAGTGTAATAAGTTTGTATGACAAATGGTAACTAGACTTATCGTGGTGATCATTTCATGTTTATGTCAACTCACTATGTTATATACCTGAAACTAATATGTCAACTATACTTCCATAAAAAATTAAAATTTAAAAGTTATAAAAAAAAAATACAGGGGTGTCTGGCTGGCTCAATTGGTAAAGCATGCGATTCTTGACTCTTACTGGGCCTAGAGCTTACATTAAAAAAAACAAAAACAAAAAAACAGGCCTACAGAAAAGTGCCACCAGACATCTGGAATTTGTGATTCAGATCCTGGGTCTGAATCAGTCATTAAAAAGGTAAAACCACGGGTGCGCCTGGGTGGCTCAGTTGGTTAAGCATCTGACTTCGGCTCAGGTTGTGGTCTTATGGTTCATGGCTTCAAGCCCCGCATCAGACTATGGCGGTGACAGCACAGAGCCTGCTTGGAATCCTCTGTCTCCCTCTCTCTCTGCCCCTGCCCAGCTGTGCATGCACATGCTCTAAATAAATAAATAAATAAAAATTTTTTAAGAGGTAAAACTACCTTGGGGCACCTGGCTGGCTCAGTCAGTTAAACGTCCAACTCTTGATTTTAGCTCAGGTCATAATTTCATGGATTGTGGGATTGAGCCTCCCATGGGGCTCTATGCTGACAGCTTGGAGCCTGCTTGGGATTCTCTCTCTCCCTCCCTCCCTCTCTCTCTCTCTCTCTCTCTCTCTCTGCCTCTCCCCTGCACCTACACTCTCTCTCTCACACACACACAAAATAAATAAACTTAAAAAAAAATTTTTTTTTAAAGGTAAAACCATCTTAAAAATAAATCAATAAATGAAAATGTTTAAATTAAATTAAATAAATAAAAGTACTGGCATCAGTGAAAAAAATTCCCATTATTTCTGTATCTGTACATATGAAACTTATGCCCTTTTAAAAGTCTTTAGGTACCCAGGGGCGCCTGGGTGGCTCAGTTGGTTGAGCCTCCAACTTGGGCTCAAGTCATGATCTCACAGTTTGTGAGTTCGAGCCCCATGTCAGGCTCCATGATGACAGCTCAGACCCTGGAGCCAGCTTCAGATTCTGTGTCTCCCTCTCTCTCTGCCCCTCCCCGGCTCACACGCATGGGCGTGCACTCTCTCTCTCTCTCAAAATTAAACATTAAAAGAAATGTTTAATAAATCTTTAGGTACCCAAAAGGAATGAAAGCATACATCCAGACAAAAACTTGTATACAAAAACTTGTCCATCAATCGACCAATGGATAAATAAAATGTGGTGTGTATCCCTATATAATGCATTATTATTAAGCAATAAAAAGAAATGAGGTCCTGATACATGCTGTAACATGGAAGGACCTTTAAAACATGACGCTAGGGGGGCGCCTGGGTGATTCAGTCGGTTAAGCGTCTGCTTCAGCTCAGGTCATGATCTCGCAGTCCGTGAGTTCGAGCCCCGCATTGGGCCCTGGGCCGATGGCTCGGAGCCTGGAGCCTGCTTCCGATTCTGTCTCCCTCTCTCTGCCCCTCCCCCGTTCATGCTCTGTCTCTCTCTGTCTCAAAAATAAGTAAATGTTAAAAAAAAATTTTTTTTTAAAAACATGACGCTAGGGGCGCCTGGGTGGCGCAGTCGGTTAAGCGTCCGACTTCAGCCAGGTCACGATCTCGCAGTCCGTGAGTTCGAGCCCCGCGTCAGGCTCTGGGCTGATGGCTCAGAGCCTGGAGCCTGTTTCCGATTCTGTGTCTCCCTCTCTCTCTGCCCCTCCCCCGTTCCTGCTCTGTCTCTCTCTGTCCCAAAAATAAATAAACGTTGAAAAAAAAAAAATTTTTTTTTAAAAAAATAAAAACATGATGCTAGGGGCACCTGGGTGGCTCAGTTGATTAAGCAGCTGACTTCAGCTCAGGGTATGATCTCACAGTTTGTGAGAGCCCATACTGGGCTCTGTGCCGACAGCTCGGAGCATGGAGCCTGCTTTGGATTCTGTGTCCTCCTCTCTCTCTGCCCCTCCCCCGCTTGCGCTCTGTCGCTCTCTCTCACTCTCAAAAATAAACATTAGAAAAAAATGTTAATAATAAATAATAAATCAATCATGATGATAAGTGAAAGAAGCCAGTCACAAAGGACTACATATTGTAGGACTCCATTTATATGAACTGTTCAGAACCAACAAATCCACAGACACAGAAAGTAGACTGGCGGCTGCCAAGGACTGGAAGTGAAAGTTACTGGATATAGTTTTTTGGGGTGCTGAAAATGTTCTAAAACTGTGATAATGGCTGGACAACTCTGTGAATACATTAAAAACCAATGAATTGTACACTGTAAATGGGTGAATTATGTATCAATAAAGCAGTTATAAAAAAAATCTTTAGGGCCCTCAATTTCCACAAACCTAAGAATTTTCCCGATGAGATTCATAAAAACACTAAGAAGGGTACTTTAACCATAAAAGAGCACTTACTGAGGGCATTAAATAGACCAAGTCTTCTGAAACCATTACTAAGGCACTTTAAAATCCACAGTTCTCCAAAAATATGACACGGAAAAGACATGGAAGAGCGTTCCTCTGCAATAGGTCCAGTAACTCTTCAACTGCAGACTTTATCACCAATGCCAGGTACACCCTTCAGGCCCAAGGTCTTCAGTCCAATTTCTAAACAGTAAACTCACCCAATCTAATGCCAATCACTGACCATCACTTCTCAAAACAGTAACAGGCAGTCCACCGAGCCAAAGCCACACTCTCACCATGGCTCCTTACCATATTCCAAAGACGAAGAAACTGAATGTAAAAGACAAAGCAAAGAGGGCCAGAAATTCCTCAACCAAAAAACAAAAACGTTACTTACCCTATCCTCAGCACTAACTACGCTCTTGGAAGTGTATTAATTGGCGGGCCTATGTTCCCCTAGGAACGTTAAGCCACTCCCTAGAACGGAGAGATTCTAAGCAAGTGCTACAACTTTTTTTTAAGTATTTTTTCCACAGTACCCAAAAGCATAACTCTGTAATCAGGCTCAACCTACAGAAAGTATTCAGTAAATGCCGTTGCCTCAGAGAAAATGGACACACACACAAAAGATGTGTCACTCTTGTGCAGCAATAGAAAAGTGCACTGAAAACCAGTATCACCACATTACTTTACAAAACACTTCAAACACATCTGAAACTGAAATCTCTTCCTGAATAACTGCTGTGGTTTTCTCTTACGAAGAGTCTCATAATTTGCCACATTTCCCTCTTTTCTTTGGCCACAAGGACACCCAGAGCAAATTCTGTAACTCACAGTCTGGTACATATTTATAAATTCTAAAATTACCCCCTTCATTTTGCTGACATACCCTTAGTTTCCCCACGGTTACATCTCATTACCACCTATCTTATGTATTTTTTTTCCCCTAATTCCACTCCAAACATCTTCTGAAACAAAACAAAGTAAAGATGTGTCACAAACTTCTGCAAGTTGCCATCTAGGGGGCACATACAATCAAGTACCACACACAGTATTAGTAAAGAGCAACTGACTGAATGCTGTTTTGTTTTGTTTTACACTGGAACCCAATTCTTAAAAATGGAAAATAGTTCTAGTCAAAGAAAGGGATCCTTTGACTGTGTACATAACACGTTGAGTCTTTGTGAACTCCAAATATAATGAAAAAGGCTTCAAGATATGAAAGCACGACTACTCAGCTTTAGGGGATGCTGTTCAATGGCAATGGCCCAAATGCTGAAACATCTAAGCAATCTACCCAAAAAGACAAGAGGCTCATAATCTAGCACAATCATTTGGCAGGGACACTAGAAAAAGATCTCCAGGGAACGAGGAGATTCTCATTATGAGGAATACTTGACATCCCTCCTAGTTTAACACAATATTGTTAATTACAAATGTAAGGATTAACTAACAGACACTGGAGACTATGGACAGACATATCAAGGGTAAGTGTCAAGATACCAACAGAAGATGACAACACCAAGTGAAAGAAAACAGAGATACAGAGTCAAAGAGAGGGTTCACCCATTGAATTCTGCCAGGCTATCTAGAATTATCTCCCACCGACTAACTGTCAATCTATGGTGGATGCTGATATATCCTAGTGCCAAAAGACTACTAGCAAAAGTGAAAAGGATCTGTTGAGTTGTCCTCTAAATTTCTTAAAATCTTGTAAGTTTATTTATTTTTGAGAGAGAGAGAGAGAGAGAGAGAGAGAGAGAGAGAGAATGGACAGGGGAGGGGCACAGAGAGACAGAGACACAGAATCTGAAGCAGGCTCCAGGCTCTGAGCTGTCAGCACAGAGCCCAACACAGGGCTTAAACTCACGAACTATGAGATCATGACCTGAGCCAAAGTAGGAGGCTTAACTGACTGAGCCACCCAGGTGCCCCATCCTCTCAATTTCTTTTCACCCAAAGTAGAACTCCCCACCTCTGTTCCTTAAAATCCAGTTCAGAGGCCACACAGTTCAATTGGTCAACCCTAAAATTTTTTTTGCTATTTCATCACCCACTTTATCTCACAGCAGTTTACAGAGAAAACAGATTTCACAATAAGAGAATAAAACAATCACAAGTCAAAGACTTGACCTTGGGTTTTACATGATGAAACTTTTAATACTATTCAAAATAAAAGTTCTTCGGTTATAAAAATCACTGTTAAAAAACACAAATTTTTTGTAGGCAACATTCTTTTAAAAATATTATTTACGGGGCGCCTGGGTGGCGCAGTCGGTTAAGCGTCCGACTTCAGCCAGGTCACGATCTCGCGGTCCGGGAGTTCGAGCCCCGCGTCGGGCTCTGGGCTGATGGCTCAGAGCCTGGAGCCTGCTTCGGATTCCGTGTCTCCCTCTCTCTCTGCCCCTCCCCCGTTCATGCTCTGTCTCTCTCTGTCCCAAAAATAAATAAACGTTGAAAAAAAAATTAAAAAAAAAAAATATATTATTTACTCACATAGAAAAATGTGCTTTCTAGTATTTTATAATACCTTGATCCACATCCATTGTCTTGTTTGCTGTGGTTAAGTTTAACAGGCCAAAAAACAAAATTCATGAGATTTCTTAACCTCACTCTCCTCCAACGACCTCAATTTGACCCATAAATGGGGGAGAAGGGTGTCTGAAGTTTCTAACTATGCCAAATATAGTAATTTTAAGTATTAAAATAAGTGACAATATGTTTGTATTCTTAAGGTAGAAAGACAAACCATAAAGAGTTTGCACACTACAACTTTTTAAAATAAACACACAAATCTAAACACATTCCTCACCTCAAAATTATTTTTATGGTGTCTAAGTTTCACCTAATTTTAAATATTTATTCAAAGATTTAATTTAAACATTTTAATTTTTAAATTTAAATTATTTTATTTTAAGCAAATTTTAAAATATTTAAAATTCAATTACTTTACATTTTAAATAAAGTTTTCAAGATTTTTAAAGTAGTGCATAGGGGCGCCTGGATGGCTCAGTCAGTTAAGCGTCCGACTTCAGCTCAGGTCATGATCTCGCAGTTGGTGAATTCGAGCCCCACATCAGGCTCTGTGCTGACAGCTCAGTGCCTGGAGCCTCTTCACATTCTGTGTCTGTCTGTGTGTGTGTCTCTCTCTCTCTCTCTCTCTCTCTCTCTCTCTCTGCCTCTCCCCCACTCACACTCTCTCTCTCAAAAATAAATAAACATTAAAAAAAATTTTTTTAAGTAGTGCATATTACCTCAACACATGTTCTCAAGCTGTTGTTTAAGCCTTTAAAGAACTTCATGCTGATTATGTTAAGGTTTATACTTAGAAAATAAAACTTGCATATTAAAAAAAAGTCACATACATATTTAGGCACAGCTTACAGAGCTCATCATTAAAAGAAAGGAAAACTCAGGGGCGCCTGGGTGGCTCAGTCGGTTGAGCGTCCGACTTCAGCTCAGGTCACGATCTCACGGACCGTGAGTTCGAGCCCCGCGTCGGGCTCTGGGCTGATGGCTCAGAGTCTGGAGCCTGCTTCCAGTTCTGTGTCTCCCTCTCTCTCTGACCCTCCCCCGTTCATGCTCTGTCTCTCTGTCTCAAAAATAAATAAACGTTAAAAAAAAAAATTTTAAAAAAAAGGGAAAACTCAGACACTATGAGAATTTCTACATCAGGCAAGAAAATCCTAACTTCAAAAGGAAAGAGAAAGGTTTTTTTTAAGTGAAAAAACCTGACTGTTCATAAATGCAAGTAATAATGAGAGAAATGGCCATAAAGTACCTGGCACAATAGTTTCCTTCCCTCCAACACTATTGACTGGCATCATAGCCTGTGATATTCTTTTACTTCACCAACTCACTTTCATAAAAGCATTCTGCCAATCTGATCTTAAATGTTGTTCCATTTTGCGAAAAAGCCTTTAAAAAAAAAAAGGCTAATGAAACAGGCCCACCAAACAGTAATAATAGCCCAGGGTTATGGCAGAATGTGCTGGCAAGTCATTCTGTCTCAATATAGGTAAGTTTCCCACAATTACTACTTAGAATACACATGTAATAAAAACAAATCTGAAAAAAAAAATAGACTTTAGCATTACAGTTCCTGTGGAAAAAAAGGACTCTTGCAATTCTAGGAGAAATGTCAACATTATTTGTACTCCTCTCCTTATCAAGTTTATCATCTCTAGAATTCAAGCAAAATCATGGCTTTTAATTCTCTGACCTCAGAATGTGCTACTTTGTTGCAATCACTTTGTTTGGTTTGGTCTAGTTTTTAAGGCTGGAACTCTTCCCGGGGAGAGGCAGAAATATAGACTGAGCATGGGAACTGGAATAACAAAGACCTGATTTCAAAATCGGAGTTTACCTGGTAACTAAGTTTCAGTTTCTCATCTCTCAGAAAGAATACTACCTCCCCCATGGGACTGTCCTGAGGAGTAACTACAGGAAATAATATATGGTCCAGGGCCTATAATGTAAATGCTCAGTAAATGTTTCTATCACCATCAGTGGTTCCCACCTGACAGATCAAACACCTTTTTATTCCTCCAATCAGTAACACTGGCTGATGACGGCAGTGATTCTCCACCTAAAGATAAGCCCCCCCCCCCCTTCAATTACCCTGCACTCTGCCTCACCTGTTACCCGGTGTTTCCCAGCAGGATAGCCGCGCTCTAAGATCTACTGTTTTACCCGAGTACAAATCTGAAGAACTTCTCGTCCTCATAACCATCAACCCAAAAATTACAGACACCGCCAGGCAAAGCAGCATGAAAAACACAACAGTCTTTGCCCTGGCATAGTTCAGACCAACAGATGAGATCAACACCAAAACTAGTAAATTACAATACACTATGATGACTGCAGAAGAGGTAATCTGTGTGCGGCCCACAGCCACAACACAGCAACTACCCTGAGTTTCTCCGACGCCGTTCGCTGTATCATGCGTCTGACCCAACAGAATTGTGTTGTGACGAATGCCAATTCCAAGCTGGTTCACTGGTTTAGGTCCCCAGGGTATGGAACAGGTTTTGCCGTTCAATGTTAACTCTAGTTTGCTAAACGACCTGGATAAAACTGCTCAATCAGATATGATTCCTTATGATAAGGCCTAGCATAAGACACAGCCCAGACTAAGCCTTCACTAAACGCTTGCTGACTTGCACAGCACAGCCAGATTTTTAGATCTTAGAGTTTTGCCAAAAACTAACCCAGAGTTTGATTTTCCCAACTACACAAGACAAGCAAGCACCTTGATTCTCCTTTAAGCTTTTACCCAATGGACTATCATTAGGAAAGCCAACATAAGATCTATAATAGAGATTTTTAAAACCAACGTTTATGATTTCTAAACAGTGTTTAGCCAAATAAAGGAAAGATTACAGTCCTTTCACTTTTGCCCCCTACACAGATACCATCCAAACCAAACACCCCCTACTTTGGTCTCCCCACATGTACAGCTGCCTACATCTCAAACTCAACAGGTGTATTACCAAATTTAATTATCTTGTCCCCAAACCAGATACTGTCTCTATTCCTTTTCCTCTATTACTTCATTTTCCCACAGACCTAAGATTTCTAATTCAGTCACCAAACTCTGTATTTCTCAGTCCCATACGTTCTTGACCATTGCTCACACCAGGGCTGTGAGAGTAGCTGTCCAATTAGTCTCAACCCTTACCCACTCCCATCTCTCACTGCCAACTCAATCTTCCCAAACACCACTCCATACATACACACTCAAAAACCCTGCAGCCTACTGAACTAAATCTTAGCATTGGCATTCAAAGCCCTTCTCTTTGTGACAATGTCTTTTTTCTCCAATTTTATTTCAAAATTTATTTATTTATTTGAGAGAAAGAACGAGCAGGGGAGGAGTAGAAAGAGAGGAGGGCAGAGGATCCGAGGCAGGCTCTACGCCAACAGCAGAGGGCCCGATACGGGGCTCGAACCCATGAACCACGAGATCATGACCTGAGCCAAAGTCAGACGCTTAACCAACTGAGCCACCCAGGCTCCCCACTCCTATTTTATTTTAAAGCCAAAGAATTAAGGACTCACGCAATCAGTAAATTTCCTCTGAAGCTTTATTATACGCCGAATTCTAGGGAATAGGATAGTGAGATGAGTAAAATCTGATTCCCACCCACAAGACTCCAAGCAAATAGCAAATACACTGCCTTAAAGACAAAAAGTGTCCCAAGTGCACAAGAAGCTCCCACGTGTCTGACTTCTTAGTGTCCCTCACTTACACATAGTATGTGCTTTTGAAGCAGCACTGATATATACGACAGTTCCAATAAACCAGAGACATATCATCAACATGCTCGATAAATCTCGTGAAGAAGAAGATAAATGATATCTTCATTTCTAGTATGATAAAGAACCATGGCACATGGGCTGCCTTTTTTGAAGGGTCAGGCAAAGCACAATGAGAATTCAGATTTGCAAGTGTGCTTGTGCCTGATTTACTTCTAAGGCAGAACAGAAGCAGCAGGGACCTAGTGAAAGGCTGAAAGTTCCTTTTGCTAGTCAGTACTCAAGACACTGGCAATATAAAATGAACCTCTGCAAATTCAACCTATATCCTATTTCAAAGAATAGCCTGATTAAAACATTCTAAGCCTTTCGTCACTATCAGGAAGTTAGGAAACCTAGATCAAGCTGAACTCTCTTCTCAGCAAAATAACGCTGTGATTCCAGCTGTGGTTTTGGATTACTAAAAGTAAGCATGTTAAAATTCACCAAATGAAGCCAAGCACTTACAACAAGAGGACAAAGATGGCTGAAACCTAAAAGCCACAACCTCTCCTCTGACACAAAACATTAAATATACCAGTTCCATTTCAAATAAATTTCACTTGAGCAGCTAATTTGTTATCAACTTCCTACTTTCAGCTGTAACATCTTAAAAACAAAAGTCACCCACGCCCAACAGAAAAGGCTTTGAAAATATGGACACATCCTTCAACAGGCCAAATACGCCTGGGTCATTCAGTAGGTTAAACCCCTGACTCCTGATTTCTGCTCAGGTCATAATCTCACAGTTCGTGGGTTCGAGACCCAGCTCTGAGCTGACAGTGCGAAGGCTACTTGGGATTCTCTCTCTCCCCTTCTCTCTCTCTCCCTGGCTTGTGCGCTCTCTCTCTCTCTCTCTCTCTCTCTCAAAAGAAATAAATGAACTTAAAAAGAAAAAAGAATATATGTCAAAGGAGAAAAAATATTATTTGTTTAAAAAGTGTACCTGAGGGGCACCTAGGTGGCTCAGTCAGTTAAGCGTCTGACTTAGGCTCAGGCTCACGGTCCGTGCGTTCAAGCCCCGTACAAGACTCTGTGCTGCCAGCTTAGAGCCTGGAGCCCGCTTCGGGTTCTGTGTCTCCCTCTCTCTCGGCCCCTCCCCCACTCGTGCACGCGTGCACGCTCTCTCTCTCAAAAATAAACATGAAAAAAAGAACTGAAAAAAAAGCATACTCGAAAACATAACGTGTACATCAAAAAATCTGAGGTCTTTTCTTAAATGAACTGATTGTTACCTCTTCAGCACCAGAATGATAAATGACCCAGTGACAACATCACAACATTCATCCCTTAAAACAAATGACTGTTAAGTTGGGACCAAATGAAATTAGCAGTTAGGCTTTTAAAGACATTCACTGAAAGCAGATATCCTGAGTGGACAGAGATTATAAAAGAGTTTCAAAGCTGAAATAGTGAACTTTTTTTTACCTGATGTTCTGCATGAATGTTATCCCCAGTAGGCCATCGATGTTTGCTATTATTATAGCCGCCTCCACCACTTCCTCCTCCCCCAAGCTGCTCACCATGCTGCCTCTGAAAGAAGTAGTCCACCATAGCGTCGTCTTGGGAACGGCCTGCAACTCCTATGGATCCTGGGACAGGGCTGGAGTGCGTCCCAGCTGCAAGAGCCTGATTTGCAGCTGGTTGTGGCTGCGCCTGCGACCCTGTTCCAGATGTCAAAACAACAGGCATGTTGGGATTAGCTGGTTCTTGAGGGTGATGTTTCAGGTGGGGGCTGAAAGAGTCCTGCCAAAGCACTGCTTTTCTCTTCAAGACACATGCAACGCTCATTCCACCAACACCTAAGGACAAAGAGGTTACAAGCGTTTAAAATCTGCATTTTTTAAAACATAATTTGATGTACATAATTTAATATATTTGCTTTGATAAAACAAAAATGGGAGCCCCATGTCTTTTGCGATACCACATCTACAACCAATTTCTACCAAGCAGCTAAATGTTTTAGAACATACACACACAATTTTGCCAAACTGAAACCTCTGTTTATAAGTTGCTGAATATGAGCACATGTGGAAATAAACGTAAGTTGGTTGGTGGCAGGCAATCTGACAAGGTATTGAGATCAGAGTTCAATACGGCAACTTCAGGGAAGCCCTACGTTGCTACCAAACACAAGGACACAGAATTGGACTCCAATCAATGGCTCCTCTACCCACCTTATTTACACCATAAGCCAACTGGGACAGATACTTCTTCAATGAACAAGAGCTCTACAAAATATCATTTTACAAATGGAGCAGACAAAAGCCAATAAACCAAACAAAAATCCAAACCTAGTATATAATTAGCAATGACTCAGACTGCCTAAAATTTGAAAAGACCCTTTAAAATGTTTAATATATTCATAGGATGCTCCTTGAAGAAACAGTAAGAACCCCCTGACCAAGCACAGCAACAGGATGTTCTTAGCCTGAACCATTTTAGCTGCTGTTGAATGGTGCGGGGCAGGGGGGGGGGGGGGGGATCAAAATTTTTTACCAATAATTTACAGTTGTAATCACATCATTATTCCCTTAAAAATAGGATGAGACCAAACCAAATTCAAACACTTTACTAGTATAGAACATCTCACTGTAAAAAAACAGATACTTCAATAATAACTGAATGGCAAACACAATGCAGAGAGTATCATATCAGCCCTATTTTACAAATGAAAACACTAAGGGACAGAAAAGTTATGGGATGTGCCCAAGGCCACTCAGCTAGTGAGTTGCAGAGGAGGGACTCAAACCTAAATCTGTTTTGGGGGCACCTGGCTGTCTCAGTCTGTGGAGCATGCAACTCTTCATCTCGGGGTTGTAGGTTCGAGCAGTGGATGTGGAGATAATTTAAAAAATAAAATCTATAGGGGCTCCTGGGTGGCTCAGTCGGTTGAGCATCCAACTTCAGCCCAGGTCATGATCTCGCACTTAGTGGGTTTGAGCCCCACATCCGGCTCTGAGCGGACAGCTTCGGAGCCTGGACCCTGCTTCAGATTCTGTGTCTCCCTCTCTCTCTGCCCTTCCCCCACCCTGTCTCTCTGTCTCCCAAAAATAAACATTAAAAAAAATTTTTTTAATAAAACAAAAAAAAAATCTATAAATAAATAAATAATTGTTTTGTGCTCAAGCTTACTTTTGTCAGCCCCTTACAGATACTATATCTCTCACTTGCAACAACTCTTCCCTGGAAGGAACAAAGAATCTCTGAAATGTTACTATGAAACATTACTATTTAGGTTCTTAAAGCCAAAAGCTACATTTGTACACAAAAGAGAACATCTGTCAAACTGTGGGTGCTTAAAAAATTGCCACAAAGTAATCAGTAACCTATTAGACTACCCCTGCCTATAGTCACTGGAGTCTAATTTCAAGACTATCAACTTAATAGTCCCACTGCTGCACATGCCTTCTCTCTACCAAGCTCAACTGTAACGTCTCAAAAACAGGTTTACAAGATTTATGAAAAATCTATTAAGATATTTCTTTATAGAATTAAACCTCCTGATAAAGCATGTGCTTCTCACAATTCATGTTTTGAAGCCAGAGACACAACGGAATTTGTAATTTGTTCAAAGCTTAACTTGGAAATGCCTAGTTTCAGTTAACAATTCTAATCCATCAGAACTTTACCAGGGTAGTGGGGAGCCTAGCTTTCTAGACTACAGTTTGTGCTTTCTTGAATAGAATTGTGTTCATGCTTAAGTACCAAAACCAGAAAATCATAGCTGTGTTTACCATAGGCTATTGCAAAGTGACAACCAGGCTAATACCTTCCCATTTGATTTTCAAATGAATTAACTGCACTTTTTTTATAGACGTATTACTGACACAGAGCACTGTATTAGTTTCCAGGTGTACGACATAATAATTGGATATTTACATATATTTCAAAATGATCACCACAATAGGTCTGGTTACCATTCATCAACCAAGTCACTGCCCTGTTAGTTTTCTTCTACAAGGGACTATCAATCTAATAGTCTATTCTAGGGTAAGCCAGGAGTCCCAAAACTCAAGCTTTACCACTAAATTAGCAACCTCTCGGAGCCTGTTTCCTCACCTAGAAATTGGAAGAAATCCTTTCTCTAAGACTCACAAATGTGTTTTGTTTGTTTGTTGTTTTTTTTAATCAGAATAAAATTATAGAAAAGTTTTTGGTAAATTTAAAGTCACCATGCTGAGACCCCAGGAATTCGTTACCACCAGTGAAGGCAATGAAGCTCCAGTCTCTAAGAGGATTCCTAAAATAGCAAACGCAATCTTTAACTGAAATAAAAGATTTGCCACAATACATCTCTAACAAGGAATTTCCATATGAAAAAGGGTTACCTCTGAAACACAACTAAGTTCTAACAAGGAGTTGGGGAGGGGGAGGAGTTCCTCCAAAACAGTTCAAACAAAACAATTGGCTTTTGTAAAGCTATCTGTATGCCCTAAGACTTCCTGCTTTACCTAATGAGGCAAGGCAGTTTCTCAAACAAGAGAAAACCTGGCAGAAGGGACAGTTTGAAAGTGAGCAAATACCTAAGCAATTAACATGTGTCTTGGGTAGTTGTGTAATATCTTGGCAACTACAGCACAAAAATTAAGAAATCAGTCACTTAAATATTATAAAACATTTAAACTGCTGATGCCTTTTAGAGTTATAGCACATTATAAAAATACTGTAAGCAACTAGAAGTGCTGATTCTATACTCTTCCAAAGTTTTCAAACTGTTCACACCGAAGTGTCTTTTTTAATATCCCTAATAGATTTTATTTCAAGCAAAGGAATACGTTTTGATCTCTCAAAAGCTCACCTTTTCTTAAAAAAAAAAAAAAAAAAAACTAAAATGCTTAGTAGTATAAAAGGTGGTTTTTGTTGATTTTTTTTTTTTTTTGCCACACTGAAAACAAAAAATTCTGTGATCATAAATTTACTTTAAAGCAGTTCATTTCAAACCCAAACTAAACTTCAAACCCAACTTCAAAAAGATGTGGCCTTGGACAAAATGCATTCAATTGTGGCTAAGGCAAAATACTAATTCAAAGTTCAAAATCCAGTGAGTATTTCCCCAAGGTCCAAATAAACAATCAACAGCCCCAGCGAGTGTTTTATGAAGTTAAAATTAGCAACGAGTCAAAATGTTTATTTTGTTTACTAAACGTGCACTGGGAGCGACATATCTCGGGAGTAGGCTTGTTTTGGTGGGTTTTTGTGTTTTCATAAAACACACAAAACGCGAAAGCTACATGTCTATTGTTTCAGAAGCGGCTGACTTTAGAAACACAACCCCGAAAAACCCTCTCTCCACTCTCATCCTTAATCCCACGAAGAGCAGGAAGTGAACGGATTGGATTATCGACAACTAAAAACAGTGTTCTCTCAATTAGACAATGAATAACAATTCTTCAAGCTATGGGGAGGCTAAAACCTTCCCTAACACCGGGTCTCTCTCTCTCTCTCTCTCTCTCTCTCTCTCTCTCTCTCTCTCTCCCTCTCTCTCTCTCTCTCGTGTGTGTGTGTGTGTGTGTGTGTGTGTGTGTGTACGCGCGCGGGGGGGGGGGGGGGAGAGGGGTTGGGGGGGTGCTACAGTGGGGGGAAAAAGTTCCAGGAGCTTATTCCTCACTTGACGTGGGAGTGGTACGACAAGGATAACAAACGATGTCTGTTTACCAAGAACGTTTGTGAGCACTAAAACTATCTGGTAGTGCGTATCTGTTTTCCTACTACCGAGGGGTGAGCCCCTCTTTGAGTTAAGACAGACACTCGCCAACCCTGGGAGGCTCAAAGAGGAAGAACCCACCAAAACCCAAGCTCTCACGGAGACAAAAGGCCACAAGCACCCAGGAGACTAAAAAGCGATCTGAAACTTCCTGATCGCCACTTCTCCACATTTAAGGCTCGCAAAGTTCCCCCATGGTGGGTCTCGCCTGTAGACAAGGGGCCAAGGCTGCTTCTAAAGCGATTTATTGTTCCTCTTGCTTCGACGCGGCCACGGAAGCTCAAGAAGTCGAAGAAATCCAGGGTGGCCCAGAATTACACTTCATGGCCACACAGAAGACTCGCGGCTTCGCAAACCCATCAAAAAAAAGCAACCCGAATGGCAACATCAATCTTCGGAGGCTCCAACAGGGCCCAGCAGAAAGGTACAGGCACGTCTATGCCCACGGCCCGGGCCTAAACCCCCGGCATTTTCCTCGCTTCGACCCCGCTCCCCACCCCCTCCCTCCTTTGATAACAATAGGGGCCTTGCTGCTGACTCCAAAACATGTACGAGGAACAGCGAGTGAGAAGCCTCAGCCAGGGCCCCGGGCGGCTTTTCCAAAGCCCTTCTCACCCCTACAGCCGCTCTCAAACACCAATACAAAGGGACAACCCGCTCGCTGGGGGTCCGGAGCAGCGTTTGGGGCCGGCGGGGTGCGGATACTCACGGGCGGA
The DNA here is from genome assembly GCF_007474595.2 of Lynx canadensis. Classification (NCBI taxonomy): domain Eukaryota; kingdom Metazoa; phylum Chordata; class Mammalia; order Carnivora; family Felidae; genus Lynx; species Lynx canadensis. The sequence continues at coordinate 23,143,773 of NC_044310.1, forward strand.
GCGGTAGGATGAAGATGGATTTCAGCCCCCCGATCTTCTCTCTCCGGCGCTCTCGCTCCCCCTTACCTTTCACTCCGACAACATGGCGGCCCACTGGGGACGGGGCTGGCGCGGTGCATCCTGGGATAGGCTCTGGCCCCGGCTCCGGCGGTG